>NC_086449.1:403287919-403645419 GCF_028390025.1 Pseudophryne corroboree
ATGACTGCTGCTTTAAAAAAAACATCTGAGATCCTTCGGTTTCCTGCACCTTCGGCAATCTCAGACGCTATTACATCTCAACTTCGATGTTTTAATTTTGCATTGTACAAAATTGTTTGCCATGCTAATTCTGATACATTGCAACTCGGGACAATGAGAGTTGAGAGCTGAAGCCAGCATTTTACCAACATAAATGCTCATTAACTAAATCCTCCATTACTGCTGTTTCGTTTGTGCCATGGAAGTGATGTCTATTTTCATTGGCAATTCTATTTAATGAAAACCCCAAATAAAACACTATTCTGTAAAAAGAGTTGTCTTTTACATGGAATTTTAAAGTGTACTTTAAATTGTTGTTATATATTATACTTTAAGTGAACAAATCTAACCACGCTGTATACATATATAGTATTTGTGGACTACATGCAAAAGCAGACTGTACTTACCCTGCATGCAAAAGTAGTAAGTTTATATGTTCCCTTTGCATTGCAACATGGTTTGTGCAGGCGAAAAAGTTATTTTCTTTTTTTTTTACTCTTCTCCTAACTCAGAATCGGCCCCATATATGTACGGCCTTGCATTACTTTGCGTATAGTTAGCCATAAATGTCAATATAGTCACTGCTGTTTTATTTTGTACACCTGTATAACAAGGAAATACATATATATATTTTTTATATACTCTAGCTCATTAAAATGATCTTTTGCGTGTGATGTAATCTCTTTAAACCCATTTTTATTGGTTTATGACAGGCTGCAGTTTCAAGCTTTGAAGATATGGCTCCAGGAACAACATTTAGGCCTGTTATTGGAGAGTCCATTTCTGACCCTAAATGGTAATAATACATTTATATATGTTGCACCACTATGATAGTTCAACTCTTCTAGTTGGAGTTTAAATTCTCGAGGTAGTGAGACAAGTCCACACACGTAATCACATATTGTGTAATAATGTAAGGGTAACATTTTGATGCTACATAAAGAGGATATTCTGAACCTACAGTATCTATTTTGAAAATTAGGTATGTGTAATAAGTAAAACATCGGCACTTCTGAGAGTGGCTTTTTTTCAGATGCTATTGGTTAATAAGGATTACAACCTAGTGCACATAAATATTTTATGCACTTTTTTTTTTTTTAATGTACACTTTTATGGTATTTATGGAATTAAATACATTTCCTGGAAAATCAACTATATTAAAAGGAAATAAACATGTACCCTACTGCACAGCCACTCAGAAGATATCGCATGCGACCCAGTACAGTTTAATGAAGGACAGATCGAGGGATCGTTCCGTTCATTAAATTTTTAAGTGTGTACCGCCAATACAATGTCTGCCGGGAACACATCGTTCTGATGTGTACCCGGCCTAATACAGCTATAGAATTATATGTATCATTTTATTGCTTCTTTTTCTCACAGTGTAAACACAGTCATTATTTGTTCTGGAAAACATTACTATGCTTTGGCTAAACAAAAAGAGACTCTAGGACAGCAAGGACAAAAATTTGCTATTATTCGGATAGAAGAACTATGTCCATTCCCATTAGAATCTCTCCAACAAGAGATAAGCAAATTTTCAAACGCTAAAGGTGAGATCTTACATTACCTTTCTGTCTAATTCTCTTTACCAGTAGCCTAAATATTATTATAATTACATTTTATTTATAAGGCACCACAAGTGTTTCCCAGTGCCGTACAAAGTACAGTACAGGAAGACAAAACTTAGCATTACAGTAACTAAATAACAAAAATAGAGTGCAGGTAACAAAGAGCACCACAATTCTCAAAACATAATACAGATAAGATGTAAGTAGCGAGGGAGTAACCATCGTATTACTAGGGGCTGGTGGCCATAGACAGAGATGAGTCTTTACCAGCAGGGGAAAAAGCTGGTTAAGATGGTCGGTGAGTAGGAGAGAGCTGTGAGTGAAATGTGTCGAGAAGAGGGCTTTGACAACAAGAGGACCCTGCTATGAAGAGCTAACAATCTGGTGGGAAGGGGCGACAGACAGATGACATGAGGTGCAAGCAAGTGGGAGGTAGACTGATGGCAGGATGTAAGCAAAGCTGAGATGTTCAAAGCATGAGGCAGGGGGATGAAGGAGCAGCCTCAGGACTAGGTTATGCATCGGAAGTGTATGCTTTGATGAATAGGTGGGTTTTCAGTGCCCGTTTGAAGCTTTGCAAGGTTGGGGAGAGTCTAATGGAGCGGGGGAGCGCGTTCCACTGAAGGGGTGCAGCACAGGCAAAATCTTTAACCTGAGCATGGGAAGCAGTGACCAGGGCAGAGGAGAGGTTATGGTCACTGGCCGACCAAAGGGGGCGGGAGGGAGTATGAAGGGAGAGGAGGTTGGAGATGTAGGGAGCAGTGGAATTAGAGATGACCTTGTATGTGAGGGTGAGGCGTTTGAAGAGGATTCTGTAGGTTGTAAATACAACTAATGGGGATCGGTATGATTTACCGATGGCTGGGATGCCATCCGTCATTATACCGACGCCAGCACCCTGGTCACCAGGATGCCGGCAGAGTGGCGAGCGCTAATAAACCCCTTGCGGGATAGCTGCAGACACTGTGGCTAGTAAGCCCCTTGCGGGCGCTATAGCTCGCTGCGCTCTGCACAGGTTATATTCTCCCTCTATGGGTGTCGTGGACACCCATAGAGTGAGAAAAGCCTTTGGCGTCGGCATTGTACCGCTGTTCGGGATCCCGGCGTCGGTATGTTAACCGCATACCAACTAACGATGTAACAAGAAGCCTGAAAGACCAATACTATAGTTTGGTTATAAAATACATTTTGTAAGAAATATCCATTTGATTTATTACAATACATTGTTGTTTTTGATGTGTGTCACCATTTACATTTTAATATGGTTTATTTTGAAGTGACAAAGGCAGCAAACTCAACACTGTGTACTTATGTTATTGCTAGTACATGGAGTTCGGAAACTCCCTCCCCAGTGACTCTGTGCTAAGCAAGTCTCTCCACAGGGAATTTGTACTAGGTAATATGACAACATAATTGTTTTTAAACCGTTTATTTACGTGAAATAAAATATAATTTATTACATACTTATCTACAGTAACGGTTGAAAAATGTTGTCCCTCTCTGGTCTCTCACAGCTGCAAAGGAGATCTGCAGCCAGAGACATCGATTACTGTGGAGGCATTTCCAAACTCCCTGTATATACGGAGTTCCGTATAATAGGTATATAGTCAATAGGTCGACCACATGTTTGTTTGTTTTTTTTTTATGAAATTCGACACCTAAGGGGGTGAGAAGTGGTATAAGGTTCCATCCAGCAAACCTTTGCCCAGTTGAAACCGGGCACATCAGCCAGTTATTTATTTATTAAGGTTGTTTGCAGTTTATTTGCCATGCAGGCTCAGAGCACAGCAGATTCTGGGCCCTTTCATATAGGTTCCCAACAGAAGATAATGCTTCTGATAACCAACTATAGATCCAACATCACAGGGAAGGAATACTTTGCAAAACTTTTAGATATAGTAGAAAATTTGTATGTATTTTCTAATCATAACTGTTACATTGGTACTGACATTGTCAGATTCAATAAAACCAAGCTACACTTTACAATTTTGTACATTCCAGTACTTGCCAATATCATGGGAATGTTATATAGGCTGTATAATTTTCATATATATATAATTTACCTGCGATAACTCAATTATGTTTAAATTCAAAAGTTAAAATTAGTTATTTTCTTTTTGTTTAGATTTCGTATGGAGCCAAGAAGAACCACAAAATATGGGGCCCTGGACTTTCGTTGCACCAAGGTTTGAAAAACAGTTGGGGTGCAAGGTGAGATTTTGGATTTTCCAAATACATATTACAGCAATGCAGGACAAAAACTTAGCAACTACTTCTGTGTTAGATGCCACTGCTTCATATGGCTGCTGGTGACTTGCCAATCTGCTTGCTCTCTCTACTTCTTCCATGTAATTCATACTTTTATATGTGTGGGCATGCAGCAGCTGCAGTACTCTATACTTGCAGACATGTAATTATTTAAACCCCACTCTGACCAGGGCCACCGCATAGATGCCCTGTGGGCGAAACCGTCTGCTGCAATCTGCAGAGTGCTCACTGCAATGTATATTACCAATAAACATGTCGGCAATGGGCGCCTGGCTTCTTCTCTGTGCAGTGCGCCGTTCTGGCTGAGCTTAGTGAGCTCCACCACCTCTAGCTCCCGCAGTGACTTAAGGGAGCGATGTCATGACGTCTCTCCTGAGTGACTACTGCATATTGAACCGAGGAGCCGCTCTGTGGCTAGACACAACAAAAAATATAAACAGCACAGCAGCTCCCTGGGGCGGAGGGGCTCTACTGTGTGGCATAATATGTATGAAGAGCTCCACTGCGTGGCGTAATGTGAATTGGCACTTCTCTATGGCCATGCCTCTTCTTTGTGAAATCACACCCATTTATTTTTGGCATATTTCAAATATTGGGGGGAGGGGGGCACCAATTCTCTTTCTGGCACAGCATGAAAATGTCTAGTTATGGCTCTGACACTAGATGTGTGCCAGACTATTAGACTTCACGGATTTAGGACGCAGACCCTAGAACCGGCACGCATACAAAATGGGGGCGACATGTCCTGTTTTTGAAACACATTCCCCCTGTCAAACCCCCCCTCAACATCTGCAGTAGCACTAGTGGCTTGCAGGATTCCTGGATACAAACCACATACAGGTGCTGTGGGGCATCGATGGTGGTGCCCATAGACCCCTGTGCGGTAGAACCGCTCACGAACCCCTGATTATGGCCCTAGCCACATACATGGCTTCCATGTAGCATTTCAAGAGAAATAAAGGACCATTTAATATTATTATCATCCTTTATTTATATGGCACCACAAGGGTTCCGCAGCGCCCACTTACAGAGTACATAAACAAATAATCAAACAGGAAAACAGCAACGTACAGTTGATGACAGTGTAGGACAAGTACAGGGTAAATAAACATAGTTACATCAGCAGATGACACTGGAATAAGTATCAGGTGGCAGAAGACTGCTGGATGTGGTGCAGTTGAAGATTATTAAAGTAAGAAAAGATAAGCACATGAGGGAAGAGGGCCCTGCTCGTGAGAGCTTACATTCTAAAGGGGAGGGGTAGACAGACAGGGGTGACACAGATGGGGTACATAGAGAGCATAGAACAGAGGGTTAGGATGAGATTTGGCTGGGTTTGGTGAAGAAGTGGGTCTTGAGAGCCGTTTTAAGTTTTGAGAAGAGAGGGGGAGAAGTAGGGAATTCAAGAGAAGTGGTGCAGCATGTGAAAAATCTTGGAGGTAGGAGTGGGAGGAAGTAATCCGTAGGCAGGAGAGTCGGCGTGCATTAGCAGAGCTAAGAGGACGAGTGGGAGTGTAAAGGGAGATAAGGTCAGAGATGTAGATGGGAGAGGAGTGGGTGAGGACTTTGTAAGCGAGTGTGAGAAGCTTGAAATGGATTCTGAAAGGGAATGGGAGCCAGTGAAGGTCTAGTAAGAGAGGAGAGGTGGACGTAGTGCGTTTGGTGAGGAAGATGAGCCGGGCAGCAGCATTGAGGATAGATTGGAGTGGAGAGAGGTATTTGTCAGGAAGAGATTACAGTAGTCCAGTCTGGAGATGACCAGTAAGTGGATAAGAGTCTTTGTAGCATCCTGGGTCAGAAAGGGTCTGATCCTGGAAATATTTTTTAGATGAAAACGGCAGGTTTGTGAGAGGTGCTGAATGTGTGGTTTGAAGGAGAGGGAGGAGTCAAGGATTACTCCAAGACAGCGCACTTGGGGGCTAGAGGAGATAGTAGTGCCATCAATAGATAATGAGATTGTAGGAGGTGAGGTTATGCGGGAGGGAGGGAAGATGATGAGCTCGGTCTTAGACATGTTAAGTTTAAGAAAGCACTGGGACATCCAGGAAGAGGTTGCAGAGAGACAGTTGAAGATACGAGTGAGGAGAGCAGGGGAGAGGTCTGGAGAGGAAAGATAGATTTGGGTGTCATCAGCATAGAGATGATATTGGAAACCAAAAGAACTAATGAGCTTACCTAGTGAGGACGTATAGAGAGAAGAGGACCAAGGACAGAACCTTGGGGTACTCCTACAGTTAGTGGAAGTGAGGGGGAGGTGGAGTCATGAGAGGAGACCGAGAATGAACGGTCAGAAAGGTAGGAGGACAGCCAAGAGAGGGCAGTGTCACGCAGACCAATGGAGTGAAGGATTTGCAGTAGGAGAGGATGGTCCACAGTGTCAAAAGCAGCAGAGAGATCAAGTAGAATAAGTAGAGAGTAGTGTCCCTTAGATTTAGCAGCATGGAGGTCATTGCATACTTTTGTAAGGGCAGTTTCAGTGGAGTGGAGAGGACGGAAGCCAG
This sequence comes from Pseudophryne corroboree, assembly GCF_028390025.1. Classification (NCBI taxonomy): domain Eukaryota; kingdom Metazoa; phylum Chordata; class Amphibia; order Anura; family Myobatrachidae; genus Pseudophryne; species Pseudophryne corroboree. The sequence goes on from NC_086449.1 coordinate 403,294,299, forward strand.
ACTGGAATGGGTCAAGCAGTGAGTGTGAGGAAAGAAAGGAAGTAAGGCGGTTGTAGACAATACGCTCAAGGAGTTTGGAGGCAAAAGGGAGGAGAGAGATGGGTCGGTAGTTGGAGAGAGTGTTTGGATCAAGGGTAGGTTTTTTAAGAATAGGAGAGCTGAGTGCATGCTTGAAGGCAGAGGGGCATTTGACTATATCATTCTCAAACTCCATAGCAGCCATCCATAAATAGGGTGTAGCCAAACAATACAAGAAACAGAGGGTTCATTACTTATACTCAGTACAAGTGCAAGCAATGACAACAAAGCTTTTTATTAAATAACTGAAGAATATGTCTTCAAAACTGAACAGCCACACATCTCACATCTAGGGGTCAGTCCTATTACCCGTGAAGGGTGCGATGTGCCATTGCCACAACATTTAAACTCCAGGCAAAGGCACCCGATATCACACCCTTCACGGGCTGGTTTTGGCCCGAACTCGCAAAAAAGTTCTTGGAGCCTATTTGGCAGCGAGCATTATTGTGCGAATTTGGCCCGTTGAAAAGTGCGGCAGATGCTGCGATGATTCGCACCCGCAATATCATAGTGGCTGATAGGATCGACCCCTTAGAATGTAAGTTCATGTGAAGGTATGAAGAGATGATTATCCTGTGACATTGTATTAATCATATGCTGAGCCTTGCTAGCCCAGAAGTCCACCATCACTCTTTTGTTAGCCTGCACATTGTCCTAAAAAAGAATCCATGATACGCTATATGGACAAAAGTACAGTCAGGTCCATAAATATTAGGACATCGATACAATTCTCATATTTTGGGCTCCATTGCTTCTGAGTATGCCCCCCACATTCTCCTACCCACCCGTACTAAGATCTGATCAAAATGTTATCCCAATCCTACTTCTGCCACTAGTTGCCTGCTATTGTCTTTTTTTTTCTTTTCTCTTCATTGCTCGCTTCCACCCCACCATGTGTTTTTCCTGTAATGTTTACCTCCACTGATTGCACACCTTCCCATTGTGCCCTACATGCAGGGTACATCATACTACTACATAAGCGTCAGTCTTCCCATATATGAACTTGGCCCTTGTATGGCTCACCTCCCACAGTGTAACCTTCAAAGTGCGCCCAACATGGCTGCCCCATATGGTACACTTGTGGATGGGATGAAAAATACATAGGCCTGATGGTTTTGATGGAACCCTACTCTGAACTGTAGGACTCTGAAATCACCCCCATTTTGTGTCATCTCTTCTAGGGGTGGATGATTCCACCCTGGGTAATCCTACACTGAGCGCCCAAGATGGCTGCCGCACCTGGTACCTTGTGAGGGTGGAATACACAACCCTTGGAAGTTATTACCCAAAATGCCTACACCAATCCTGCATTATGCTTTCTGTGTGCTTAAGGTTTTCTTTTATGTCTGTGTTGCTTGTCTATTGTTGTATTACTCAAATCCTCTGTATCATGTGCATTGTTTTTGATATCTGTAAAGCGCCTTGAGTCCTGTTGGAGAAAGAGCGCTATATAAATAAAATTATTATTATTATTATACACCACCACAATGGATTTGAAATGAAACAAACAAGATGTGCTTTAACTGCAGACTTTCTGCTTTAATTTGAGGGCATTTACATCCAAATCAGGTGAACGGTGTAGCATACCTCCCAACATGACCCGCTCCAGGAAGGACAGTATGCTCTGCTCCTGGACTTCCGTCTTAATTTATGATTGCCATCACCTGTGCTGAAACACCTTTCTTATCCATTAACCTGTTCAACACAGGTGCTGGCAATCATAAATTAGGAGAAAAGTCCAGAAGCAGAGCATTTTGTCCCTCCTGGAGAGGGTCATGTTGGGAGGTATGGTGTAGGAATTACAACTGTTTCTATATGTGTCTCCCACTTTTTAAGGGACCAAAATTGTGTTGATGTTTCAATATTTATGGACCTGACTATTTGGCCACACCTATTATTTATTGAATTCAGGTGTTTCAATCAGACCCGTTGCCACAAGTGTATAAAATGAAGCACCTAGCCATGCAGTCTTTGTTTGCAAACATTTGTTATACATACGGGTTGTTCTGAGGAGCTCAGTAACTTCAAGTGTGGTTCTGTGATAGGATGTTACCTTTGCAATAAGATCGTTCGTCAAATTTCATCCCTGCTGGATATTCCACGGTCAACTGTAAGTGATATTATTAGAAAGTGGAAGCGTTTAGGAACAACAGCAACTCAGCCACGAAGTGGAAGACAGAGTTAAATCACATAGCGTGCCTCCACAGGCCAGATATCTCAGGATGTTCCTGTTTATTCAACTTCAGAATAATGTAACTGCTGCATGGGTGCAAACATCTTATCTTAGATCAACTGATACTATTACAGTCAGTCACAGAGACTTAATTATCACATGACTCCAGTTTCCAAATCCATTGCAGTGAGCACGCTATAAACCACTCCCAGGTACATGTGCTTTGCCAGTTCATCTGGTCTTCTAGGAGATTCCGGTCTTCTGTATTGCAGCTCCAAACTGCAGTCTCTTGCAGTTTCCACATTGCAAGCACCTAAAGTTTCAATCTGCAAACTCACAGTTTCACTCTGCAAGCATCTACAGCTCCACTCTGCAAACCAGAGCAATTCTCACATTACCTCCTAGCTGCAATCAGCAATTATTCAATACACTGGTGTGCATCCTGCAATATTTCCTGCACTTCCTGTACAGTCTGCTATCTGCATTACAACCAGTATAACAGTCTGCAACACTTTGCCCTGCTGCAATCCACACTTCTATCAACATCAGTTTGCTTCCAAGCCTCTTGACATCATGTCAGTGCTGACTATCTGGGCTGTACAGTTGCTTTTGCAGTCATATATGTCCCAGTGTTTTATAACGGACTCCACAATTCTTGTATTATCATTCAGTACTGCTACTATAGTCTGATACTCTTACAGCTTCCTGGGTGCAATTCCCAACATTACCTGCAACACTGGACAGCTTACTATTTCCTGTAGGCCAGAGGTTATCAAATGCAGCCTTCAAGGCACCCCAACGGGCCAGGTTTTAGTTATAGCCACGGCTCAGCACAGATGGTTAAATCAAATTGACTGAGGTGTAAACAGAATGAGGAGTCATGTTGCTTTTCTTTACTCTAGCAGACTCACCAGAATACTGCAAAATAAACTAATGGTTCTAAAGTGAATTTTAATAAAGTATCCCTAACGAGGGGCTTACCTAGGAAAAGGGCTCCATGGTGCACAATCCCCCTGCCACTTTTAAGCGAACCAGCAATTACTTCTTATAAGAGTTGGTGACTTTCAAGAGTTCTCAAAGAGAGAAAAGGTGGAGCAAAACCTGGTCATTAATTAACTTAAGATGGATACACACTATATGATTATCTGGCCAATCTTTCTAGTTGGAATGAAAATCTGGTAATGCAGAGGTTCCCAAACGCGGTCCTCAAGGCACCCCAACGGTCCAGGTTTTAAATGTATCCATGATTGGCCACAGGTGACTTAATTAGCACCTCAGTCAATTTGATTTAACCATCTGTGCTGAGCCATGGATATACCTAAATCCTGGACTGTCGGGGTGCCTTGAGGACCGCGTTTGGGAACCTCTGTGGTAATGTATGGGAGCAAATAACAATTTGCTCCCAAACACTAGGAAAACAGGTTCAAATTTTCTTTCAAATTAGGTAAATCCATTTTATTTACTTAGTTTTTCTGAACAACCATTTTTGTCCATTTTCTGGCTTTTGGGAGCAAATGGTGGATCGTCATTTGCGCTTATACATTACCAGATTATAGTGTGTATCCTGCTTTAGAAATAGCAGCAAACATCCTACGGAAATATCCTCATCTAGGCTAGCATTCCAGGATGTTCACCACATTGACCATCTGGACTTGCTGGCAATAAGTAAGTTATGTTTGAAGATACTACTTGCAACACACACACAAACAAAAAATAACAACTATACTACCCTATCAATATATTGCAACCAAACTGCTTGATGTGCTGTGATATATTGTTAAATGATAACTAAACAGCATTGGATGCTGCACCACATAAAATTGGACAGTGCGACCACACAATTCAATTCGATTAAATGTGTGTACATGATGGTCATGCAAAAGCAGGTTTCTGTGACTACATGACAAATTGTGTAATGCGTACCCAGATTTACAGGGATCTAACGGTTTCTGTACTGTGTATTGGTTATGCAGTGATACTCTACCACAGAAAAGCTGTGCAGTGCATACAGAAGTCCAATAATCTTGGTTGCATTCCCTTTTATTTGTTTTATGATTTATACAGGTTTCTTTACAGATGTAACTCTATACTTAAAATAGTATCACTATATGATAGGAATTCACGGTGTATAAAATATATTAACTTCTTTCACACCAGATTGTATTCATTAAGTAGAATGATGTCCTGTAGTGTAATGCTGCATCATTTACTAGACAGTGCTTTAGGAATGTGTGCTGTGTTTTCTTACAGTTGCGTCTCGTAAGCAGACCGGCTCTTCCTGCACCAGCAGTCGGTATCATGACTCTACACAAACAGCAGCAAGAAGAAATTATTCAGAAAACATTTGCAAATTTGGAATAAAAGTATTTTTTTTTTTTTTTTTTAGTCACTGGTTAAATAGCTATTTTTACTAGTTAAGTCTTACTTCAGTCATCTCAGGACACGGATAACGCTAATAAAGATTAGGTCTGCCAGCAGTATTTATTTAGTCACACTGTGAAAGGGCATAAGATACAGCTATATGTATTTTATCTGAGTAACCTCCATGCATGTCAATCAGGTCTATATTTTGGCCTTTCACAATGCAAACTTTGTATTTTCCCTTGAGTGCAAGTTCCTTTTGCTCTGCTAAAATACTTAGCGCCACTCAGCATATATTAAATTTCTCTTCCACCAGTATCCCTGTCCCACTATTCATTTCTTACCACCCTCCCATGTAATACAGTTCCCCTTCATCTATTGCATGTACTTAATTCTTCCTTTTCCTGTGATGTTTCTTTCCTTATGTAACAGCAAGGGGCAACCGTGCTGTGTGCACATGCAATGTTGTGCTGATGTCACTTTAGAACAGGCATGTCCAAACTGTGGCCCTCCAGCTGTTGTGAAAGTACATATCCCAGCATGTCCTGGCACAGTTTTGCTGGGATGTGTAGTTTCTCAACAGCTGGCGGGCCGCAGTTTGGACATGCCTGCTTTAAAACCATGTTCACAGCCAGCCAATCAGCGCCACAGAGCAACAGCATGGTGTGACAGCAGGAACATATTACCTCTACTCCCCATGAGGTGTATATGAGGGAAGAAGCAGTGGGGATGGTGGATGATGAATAACATGCAGATGAGAAAGTAGGTCAGGTGCATGTGTACAACAAGGGAGGGTTTTATTGTTTTGTCTGGACATTCCTATGAAATTGAAATACTATTGGAAGGTAGCAGGCTTTTATGTGGTGCACTAAAAGCTGCTCCAGTCGTTAGCACAATACACAAATATTTGAAGACATCCAACTAGTGCGGTGAGGTTCTAATGTTTACAAGCCACTGAACCTAAAGCAGAAGTTGTAGAATATCTTTTACTTCAATCAACATTTACAACCTCAAGATAATCAGACTAGAGTTCCTGATAGTTTAAATACAGGCTAGGGAACTACACCGTGCATAAAGAGCTGATTATGTGTTGGGAGCAAATCTAAAAAGATCAAGTAGCTGTTCTGTACTTTGGCAAAACCATGCTGCACTACAGGAGGGGCAGAGGTTAAATGTGCAGCTATTTAGATGTGAGTGTCCAAACGGAAATCTATATTGCAGTGTAATACAGCTGTCCAGCATTTGTGGGCTACATGCAAAAGCAGCTAAGCTAAATGTATGTGCACCCTTTGTATTGTAAATAGGCTTTGTACCAGATACAAAATTACTTGCTCCCAACTCCAAATCTGATGAGTGATCCCTGTTACTACACGGAGGTTACTGTTCATATCTATTTGTCAACGTTACAAGATACTATTTTATATTGTACAAATATTTGTTTAGGTTAAATGGTTTTAAGAAAGAAATTTGATAAGTGAAATATTCTCCTTTTACAAATCAGAAACGTAAAAAAAAATTAAGAAAGAAAAACTACGGGCAGTGTTTTTATCCAGTGTTCAGACCATGCTATTTACAGTCACGTGACAGTGTTGGTTGAAATTATTGGACATCAAATTATTTACTAGCCAGTAATTTAAATATTGAAATAGTCCTGTACAGATTCTCTTAGGAAACTGAGTCATTAGTGGGGTTAAATAGATAAATATTCTGTGTATAGCACTGCAAAATATGGTGTTGCTTTGTCAGTAAACAATGTGTTTTCAGGCTTTTGATTTTGTTCTTCACAATTCAAAATGATTGTGTAATATCACATTGTGGATAATGTATCCTTACTGTACATTATAAGGATTCTAGAATTCAAATACCCATAGTGTACATTTATGTATGTCTTTTAAAAATATTAAACTTGTGTAAGACATTTCTAGAGAACAAAATATACTCTGAATTGCGTTAATTAATTTGACTTTCATTTTTTATATTTAGAGGTCGATCCAATTAGCCGCGATTATATCGTGGGTGCTATTCCGCGGCAACAGCACACATCCTTTGCTGATAATCGGATCGACCCCTTAGTGACAGATCCAACATCAATAATAGGTTCAAGGGAAGCTTTATTAAAGTTTGGAAATAGATACAGTACCAACCAATCAACTCCTGTCATTTTACAGGCTGTGGTTGAAAAATTACAGGATCTGATTGGTTTGTACTTCATCCCCCATAAATCTCTCAAACATTTTGAAGCCATCCTCTTTTGATGTTGCCACCATTGTTGTTTACTTAAATCTGATCTTCGTGAGTGTGAACCCCAGTGAGAGTAGCTAATTCCTGATTACATATACAGTATAGGAAAAGACTGGCATGTTAGCAAAGTCATTTCTTTAGCAAGGCACTGCACATGCAAGCTGTACAACAGACATGTTCTGACATCAGCACATGCCATTTAAACAAAGATTCGCAAAAAAGTAAATGAAGAGTGTCCATTAATAATAATGATGTATATTTGTAGCGTTCAATCTTACTATCTGTGACCTCAGTTAAAAAGTGTCAGTTATGGCTAAGAACCAATGTTACTATATGATCATTTCAAGAAAAAACAAACCACTTTCTTATAGCAATATTCTTTTAATGTTAACAAAATCATATTGTTCGCATTTCTACGAATGCGCTTTATGGTAATACAGAAAATGAATAGTAGACCAACATTACAGTAGTTACATACATTGCCTAAGCTTGCCCATAACCTATAAATTACTGGAACCAATACATAACCTGTTACATTTCATAGCATTTAGAGGTAGGGATTGTGTTTATCAACACTCAGGTTGTACAAACTATACAAAACGAAGCAGCCCTAACTGTTGTCACCCTAATGGGAAAGTTTTATATGCACATTAGTGTATAAGAAATGTACCTGTTCCTTTAATTTAACAAAGAAATGTAGAAAGTTATCCAAATTTATGTAACGTCAGTAACCTTAAGGGCCCCATACACTTATCCAACCGCATGTCGGAGGGGATTGCCCCAGCAGCCTCCCAGGGGGCAGGCTCGCCCAAGAAACAACGGATGCTGTCCTTTTGCATCCGATGTATCCTGGGCGATCCCAGCCATGCCCCAAGGTCGGACTTGATTGAATGTGCTGCACATTCAATCTGGAGGATCCGATCCGATGCTCACGGGAACGTGCATCGGATCAGACCAGAGACACCTCAAAAATGCCCAATTTCACCCAATATATTGGGCCGAATGCCCGAATTGGGCTGAAATCGGGCATAATCGCTCTAGTGTATGGGGCCCTTTACAATGCAGACATTTCTTATAAGATCGACAATTCATACAGGGGGCAGTTCTGTTTATAGAGTCCCCAATCCATTTAACATTACATGCAAAAATCCAGAAATCGCCTGTAAGGGAAAAGGCACATTTTGTACAGGGAAGTTGACTCATGGCACTATTGCTACAAGCTATGCATGGCCTGAGGTCTCTTACAATCCATTTACATCAGTTACCACGTCTATAAGCGCCCTTCCCAGCATCTTGTATTTCAGAGAGTTTTCAACAGATGCATCTAGGCATTGTATGCAAAGTAGCGGAAAACAAATACAACCTTCCAACATTTCCAGCAACTACAGACCTTGTACAATTCTTTCAAATACTAACGTGATATCATCTTGGTGACTGGGTCGTGGATTCAAGGTAAAAATGAAGAAGTGCTTTATAATGATGACTGATAACCCAACTGAGAGGGCTGCTGCTATTACACAAATGGATGACACACCGTCCAGGTACACACATTGGTAAGAGATAGCTTCAACACTTTAGGAATGGTAATTCATAAGGTTTCGCCACAGCATGCTCCAGTGCCAAGGCGTAAGTATACACTCTGGCATCCACCACCAGCTTCTCCTTTGCAACTAGCTCTAGAACAACAATTAAAACATAGTTAATAAAGATGTCAGTATCTTATGTCCAACTGCCAAAATGTTTTTTTTCCTCTTACACGAGTGTAAACCAAATAAGAAAGCATACTTGTTTACTTATGTTAAACTGATCTGTGATCTTGATTTACAGATAGTATGTTCCCCCCCCCCCCCCCCTTCTAAAAATAGCATAATAGGCAAATATTGATCGGTCATTAGGACAATGGTGAATGCTGCATTCATCTTGTTCAGTGCATAACGTGGCCGCTTCTATTACAGTTATTCAAGGTCCAATTTCATGAGCAGTCAAAATATTGTAACAAAATTAGTGAAAAGACCACACTGGCATAATATTATATCAAGTCACCATCAAAGAAATAAAATACATACCAGCAATATATTTGCGCAGTTCAAGTTTTGGTACCAAAATAGTCTCTGTAAATTCTGCAAAAAAATGAAAATATTCAAGATGTAAGTGTGTAAAAGAATATTTCAATGTATAAATGAGTTTCAATTAAGCAACATACCTCCATCCGCTAGTACACCAAGGGAAGAATATGTGAAGGAAAGAAAAAAGAAAATTTAGAGTTAAATTGTCAGATTGCAATATAATAAATAATTTCTGTAAAAAGCCTTCTTCCATATCCCAAGCATTCTATATTGCAGTAGCTGTTAATCTGTTGTATATTTTTCCTAATGTTAGTGTTGGACTATTTACATGTGAAGAAGCGCATTGGACATTAGTGTGCTCCACACATTCTAACACTCACCCGTACTGCTCCCTTGAGACCAGGACTGTCATCATTTATAATATAACATGTCCCAATTTTCTCCTTCCATTGATTACTTGCAAATGTGTTCTTGCTATGTTTTTTTTTTTTTTTTTTTTCATTTTCTTAAATGAGGGCGGAATACATATAACCTGTGGAGGTTATTACCCAAAATGCCTACATTAATCCTGCATTATGCTTACTCTGTGCGCTCTAGGTTTTCTTTTGTTATGTCTACTGTATGTGGCTTGTCTATTGTGTATTACTTAAATTTTCTATATTATGTGCATTGTTTTTGATGTCTAAAGCGCCTTGAGTCCTGTTGGAGAAAGACCACTATATAAATAAAATTATTAATATTATTTTCTAAAATACTATATAGAAGGGATATCTAAGTTTTGCTTTTTTTCTGTCTAACACATGATAACCACAAAACCTCACAAAAGCATGTGTTTGGTCTGTGTTTAAAAAAAAAAAAAAAAAAAAAAAAGAGTAACCCTAACTTAAAGCCTCACAATAGAGCCCAATACAGTCTGTTAGCGCCGTGATCTGGAGTCTTCAAATTACTCATTAGTTTTACTTCCTCCTGCACATTCTTCTACAAGAAAGTAATTCAGCTGATGGCTGGTTGATTGTACTTAAACAAAAAAAAAAAGCCCTCAAGTATTGTAACAGGATGTCCTACAAATGCTCTGGGTTCAGATCTGGTATCTGAAAAGGCCATGACTTCTCAAAAACCATGCTAAAGTAATCACACCATTGGGTGTGCTCCACATCTGGCAATTGGCCTGATTGGCAAGACCTTTAGTCAGTTGGACTAGCCCATCAGCTCTTGACAGCAAGCTGAGACTGGGAGTGTCGAAAGGCCATGCTCCTGTGACTCAAGGCACACCGTCTTGGTGTGAGGCCATACACCTTTTCTTATGCAAGTGCACAAAGAATGCTGGGGCCAATTCCTGCCCACAGTCTATCTTTGGCAACCACACATACTCTGTGGAGGGAGATAATTCTCTTTCTGCAAGACCCGGCTCCTGTGGCACGAAAAATGCGGCAACATCAGATATAAAATAGTAATTTATGCCATTAGACAGCAATTAGCCTTCTAATGGACTAACTGCAACCCGCAAATTTACTGAACCACAGAACAGGTTTCTGTTGGTCAAACACTCCAGACTGTACAGATCTTTAGGTTGGCACTATATGAACTGCTGTATGTGCTCTCTGTAGCACTAAACTTGTGAAGGGTGTGGTATGGAAGGTAGATAGTAACTAGGTCGACAGTGTCTAGGTCGACCACTATTGGTCGACAGGGTCTCTAGGTCAACATGAGTTTTTTTTGGTGTCATTTTCTTCGTAGAGTGACCGGGAACCCCAATTAGTGTACCGTGTCCGCTCGCTTCACCCGCCATGCTTTGGGCAAGGTGCCTCGCTTCACTCGGCACAGGTTACCATTCCAATCATAGTCCACGTGGACAGTTAAGTATGAAAAGGTTAAAAAAAAAAAAAAATCGTGAAAAACTAATGTCAACCTTTTGACCTAGAACATGTCGACCTAGAAACCCTGTCGACCTAGTTACTGTCGACCTAGAGACCGGATTCCCTTGTGAATGTATATTTCCTGGTATGATGAGACTTCTGCACTACATTTACCTCATGCATTTTATTTATTTTGTCCACTGTATGTAGAGCACAGACACATAACTAGCAAAAGTCTTTTTCTGCTGCCTGCAGACGCATATTCAGGATACCAGGTCAAACATAGGTAGTCATATTTATAACTCAGCGTCCCATGTACCACCTATATATGTCTTCTTCCACCAGGTCTCACTGCAGGACAGGGTGCTATTGAAGCAAGATCAGACAGTAAGCAACTCAAAGTACATCCGGTGCACACCAATTTGCGCCAGGGTGACAAATGGTCAATGTATCATTTTGTAAAAGATGTTTTCACTACCACATGATATGTAAGCGGAGAGCTGAAATTCAGACCTTGGCTTGGGACAAGGGGAAGAGATCTGTGACAACAGATGAGGGATGTGGGTAAGAAATGCGTTAATAAGGTGAGGGGGCCAAATATGTTAAAAGGAAAATGGGTATACCAAGCCCCATGTGATAGTCATACCCATATGGGAGTTCTCGCTGGCAGGGCTCATGTGCTCTTTCCTTCCGTCACTCATACCATCACCTCCTCTCCACTGCCTACAATGGTACCAATCCTTTGGGATCTGCCATCCTGCTGCTAATTGGGTATTACTGCTGATGCAGAAAAGTTTATATACCTTGTCCATGTCCTGTAATTTTCTGTACCGTAAGTCACTTTTTTCTTGTGTTGTTCATACTGTTTATGTACTTTGTAAGGTGCTATGAACCTCTCGTGGAGCGATATAAAGTATAATAATAATGGCAATGCCCTCTGAGGTAGAGCATAGCAGATCCCATATAAACGTAAATTTGAGAAGTATAGTATAACTGCATAGAGGTTTTTCTATTCCTGTACTAAAATCTATGGATTTCACATTTTCAAATGTACATTTTATTGTGGCCCTACTAATGGCTTCTCAATGTGGCCCTTGTGACACCGGTATAGTGACAGATACAAAATATTTGCCTAATCGCCTAGACTATTACTATCTAGTCCCTGGAACCAATAGCAGCTACTGCCTCTGCACATGAAAGTATTTCCAATTATATTTACTCACCAAGCTTGGGTTTAGGTTTGTTGTTTACAGAATTATCCCCATTAATGTGTACAGTTACAATATATGTTGTACAGTTTGACAATCCAGGGTCCAAGCAAGATACTAAGTAGTTAAACAAAAAATAAACATGGTCAGCTCAAATCCCTGCTTCATAGACTGTATACCAATTTTCTACTACAATGTGCACAATATGGCATTTTGTTTTACAGTATAGAAGATGTTTAGGCGCCACTAAGCAGAAAAACAAATATGCTGTGAGCAAGACTTTAAAAGTGACAAAAATAAATAAATAAATAGGAATTTAATACCTACCGGTAATTCCTTTTCTCGTAGTCCGTAGTGGATACTGGGGAACTGTACTTTAGTACCATGGGTTATAGATCGGGTCCACTAGAGCCTGCCACTTTAAAACCTTTAGTGTGTGTATGTGTGTGCTGGCTCCTTCCCTCTATGCCCCTCCTACTAGACTCAGTCTAGGAAACTTTGCCCGAGGAGACGGACATACCATGAGAGAAGAAAACAGATACAACAGCAGTGAGGCAATAAGCCAACACACAACCATAACCCCAAAAAAAAAAAAGGAGGGCGCCAACCAGAACAGAGGATAGCAACACCAACCTAACCAGGATAGCAAAGCTACCCCAACAACATAAGGGGACCGCAATGGCGGACAACCAAACACTTACCCAGGAAATTGAAGCACTGAGGCTGGCGCCCAGTATCCACTACGGACTACGAGAATAGGAATTACCGGTAGGTATTAAATTCCTATTTTCTCTTACACCCTAGTGGATACTGGGGAACTGTACTTGAGTACAATGGGGAAGTCCCAAAGGTCCCGAACGGGTGAGAGAATGCGGAGACCCATGCAAAACCGCCTGACCAAACTGAAGGTCATCTTTGGCCAAGGTGTCGAACCAATAGAACTTAACAAAAAAGTGTTTGAACCAGACTAAGTAGCAGCTCAGCACAACTGTAAGGCCGAGACACCATGGGCAGAATAGCCTCTGAATAGCCTCTTGCAAGGTAACTTTTGCTGTGGGTGAAGCTGGTAAGCCCAACTTGAAAAATCTGTGAGGAGGAAGTGCTTGAAATTCCAGCCGGTATCCCTGGGAAATGAGGTCCCTCACCCAAGGATCCCGGCAGGACTTCGCCGGTGTTGAAGGCGAGGACCTACCTGAAAGTCGCCTTGCTGCTGGGGCCAACCATCACGCGGAAGGCTTAGTGGCAAGGGATCTGGTGGTGTGGTCCAGGGAAGCAGCAGCCGCAGTTTTATGGGACTTACCACGAGATCCTCTAGGAGTAGTGGAGACCCCTCGCCCCCTTTGCCTCTGAACCTTGCCACATGAAAGGACTGCAAGGAGGATCCTGAGGAAGCACGTCTGGCAGGTGGTGCAGCAGACGGCAGATAGATAGACTTACCCGCCGTGACCCGAGAGAACCATTTACTTAACTCATCTCCAAACAAGGCATCACCTGTAAAGGGAAGATTTTTAACACCCTTTGGTGTTAGCGTCCGCTGATCATTGACGTAACCACAGAGTTCTGTGGGCTGAAACCGCCATAGCAGTAGTGCAGCCATTTATCTTACACAATTCTTTCAAAGTTTTGCTCATAAAATTTTCAGTATCCTGTATGTGTTGTAGTAATGACCTCATCCTGGGGCAGAGTGTCTAATCCATTAACAACATTATGAGACCACTTGACTACTGCCCTTGAAATCCAACCACAATCTATTGTGGGAGCTGTGCAAAGCCTGCTGCCGTATATATCGCCTTGAGAGTGGTCTCAATATTACGGTTAGCAGGGTCTTTTAGGGATATAGCCCCTGGTACCAGCAGTACCAATTTTCTAGACAGTCTGGACACAGACGTATCGACTAATGGGGTTTTTTCCCATACCTTCCTGTCATCAGCTGGGAGGGGAAATGTAGATAAAAACCTGAGGAGTTTTGAAATTTTTTTTCAGGGTTCACCCATGCCTCCCTGGCCAGGGAGTTCAATTCCTTAGACACACGGAATGTGGCTGAGGTTTTGGGTTTCCATTAAAGTACAATTCTTCATCTGGTTCTGCCTCCTGATCGGGTATGTGAAGAACCTCTCTTACAGCATAAATGAGGGCCTCCACCCCAGGGGACAGAGAGCTGTCCTCATCCATATCATCATCATCTATATCAGGCTGATCAGAATCAGACTGGAGCACCTGTGGCACGGAGGGTTTATGTGAAACCAACAGAGGGGACTGAGAAGCCTTTCTGGTATCTGCTGCTTTAGCCATACTATCAACAGACTGTTTTAACATCTGTGTCTCTTTCTTAGCTGCAGCTAGTTCTGAATTCACATTGTGAATCATGTTCTTAAAGGTATCTAGCCAGTCAGGTGCCTGTGTACTGTGTCCCTATGGAGATAATGAGCACTGTTAACACATGAGGGACCCCGCAGAAGAAGGGGTAGCGTTACAAGCAGTACACATAACCATGTCAACAGACTAGAGGCGTAGCTAGCACGGGGCGAACAGGGCACGTGCCCTGGGCGCCGTGGCAGCCCCAGCAGAAGGGGGCACCACCGGTACCTGCACGGCCTGCTCGCCCCATGCGACAGGGTTTCGGCGCTCTCCCTGTCTCCCCCGGCTGCTGTGCCTGTCACACTGTACATGCTGCGGCAGCTAGAAGCCTCCCCCTACTCCTGTATTAATGTACTGATGTACTAATGCTTACGCCATTTACTGAAGAGGGATATGTATTAAACAATGGCACTGAGATGCCCTTCTCACACGCCATCCAGCTGGGTGGCCGAGCCAGGCGGGTGGAAAGCCAACAGCAGGGGCAGCATGTCAGATATCAGCAGCCGAGGGTGCGGGCTGTAAGGCACGTGCGGAGCCCAAAGCCGGAGATCGGCAGCATGTTGACCGGCAACAAGCGGCTTCTGCTTCCGCGTTCAACATGCTGCCGATCTCCGGTTTTGGGCTACGCAGTGTTTGGGGAATGGGTGTCTAGCCAGTGTATTGCAGCTCCGGGGGGTGCGGGCTCTGGAGGCTCTCAGCACTGTTGCATATCCAGCTGCCTCAAGTATGTACAGCCCACTCCCTCGGCTGCTGATATCCGGCATGCTGCTGCTGCTGCTGGCTGTTCCCCGCCTGGCTCATCCACACAGCTGTATGGTGAGAAGGGCATCTCGGTTCAAGGTTTAATACATGTGCCTCAGTAAATGGCCTCTGCAGTAAACGGTACTAATGCTTACCGTGGCAGTAACAACGGGGAGGACGGCGCACATCGGGATCCTGCCGCAAGAGGGAAGATCCCCCTTCGGAGCGCAGCAGACCACACTGAAAAGGGTGCATCCCCAGGGCGGTGCTCTGCATCCCAGGTGACGCCGAAGACATGGAGTGTTGGAGGTGGCAGGAGCGCCGCAGCTTGGGGTGAGAAACCGCTGCAACCCTTCCGCTGCTAAACTCTGCAATTAGTCAATTAAGGGGGTAGGCTCCCCTCACCACAGTGCCCCGCAGGCCTTGTTAATTAAGGTGGTAGGATCCCCTCACTCTATAATATGAATTTTGGCTCATACCGTGTGCTGTAACGTGAATTTTGGCTCATACCGTGTGCTATAATGTGAATTTCGGCTCATACTGTGTGCTATAATGTGAATTTCGGCTCATACCGTGTGCTATAACGTGAATTTCGGCTCATACCGTGTGCTATAACGTGAATTTCGGCTCATACCATGTGGGGTAATATGACTTTCGGCTCATACCGTGTGCTATAATGTGAATTTCCGCTAATACCGTGTGCTATAATGTGAAAGGGGCACCAGTACTAGATAGTATAAGGGGTCCTACTACACTGAAGGACACGCCCCTTTTGAGTGACAACGCCCCCTTATCTGGAGGGGCGCGCACATAATTGCTCTCTACACTTTTTCATTCCCCCTTCAAAAATTCCACTTCGACCACTGCACCTACATCTATACATACACAACCTGACATCTTTATTTATATCCAGTGACACCGCTGGCGTGTGCACATACTTTCCTTTTGTAGTTTTTTTTTTTTGGGGGGGGGGGGGGGGGGGGATTGCGCCATTGTTGATCTTGCCCTGGGCTCCAAAAACCCTAGTTACGCCTCTGCAACAGACATTTGGTACACAATGATAATGCAGCGAAAAACCACTGAAAACACCTCCACACAGACCCTAGAGAGCCCCTGGAGTGATACAGAGAAAATGGAGACCAGCACACAAAACAGCAGCGCAGTGTGTAAAAGTTTGTGCATCACCTCATTTATGGGCAGCGGTGCTACCGCTGATGTGCTTACACACCCCCCCCCCCCCCCCCCCGACCCCCTGGTACCAGTACAGAGTTTGTAACAGGGTGGGTCCTTGGAGGAGCACCGTGCATGCAGCCTTGATGATCCGCGGCAACAGGAAATGGCGCCTTTCTGCCCTAGGTCCCGCTCTCCGGAAGCCCCGCCCCCGTAATGGCGCGCGTTCCCACATAGATGTTTACACTGGCTGAAAGTGATAATACACAGTACACACAATGCCTACTGACAGTGTGAAGCACAAAGCCCTGTTGACCCAGTGTACTCCGTGGTGGAGACGGCAGCTCGTGGCCCGTGACATGCCGCCAAACCGCACAGTGGACCCGCTAACCGGGACCCCGGTGTTAACACTCACCGCACCTGCGACTCTTCAGCATCTATTAGAGGGTGGCGGCTAGCTGCTGCGTGGGCACACACAGTGTGGTGTGTGAAACAGCACCTCAGGAGCTCAGTGTCCTGTCAGCTGGGATTACGAATCATTAAACCCTCAGTAGGTTGGTTCGGACTCCCCTTTAAGTCCCACGAAGCAGGTAGTCTGGTTGCCAACCAGTACTACCTGAAAACAAATAACTAAAATAAAAAAAAAAGAATTTACTCACCGGTAATTCTATTTCTCGTAGACGGGCTCCGCAGGAGACTGGGCACTCTAAAGAAAAGATTAGGTACTATCTGGTGTGCACTGGCTCCTCCCTCTATGCCCCTCCTCCAGACCTCAGTTAAGGAAACTGTGCCCGGAAGAGCTGACACAACAAGGAAAGGATTTTGAATCCCGGGTAAGACTCATACCAGCCACACCAATCACACCGTACAACTCGTGATAACTATACCCAGTTAACAGTATGAATAACAACTGAGCCTCACTGAACAGATGGCTCAGAACAATAACCCTTTAGTTAGGCAATAACTATATACAAGTATTGCAGACAATCCGCACTTGGGATGGGCGCCCAGCATCCACTACGGACTACGAGAAATAGAATTACCGGTGAGTAAATTCTTATTTTCTCTGACGTCCTAGTGGATGCTGGGAACTCCGTAAGGACCATGGGGATTATACCAAAGCTCCCAAACGGGCGGGAGAGTGCGGATGACTCTGCAGCACCGAATGAGCAAACTCAAGGTCCTCCTCAGCCAGGGTATCAAACTTGTAGAATTTTGCAAACGTGTTTGATCCCGACCAGGTAGCAGCTCGGTAAAGTTGTAAAGCAGAGACCCCTCGGGCAGCCGCCCAAGAAGAGCCCACCTTCCTCGTGGAATGGGCCTTCACAGATTTAGGATGCGGCAGTCCAGCCGCAGAATGTGCAAGTTGAATCGTGGAGCAGATCCAGCGAGCAATAGTCTGCTTAGAAGCAGGAGCACCCAGCTTGTTGGGTGCATGCAGGATAAACAGCGAGTCAGTCTTTCTGACTCTAGCCGTCCTGGAAACATAGATTTTCAGGGCCCGGACTACATCCAGCAACTTGGAGGCCTCCAAGTCCCCAGTAGCCGCAGGCACCACAATAGGTTGGTTTAAATGAAACGCTGATACCACCTTAGGGAGGAATTGGGGACGCGTCCTCAATTCTGCTCTGTCCATATGGAAGATCAGATAGGGGCTTTTACAGGACAAAGCCGCCAATTCTGACACCCGCCTAGCCGAAGCCAAGGACAAAAGCATGACCACTTTCCACGTGAGATATTTTAATTCCACGGTCTGAAGTGGCTCAAACCAATGTGATTTTAGGAAATCCAACACAACGTTGAGATCCCAAGGTGCCACCGGGGGCACAAAAGGGGGCTGAATGTGCAGCACTCCCTTAACAAACGTCTGAACTTCAGGCAGAGAAGCCAGTTCTTTTTGAAAGAAAATAGACAGGGCCGAAATCTGGACTTTAATGGAACCCAATTTTAGGCCCATAGTCACTCCTGACTGTAGGAAGTGCAGAAAACGACCCAGCTGAAATTCTTCTGTGGGGGCCTTCATAGCCTCACACCAAGCAACATATTTTCGCCATATGCGGTGATAATGCTTTGCTGTCACATCTTTCCTAGCTTTTATCAGCGTAGGAATGACTTCAACCGGAATGCCCTTTTCCATCAGGATCCGGCGCTCAACCGCCAAGCCGTCAAACGCAGCCGCGGTAAGTCTTGGAACAGACAGGGCCCCTGCTGTAGCAGGTCCTGTCTGAGAGGCAGAGGCCAAGGGTCCTCTGAGATAATTTCTTGCAGTTCCGGGTACCAAGTCCGTCTTGGCCAATCCGGAACGATGGAGTATAGTTCTTACTCCTCTCTTTCTTATTATCCTCAGCACCTTTGGTATGAGAGGAAGAGGAGGGAACACATAAACCGACTGGTACACCCACGGTGTCACTAGAGCGTCCACAGCTATTGCCTGTGGGTCCCTTGACCTGGCGCAATATCTTTTTGATTAGGCGGGACGCCATCATGTCCACCTGTGGCCTTTCCCAACGGTTTACAATCATTTGGAAGACTTCTGGATGAAGTCCCCACTCTCCCGGGTGGAGGTCGTGCCTGCTGAGGAAGTCTGCTTCCCAGTTGTCGACTCCCGGAATAAACACTGCTGACTGTGCTATCACGTGATTTTCCGCCCATCGGAGAATCCTTGTGGCTTCTGCCATCGCCATCCTGCTTCTTGTGCCGCCCTATCGGTTTACATGGGCGACCGCAGTGATGTTGTCTGACTGAATCAGCACCGGCTGGTTTTGAAGCAGGGGTCTTGCCTGACTTAGGGCATTGTAAATGGCCCTTAGTTCCAGAATATTTATGTGTAGGGAAGCCTCCTGACTCTACCATTGTCCTTGGAAGTTTCTTCCCTGAGTGACTGCCCCCCAACCTCGGAGGCTTGCATCCGTGGTCACCAGGACCCAGTCCTGTATGCCGAATCTGCGGCCCTCTAGAAGATGAGCACTCTGCAGCCACCACAGCAGAGACACCCTGGCCCTCGGGGACAGGGTGATCAGCAGATGCATCCGAAGATGCGATCCGGACCACTTGTCTAACAGATCCCACTGAAAGATCCTTGCATGGAATCTGCCGAATGGAATTGCCTCGTAAGAAGCTACCATCTTTCCCAGGACTCGCGTGCAGTGATGCACCGACACCTGTTTTTGGTTTCAGGAGGTCTCTGACCAGAGATGACAACTCCTTGGCCTTCTCCTCCGGGAGAAACACCTTCTTCTGTTCTGTGTCCAGAATCATACCCAGGAACAGCAGACGCGTTGTAGGAACCAGCTGCGACTTTGGAATATTCAGAATCCAGCCGTGCTGTTGTAGCACTTTCTGAGATAGTGCTACTCCGACCAACAACTGCTCCCTGGACCTCGCCTTTATAAGGAGATCGTCCAAGTATGGGATAATTATAACTCCCTTCTTTCGAAGGAGTATCATCATTTCGGCCATTACTTTGGTAAATACCCTCGGTGCCGTGGACAGACCAAACGGCAACGTCTGGAATTGGTAATGGCAGTCTTGTACCACAAAACAGAGGTACACCTGGTGAGGTGGGTAAATGGGGACATGCAGGTAAGCATCCTTGATGTCCAGTGATACCATGTAATCCCCTTCTTCCAGGCTTGCAATAACCGCCCTGAGCGATTCCATTTTGAACTTGAACCTCCTTATATAAGTATTCAAGGATTTCAAATTTAGAATGGGTCTCACCGAACCGTCTGGTTTCGGTACCACAAACATTGTGGAATAGTAACCCCGTCCCTGTTGAAGGAGGGGAACTTTTATTATCACCTGCTGGAGGTACAGCTTGTGAATTGCCGCCAGCACTACCTCCCTGTCCGGGGGAGTGGCTGGCAAGGCTGATTTGAGGTAACGGCGAGGGGGAGACGTCTCGAATTCCAGCTTGTATCCCTGAGATACCACTTGTAGAAACCAGGGACCCACCTGTGAGCGAACCCACCGGTCGTTGAAGTTCCGGAGACGGGCCCCCACCGCACCTGGCTCCACCAGTGGAGCCCCAGCGTCATGCGGAGGATTTAGTGGAAGCAGGGGAGGATTTTTGTTCTTGGGAACTGGCTGTATGGTGCAGCTTTTTCCCTCTACCCCTGCCTCTGGGCAGAAAGGACACGCCTTTAACCCGCTTGCCTTTCTGGGGCCGAAAGGACTGTACCTGATAATACGGTGCTTTCTTAGGCTGTGAGGGAACCCAAGGTAAAAATGTCAACTTCCCAGCTGTTGCTGTGGAAACGAGGTCCGAGAGACCATCCCCAAACAATTCCTCACCCTTGTAAGGCAAAACCTCCATGTGCCTTTTAGAATCCGCATCACCTGTCCACTGCCGAGTCCATAATACTCTCCTGGCAGAGATGGACATTGCATTTATTCTAGATGCCAGCCGGCAAATATCCCTCTGTGCATCTCTCATAGATAAGACTATGTCTTTAATATGCTCTATGGTTAGCAATATAGTGTCCCTGTCAAGGGAATCAATGTTATCAGACAGGGAATCAGACCACGCTGCTGCAGCACTGCACATCCATGCTGAAGCAATAGCAGGTCTCAGTATAGTACCGGAGTGTGTATATACAGACTTCAGGATAGCCTCCTGCTTTCTATCCGCAGGCTCCTTTAAGGCGGCCGTATCCGGAGACGGTGGTGCCACCTTTTTTGACAAGTGTGTGAGCGCTTTATCCACCCTCGAGGATGTCTCCCAGCGTAACCTGTCCTCTGGCGGGAAAGGGTACGCCATCAGTAACTTTTTAGAAATCACTAGTTTCTTATCGGGGGAAGCCCACGCTTCTTCACACACTTCATTCAACTCATCTGATGGGGGAAAAACCACTGGTTGCTTTTTCTCCCCAAACATAATACCCTTTTTAGTGGTACCTGGGTTAATGTCAGAAATGTGCAACACATTTTTTATTGCCGTAATCATGCAACGGATGCCCCTTGTGGATTGTGTATATGTCTCATCCTCGTCGTCACTGGAGTCAGACTCAGTGTCTGCCATCTGAGGTAGCGGGCGTTTTTGAGCCCCTGATGGCCTTTGAGACGCCTGGGCAGGCACTGGCTGAGAAGCCGGCTGTCCCACGGCTGTTACGTCATCCAGCCTTTTATGTAAGGAGTTGACACTGTCGGTTAATACCTTCCACATATCCATCCACTCTGGTGTCGACCCCGCAGGGGGTGACATCACATTTATCGGCACCTGCTCCGCCTCCACATAAGCCTCCTCATCCAACATGTCGACACAGCCGTACCGACACACCGCACACACACACAGGGAATGCTCTGACTGAGGACAGGACCCCACAAAGTCCTTTGGGGAGACAGAGAGAGAGTATGCCAGCACACACCACAACGCTATATAAACAGGGATTTACACTACACAAAGTGATTTTCCCTATAGCAGCTATAATACACAGTTTTGCGCCTAAATTTAGTGCCCCCCCCTCTCTTTTTTACCCTATTGAGCCTGGAAACTGCAGGGGAGAGCGTCCTTCCAGCGGAGCGGTGAAGAAAAAATGGCGCCAGTGTTCTGAGGGAGATAGCCCCGCCCCTTTTACGGCGGGCTTCTCCCGCTCTTTATATTAATATTATGGCAGGGGATTTTTACACATATATAGCTTATTAGACTATATTATGTGTTTTTTGCCATTTTAAGGTAATCTAATTGCAGCCCAGGGCGCCCCCCCCCCCCCAGCGCCCTGCACACATCAGTGACCGGAGTATGTGGTGTGCACAGGGAGCAATGGCGCACAGCTGCAGTGCTGTGCGCTACCTTAATGAAGACCGGAGTCTTCAGCCGCCGATTTCCAGGACGTTCTTCTTGCTTCTGGCTCTGCAAGGGGGACAGCGGCGCGGCTACGGGACCGGACGACCGAGGCTGGGCCTGTGTTCGATCCCTCTGGAGCTAATGGTGTCCAGTAACCTAGAAGCCCAAGCTAGCTGCAAGCAGGTAGGTTCGCTTCTCTCCCCTAAGTCCCTCGTAGCAGTGAGTCTGTTGCCAGCAGATCTCACTGAAAATGAAAAACCTAATAAATACTTTCTTTTCTAGGAGCTCAGGAGAGCCCCTAGTGTGCAACCAGCTCGAGCCGGGCACAGATTCTAACTGAGGTCTGGAGGAGGGGCATAGAGGGAGGAGCCAGTGCACACCAGATAGTACCTAATCTTTTCTTTAGAGTGCCCAGTCTCCTGCGGAGCCCGTCTATTCCCCATGGTCCTTACGGAGTTCCCAGCATCCACTAGGACGTCAGAGAAATAAAGGAAACTCTCTGGAGCTCCAGAAAAATGCACCCAGCTCCTTGGGCACATTTTTCAAAACAGAGTCTGATAGGAGAGACAGAGGGGAGGAGCCAGCACACACATACACACACTAAAGCTTTTACAGTGCCAGGCTTCAGTGGACCCGATCTATACCCCATGGTACTAAAGTACAGTTCCCCAGTATCCACTAGGACGTAAGAGAAATAGCTAAAATTAACTGTACATATATATTTCTCACAAATTACAATTTATGAAAAATGTAAATATACTTTTTTATTCAGGTACAGACTTTATAATTTTATTATCAGAGTTTCTTTAGAGCCCTAAGAATGCTTTCCCTGTGTCTAATTATAACTTGGATGCCCCAAGCGTAACAGAAAATGCTTAAAAGTAACCCTTAGTGTCTCAACGTGCATCCCATCCCAGGTGTAAAACCACTGTACTAGAGAAGTATACAGAACAGAGGATTCTGTGTATCTTAATTCAAATATAAATTCCACCAGTAACACATGTAGCAAATACAGGACAGATTCAGAAAAAACACCAGTCATAAATACTAGCCTAACCTTACAATCAGGTGATTTCATAAAGCCACAACAGCTTATCTAGTTGCCAAGCTGTAATGATATTATAATGTTAGGAATATGAAATTTTACTGAGTGTCCACCATGCTTAGTCTATGTGTGAATAACACATTCAGTTAAAAATCCTATTATAATAAACGGGTGATTATGTATTCTGCCCTATACTGTATATAATACCACACATGAGTTGAAATATCATATTGTAAGTGTGCCTGAATACTAAACTTCCATGACAGGAATATTACTTTTGTCAAACAGAACAAGTTCATTTTGGTCCTTCTACAGAAGGGCTAGATAACGTCCTACCAACATCAAATTTCAGTAAGAGAAAATAAAATATAATCACTCATGGGCAGTAATACACAATACTTTGAACAAGCAACACATTAAAAACCGTTATTGGAGTAAATGTACTGAATATTAACAGCAACACTACATACCAGGGGAGCATTCCATTATTTCTCCCTGGTAACCAGTTTCCTCTTCCAGTTCTCGAAGAGCTGCTTGTTCTGGACTCTCATTTTCATCAATAAGACCTGGAGTGAGGAACCCAATTACACAGATAAATATAAATCAGGCTAATAAAATAAAAACCTACACATTTAAAATAACCACTTACAGGCCTTATACTGTAATACACACATAAAAAAACTAAGATTTTGCAATAGATAATGAAGATGAACAAATCAAGGTACAAAGTGCATCACAATGACATACATTACAGGGGGGGGAGGGGGGGGGGGGGGGGGGAGAGAAGTAAAAATAGGCTTTTAATTACCTACCGGTAAATCCTTTTCTCGTAGTACGTAGAGGATACTGGGATCCACATTAGTACCATGAGGTATAGACAGGTCCACTAGGAGCCATGGGCACTTTAAGAAACTGATAGTGTGGGCTGGCTCCTCTCTCTATGCCCCTCCTACCAGACTCGGTCTAGGAAACTGTGCCCGAGGAGACGGACATACTTTGAGAGAAGGATATAAAAGGATAGTGGCGAGATTCCGAAACAGCACACACAAACTAGAGGAAAGCCAAGCTAACCAAATTTTAAACCAGGAATAGCAACCGCTGAACCAACAATACTTAACCAAGTGACAGTGCAGGAAGAAACAAAGCACTGTGTGGGCGCCCAGTATCCTCTACGTACTACGAGAAAAGGATTTACCGGTAGGTAATTAAAATCCCATTTTCTCTTACGTCCTAGAGTATACTGGGGTCCACATTAGTACCATAGGGATGTACCAAAGCTCCCATAATGGGTGGGAGAGTGCTGAGGTTCCTGCAGAACTGATTGACCAACCTGAAGGTCCTCAGAGGCCAAAGTATCGAACTTGTAGAACTTGGCAAACATGTTCGAACCTGACCAAGTAGTTGCTCCGCAGAGCTGTAAAGCCGAGACACCCCGGGCAGCCGCCCAGGAAGCACCCACCGATCTATAGAGTGGGCCTGTACAGATTTTGGACACGGCAAACCTGCCGTGGAATAAGCATGCTGGATAGTAAGCCTGATCCAGCGTGCAATTATCTGCATTGAAGCAGGACACCCAATTTTATTGGGATCATAGAGAACAAACAGCGAGTCAGATTTTCTGTGACAAGCTGTCCGCTTCACATAGATCGTCAAAGCCCTCACAACATCCAAGGACTTTAAAGTAGCAGAGGTGTCGGTAACCACCGGAACCACAGTAGGTTGGTTGATATGAAATCAGACACCACCTTTGGAAGAAATTGCTGACCAGTTCTGAGTTCAGCCCTATCCATGAAAAATCAAATAGGGGCTTTTGTGAGAGAACGCCCCCAGCTCCAACACACGCCTTGCCGAAGCCAAGGCCAACAGCGTGACGGCCTTCCATGTAAGAAACTTGACGTCTGCAAAGGCTCAAACCATTCCGATTGCAGGAACTGCAACACCACGTTGAGATCCCAGGGTGCCGTAGGAGGCACAAAGGGCGGTTGGATGTGCAGAACCCCCTTCAAAAATGTCTGAACATCAGGGAGAGAAGCCAATTGTTTCTGGAAGAAAATGGATAAGGCCGAAATCTGGACTTTTATGGAGCCCAAACGTAGGCCCACATCCACACCGGACTGCAGAAAAAGGAGAAAACGTCCCAGTTGAAATTCCACTGCAGGAGATTTCCTGTACTCACACCAAGAGACGTATTTTTTCCAAATACGGTGGTAATGTTTAGACGTTACCCCCTTTCTGGCTTGGATCAGGGTTGGAATAACCCTATCTGGGATCCCTTTCTGAGCTAGAATTTGACGCTCAACCTCCATGCCGTCAAACGTAGCCGTAGTAAGTCTTGATAGACGAACAGCCCCTGTTGGAGAAGGTCCTCGCGAAGAGGTAGAGGCCACGGGTCCTCTAGGAGCATCTCCAGTAGATCCACATACCAGGCCATTCTTGGCCAGTCCGGAGCAATAAGAATTGCTTGAACCTTTTCCCTTTTTATTCTTTTGAGAATCTTTGGGATCAATGTGGTGAAAACATGTACACCATCTGGTAGACCCATGGAGTCACCAGAGAATCTGCCGCCACTGCTTGCGGGACCCTCTATTTGTGGCATTCCCCACCGACGTGTTAAGCACCCGAACACCTCCGGGTGAAAACCTCACTCTCCTGGGTGGAGGTCGTGTCTGCTGAGGAAGTCTTCTTCCCAGTTGTCTACTCCCGGAATGAAGATCACGGACAATGCCACAGCGTGTCTTTCTGCCCAGAGGAGAATCCTCGTTACCTCTGCTGCCCTGCTATTCGTTCTGCCTTGTCGGTTTATGTACGTTACTGCTGTCACATTGTCCGACTGAACCTGAATGGCTTGATCTTGAAGAAGATGCGATGCCTGTAAAAATAGGATTTTACTTACCGGTAAATCTATTTCTCGTAGTCCGTAGAGGATGCTGGGGACTCCGTAAGGACCATGGGGAATAGACGGGCTCCGCAGGAGATAGGGGACTTTAAGAAAGCTTTGGATTCTGGGTGTGCACTGGCTCCTCCCTCTATGTCCCTCCTCCAGACCTCAGTTAGAGAAACTGTGCCCAGAGGATATGAACAGTACGAGGAAAGGATTTATGTAACCTAAGGGCGAGATTCATACCAGCCACACCAACCACACCGTATAACTTGTGATAAACTACCCAGTTAACAGTATGAACAAGTAACATAGCCTCGGTTCAAGACCGACCAACTATAACATAACCCTTATGTAAGCAATAACTATATACAAGTCTTGCAGAAGAAGTCCGCACTTGGGACGGGCGCCCAGCATCCTCTACGGACTACGAGAAATAGATTTACCGGTAAGTAAAATCCTATTTTCTCTATTGTCCTAGAGGATGCTGGGGACTCCGTAAGGACCATGGGGATTATACCAAAGCTCCCAAATGGGCGGGAGAGTGCGGATGACTCTGCAGCACCGATTGAGCAAACAGGAGGTCCTCCTCAGCCAGGGTTTCAAACTTATAGAACTTTGCAAAGGTGTTTGACCCCGACCAAGTAGCAGCTCGGCACAGTTGTAGTGCCGAGACCCCTCGGGCAGCCGCCCAAGAAGAGCCCACCTGCTGAATCGTGTTACAGATCCAGCGAGCAATTATCTGCTTTGAAGCAGGAGCGCCAACCTTGTTGGCCGCATACAGAACAAACAGAGTTTCAGTCTTCCTGATCCTAGCTGTTCTGGTCACGTAAATCTTCAAAGCCCTGACCACATCCAGGGACTCAGAGTCCTCCAAGTCCCGTGTAGCCACAGGCACGACAATAGGTTGGTTCATATGAAAAGAGGAGACCACCTTGGGCAGAAATTGAGGACGAGTCCTCAACTCTGCCCTATCCACGTGAAAAATCAGGTATGGGCTTTAATATGATAAAGCCGCTAATTCCGAAACACGCCTTGCAGAAGCTAAGGCCAACAACATGACCACTTTCCAAGTGAGGTATTTCAACTCTACTGTTTTGAGTGGTTAAACCAAGGTGACTTGAGGAAACTTAATACCACGTTAAGACCCCAAGGCGCCACCGGAGGTACAAAGGGAGGCTGAATATGCAGCACTCCCTTCACAAAAGTCTGTACTTCAGGAAGAGAAGCCAATTCTTTTTGAAAGAAAATGGATAAGGCCGAAATTTGTACCTTTATGGACCCTAATTTTAGGCCCAAATTCACTCCCGTTTGAAGGAAGTGAAGCAGACGGCCCAAATGGAACTCCTCCGTAGGAGCAGCTCTGGCCTCACACCAAGAAACAGATTTCCGCCATATACAGTGATAATGTTTCGATGTCACATCCTTCCTAGCCTTCATCAGGGTAGGAATGACCTCCGGAATCCCTTTTTCAGCTAGGATCCGGCGTTCAACCGCCATGCCGTCAAACGCAGCCGCGGTAAGTCTTGGAACAGACAGACAGGGCCCCTGCTGCAGCAGGTCCTGCCTTAGAGGAAGAGGCCACGGATCTTCTGTGAGCAACTCTTGCAGATCCGGATACCAAGTCCTCCTTGGCCAATCTGGAACAATGAGAATTGTTCTGACCCTTCTTAGTCTTATTAATCTCAACACCTTGGGTATGAGAGGCAGAGGAGGAAACACATAGAAGGAGATCGTCCAAGTACGGGATAATTGTGACTCCCTGCTTGCGCAGGAGCACCATCATTTCCGCCATTACCTTGGTGAAAATTCTCGGGGCCGTGGAAAGACCAAACGGCAACGTCTGAAATTGGTAGTGACAATCCTGTACTGCAAATCTCAGAAAACGCCTGGTGAGGGGGGAAAATCGGAACATGAAGGTACGCATCCTTTATGTCCAGGGACACCATCCAATCCCCTCCCTCCAGGCTGGCGATGACCATTCTGAGCGATTCCATTTTGAACTTGAACCTCCTCAAGTACAGGTTCAGGGATTTTAGATTTAGAATGGGTCTGACCGAACCGTCCGGTTTCGGTACCACAAACAGGGATAAATAATAACCCTTTCCTTGCTGGAGATGAGGAACCTTGATTATCACCTGTTGAATGTACAATCTGTGAATTGCCGCTAACACTAGCTCCCTCTCTGACGGGGAAGCCGGCAGAGCCGATTTGAAAAACCGGCGAGGGGGCATGTCTTCGAATTCCAGTCTGTATCCCTGGGAAACAATCTCTATTGCCCAGGGATCCACCTGTGATTGAACCCAGACGTGGCTGAAAAGACGAAGACGTGCCCCCACTTGATCTGACCCCCCCCCCGGAAAGCCCCAGCGTCATGCTGTGGAGTTTGAGGAAGTAGGGGAGGACTTCTGCTCCTGGGAACTAGCTGAGTGCAGCTTTTTTCCCTTGCCTTTACCTCTGGCAACGAAGGACGATCCTCGTACCTTCTTGTTTTTATTGGAACGAAAGGACTGCATTTGATAATGTGGTACCTTCTTAGAATGCTGCGGGGGAACATAAGGTAAAAAATTCGATTTACCGGCCGTAGCAGTAGAGACTAGGTCCGAGAGGCCTTCTCCAAACAACTCCTCCCCCTTGTAAGGCAATGACTCCATATGCCGCTTTGAGTCGGCGTCTCCCGTCCACTGTCGGGTCCACAAGAGCCGCCTAGCAGAAATAGACATAGCGTTTATTCTAGAGCTTAGTAAACAAATGTCTCTCTGAGCATCCCTCATATACAAGGCAGCATCTCTGATATGCTCCATGGTCATTAGAATGGTATCCCTATCTAAGGTGTCCATCTCCGTAGATAAGGAGTCTGCCCATGCCACGACAGCACTACAAACCCAGGCCGACTCCATGGCCGGCATAACTATAGTTCCTGAATGTGTGTAAATGTGCTTCATGGTAATTTCCTGCTTGCGATCAGCAGGATCCTTGAGGGAAGCAGTATCCGGAGAAGGCAGTGCCACCTTCTTGGATATCTACTTTAGGCGCAGAATCCCATTGTATCCGATCCTTCTGTGGAAAAGGATACGCCATAAGAATCCTTTTGGGAACATGGAGTCTCCTATCCGGAGATTCCCAAGCCTTTTCACATAATTCGCTTAGCTCAAATGAGGACGGAAACGTGACCTCAGGCTTTTTTCCTTTATACAAGTGAACCCTCGTGTCAGGGACAGGGGGTTCCTCCGTGATATGCAAAACCTCTTTTATGGCAATAATCATGTACCTAATACCTTTTGCCACCTTCGGCTGTAATTTTGCATCCTCATAGTCGACACTAGAGTCAGTATCTGTGTCGGTATCTGTGTCAGCGACCTGGTATATGGGGCGCTTTTGAGACCCTAAAGGTCCTGGCACCACAGGGACAGGCACGGACTGGCTACCTGACTGATCCCCCTAGCTTCAGCTTTGTCTAATCTTTTATGCAGGAGATTTACATTTGCATTCAAGACATTCAGCATATCCACCCAGTCCGGTGTCGGCATTGCCGACGGCGACCTGACATTCAAGCACCCCCCCTCCACATTAAGCGAGCCTTCCTCATCAAACATGTCGACACACACGTACCGACACACTGCACACACCCAGGGAAACTTTTTCTGAAGACAGTATCCCCTGAAAGGCCCTTTGGAGAGACAGAGAGAGAGTATGCCAGCACACACCCCAGCGCAACAACCTGGAGACCAACACAGAATGCTTTTCCCCATCAGCGCTGTATTATACTTTATCCGCCAATTATGTGCCCCCCCCTCTCTTTTTAAACTCCCTTCACCGTGTGTAAGCAGGGGAGAGTCCGGGGAGCTTCCTCTCAGCGTTCTGTGGAGAGAGAAATGGCGCTGGTGAGTGCTGAGGGAGAAGCCCCGCTCCCTCGGCGGCGGGCTTCTGTCCCGCTCAAAATCGTGTAAAATGGCGGGGGCTCAATTATATACATGTACAGTGCCCAGCTGTACATGTATATACCTATTAGCCATCTAAGAGGTGTTATTATTGCTGCCCAGGGCGCCCCCCCTGCGCCCTGCACCCATACAGTGACCGGAGGGTGTGAGGTGATGTGGAGCAATGACGCACAGCTGCAGTGCTGTGCGTTACCTCTGTGAAGCTGAAGGCTTCTGCCGCCTGAGACGTCTTCTTGTTTCTGTTCTTCTGGCTCTGTGAGGAGAACGGCGGCGTGGCTCCGGGGGTGGACGCCCAGGACGAACCTGTGTTCACCCCCTCTGAAGCTAATGGTGTCCAGTAGCCGAGGAAGCAGATCCTATCAGTTAAGTAGGTCTGCCCCTCTCTCCTCAGTCCCTCGATGCAGGGAGCCTGTTGCCAGCAGTGCTCCCTGTGAAAAAAGTAAAAATCCAAACAAAAATGCTTTCTGTAGCAAAGAACTCAAGAGAGCTCCCTGCAGTGCGCCCTTCATCCTCTGGGCACAGTGTAAAACTGAGGTCTGGAGGAGGGACATAGAGGTAGGAGCCAGTGCACACCCAGAATCCAAAGCTTTCTTAAAGTGCCCTATCTCCTGCGGAGCCCCTCTATTCCCCATGGTCCTTACGGAGTCCCCAGCATCCTCTAGGACGTTAGAGAAAGGGCGTTGCATATGGCCCTTAGTTCCAGAATGTTGATTGGAAGAATGGCTTCCTGACTTGACCATTTTCCTTGGAACTGTTCCCCTGAGTGACTGCTCCCCAACCTCTGAGGCTTGCGTCTGTGGTTAGCAGAATCCAATTTTGAATCCCGGACCTTCGGCCCTCGGTCAGGTGAGAAGTCTAAAGCCACCACAGAAGAGAAATCCTGGCTTTTGGCGACAGACTGATCCTCTTGTGCATGTGAAGATGCGATCCGGACCATTTTTCCAACAGATCCAGCTGGAAGGGCCTTGCGTGAAACCTTCCATACTGCAGCGCCTCGTAAACGGCTACCATATTTCCCAGAAGGCGAATGCATAGATGCACCAATGTCTGGGTTTGTCTTAGAACATCCCGCACCATCGACTTGATCACCAATACTTTTTCCAACGGAAGGAAAACCTTCTGCGCCTCCATATCCAATATCATCCCCAGGAACGGAAGCCTGCGTGTTGGTTCCAGATGAGATTTTGGCAGGTTCAAAATCCACACGTGATCCTGGAGTAGTTGGGTTGAGAGGGCAATGTTGACTTAACAACCTCTCCCTGGATGGTGCTTTTATCAGCAGATCGTCCAGGTATGGTATTATGTTCACTCCCTGTTTGCGGAGGAGAAACATCATCTCTGCCATTACCTTTGTGAACACCCTCGGTGCCGTAGAGAGGCCAAATGGCAGGGCCTGGAACTGGTAGTTACAGTCCTGTAATGCAAACCTTAGATAAGCCTGATGAGGTGGACAAATCGGAATATGAAGGTACGCATCCTTGATATCCAGAGACACCAAGACTCCTCCATATCCAGAGACTTCAGACCTGAGATCACCGCTCTCAGAGACTACATCTTGAACTTTAAACACCCTTAGGTACGGGTTCGACGACTTGAGATTTAAAATGGGCCTTACCGAACCATCTGGTTTCGGAACTACAAACAGGCTGGAAATAATAACCCTGGTTTTGCAGCTGAAGTGGAACTGAAACAATGACCTGAGTCCGTACCAGTTTCTGAATTGCTTCCAGTTAAGTCATACTTGCTTCTTGAGATTTTAAGAATCTGTGAGGTGGGAGTTCCTGAAACTCCAGTCTGTAGCCCAGAGCCATAAGAACTTTGACCTAGGGATCCAGGCATGACGTTGCCCATATGTGACTGAAGAATCTAAAACGGGCTCCCACCTGCCTGTCTTCCAGGCAGTGCGGTCCACTGTCATGCTGAAAGCTTATAGGAAGAACCTGCAGTTGCTGGTTTTCTGGGTTTGCCTCTATTGCCTTTGAAAGCCGTAGAAGAACCTTTGGTTTTGTTTTTAAACTTCGCTGTTCGAAAGGACTGCAACGTTGGAGCAGTGTAGGATTTTCTAGCCGGGGGAGCTGCGGAAGGAAGGTATGTAGACTCATCCGCCGTAGCCTTGGATATCCACGTATCCAGTTTGTCTCCAAAAAGGGCTTCACCTGTGAAAGGTAGGCTTTCCACGTCTTTCCTGTAATCCGCGTCTGCAGTCCACTGGCATAGCCACAAGCCCCTGCGTGCTGACATTGCCATGGCAGTGGTGCGTGCATTGAGTAAACCAATTTCCTTTATGGCCTCCACCATAAAGTTAGCAGAATCATGTATATGCTGTAGGAGTAAAATTATCTCCCCCTTGGATAAAGAATCTAACCCGTCAATTAGATTACATGACCATTTAGCAATGGCCCTAGAGATCCATGCACAAGCTATAATGGGTCTCTGGGCCACCCCCGCAGCTGTGTACAGAGTTTGAGATTGGTCTCAATCTTGCGGTCTTCAGCATCCTTCAGGGAAGCTGCCCAAGGGACAGGTAAAACTCTTACGTGACAGCCTAGAAACCGATACATCAACTATTTGTGGGGTTTCCCATTTTTTCTAGTCATCCTGAGGAAACGGGAAGGATGTGAGTAACCATTTTGGGACCTTAAACTTCTTGTCAGGATTTACCCAAGTTGCTTCAAATAGGGAATTCAATTCCTTAGATGCAGGGAAAGTAGCTGAGGATTTCCTTTTCGCATTAAAACAAGATTCCTCCTCATCCTCTGATACCTTATCAGGGATGTGCAGGACATCTCCAATAGCTTCTATAAGGGCCTGTATACCCTGTGACAAAACTGCATCTTCCCCTCCCGAGTCCACCTCACCCTCCTCCGGGTTGGATACATCATCATCAGTATCAGCCTGCATGATTTGGGCCAGAGTACGCTTCTGTGGACAAGTGGTAGGGGTCTGAGACGCTGGAATGACCACCGAATCTCTATTCATCAGGTCATCCAACAGATTGCCTTAAGTATTGCGTCTCCTTCTCATTTTGGGATAATTTATTAGAAATATTTGAAATCATCCCTTTTAATGAATCTAACCATACTGGTTCAGATCCACTAGCCTAAGAATGTGTACTATCCTGAGTACACGGCAGTGATCCCCCAGATTGAGAAAAACACTCTGCTGTGCATGATATACACTGCTTTGACATAGTAAATGTGAAAGAATACACACACACACACACACACACACACACACACATACACAGGAAAATACAGTTAACCCACACAGAGCCCTCTAGGGAGACACAGAGTATAATGGAGGCAGCCACACCGCCCCTATAGCTAAAGTACAAGTTTAGCTGGGTCGCAAACTAAGTACCCTAAATAGGGTTTAGTATACCAAATATTGCTCCCCCCCCCCCTTGCTATGACCCCTGGTACCGCTGAGGTGCTCTGGAGTCCTTGTGGAGGAGCTGCCAGTCTGCCGGTGTATAGCTGCAGAGGGAAAATGGCGCTGGTGAGCTGCTGGATCTGCTCATAGTGAAGCCCCGCCCCTTTAATGGCACGCGGTCTTCCAGTTTGTTTTTTTATACTCGCTGAGGTAATTTCTGCTCTACAGTGGGTTAAAACCCCTGTAGAATTGCTACCAGTGTGGGTATGTGTGTGTTGTGGCTTTAGTTCGCCCCTCACAACGGAACACACAGCACCCTGAATGCCTCTGAAGCCTGGAGCCGCAGCCTGCTTGTCAGAGCTGCGCTTCTACCTCTTGTGTCGCCATTAAAGCCGGCGACCCGCTAACCAGGACGCCAGCCACCTACTCACCAGTCTTCTTACTTCTGGCTCTGTTAGAGGAGGCGGCGTGCTGCGTGTCTGTACGCTCGCCGTGGTGGGGCTTGCAAAAAGGACCCTCAGGAGCTCAATGTCCTCTCAGCGGGGAACGGGACCATTAACCCTAGGGAGGTTGGGCTGTTCCCCCCCTTTAAGTCCCACGAAGCAGGCAGTCTGGAGCCAGCCAGACTTGCCTGAAAACAATAAAAAAGGAAAATAAATGCAGAAAACTCTTCAGGAGCTTCCAAAGTGTGACCGGCTCCTGTGGGCACATTTTCTAAACTGAGTCTGGTAGGAGGGGCATAGAGGGAGGAGCCAACCCACACTATCAATTCCTTAAAGTGCCCATGGCTCCTAATGGACCAGTCTATACCCCATGGTACTAATGCGGACCCCAGTATCCTCTAAGACGTAAAAGAAAAAACGTTTTTACATGATTAAGAACAGTATTGTAACGAACGTGATGCAATAAAATTGGTTCGTTAAGCTTGCCTTTATGGTGAATTTCTTGTCTGGCCACAAAAGAGGTGAAAAATGAAAAAGCAAAATGATCACGTGTGATAACGCAAGGTTATTTACTCATTGGTCTTCAGACCATTTTCCTTTTCAGTTATTATACCAATACTGTGATTGTGTTTTTATAATGTGATGTTGCAGTGCACTGTACAGTGAAATAAAGAAAAGCAAAATCAAAACTGACCTGCAGGAAATTCCAGACAGTAACAACCCAAAGGAGGTCGGAACTGTTTAATGAGCACCATACATTCATAATGAAGTGTTCTCTGCAAAATCGGTATTATGGCTACACCTATGGAGTGAATAAGAAATAAATGTATTAGTTTTTTTCTCAAACGTAGCAAGTTCTATCACTTTTTGCTTGCTTTCAGCTATCAGGAGGCACACTTACCCACACAATGACACAAAGCCATCAATTAGATCATTACCATAAGTGATTTGCCATTGTCTATATCAGCCAAACATCAAGTTAAGTTTGGGCAGTACGGATGGTGTAATGATTAGCATTACTACCTCACAGCACTGAGGTCATGGGTTTGATTCCCACCATGGCCCTAACTGTGCGGATTTTCTCTATTCTCCCAGTACGTGCGTGGGTTTCCTCCCACAATCCAAAAATATACTGGTAGGTTAATGGACTCACAACAAAATTAACCCGTGTGTGTGTGTGTGTGTGTGTGTGTGTGTGTGTGTGTGTGTGTGTGTGTGTGTACACGTGTGGTAGGGAATATAGATTGTAAGCTCCACTTGGGCAGGGACTGACGTGAATGGCCAAATATTCTCTGTAAAGCACTGCGGAATGTGTGCACGCTATATAAAAAACTGGTAATAAAATAAATAAGTTACCCATAGATTAAGTAAATTGCTGCTTCCCAGTGATAAATGCCACACACATAAACCTTACAAATAGAAATAATGCTAAATATTTACAACCATGTACGTTTTACTTCATGCATCACATGTCTAGGGTTACCACACGAATGAGACGCTGTAAGTCTGACCTGTAAATCATTCACATGACTGCAGTGTTATAGTTTGGACGTGAAGTAACTGCAGTACATTGATGCAGCTGGGTATACATGGATAATCTAGTAACTACAGTAAATCAGCCATTGTGCACATAATGATTTTTTTGTCACCCCCATGTAAACTTTATGTGCAGGGGCCCCTAAGTTTGCTTAGAAATGTGACTGTATACTGGCGTGAAAGGAATGCAGTATTAACATGAACACATTTGGAAACTTAAGTATCCTAACTATAACAAAACTAGGGAAGGAAAAATCAAAACCTAGCACTTGAGAAATGAGTGCAACGCTACAGTTAGTCATTGCACTCCGTATATTTCAGAGATAAATGCAAGCTGGAACTTTGTTAAAATGATCAGCATTAAATGAATATGAAATATTAGGGGAACGCTGCATAAATAATAGAAGTAAGTCCAATAGAATGCTCTGCCATCTTTCTCATGACTATTACTTCATTGTATTCACCAACAACAAAGAGGCCATCTTCCCTATTCGCTCTTTTACATAACAGCACAGTCAGCTCGCTCCTATCATACTGCCTAGAGCAGAGGTGTCACACTCGCGGCCCACAACGCATACTTTTGCGTCTCATGTTTACTATTTTAAAAGCAATGGAATGCGCCCCACCACCAGATGAGTTATTGTTGGCCCGTCTGCCGTGATCAGAGCGTAGCTCCTATCGGGCAGCATTCACCGTTCTGCACATGTGTGAGATAATTATAGACATGGGGAAATGTCCATGGGGGGCTTGGAGCTGCTGCACATGCTTGGCAGCCTTTGCAAAGCTCTGCACCCCTCCGCTCAGCGCCATTAGCACTGAAGCCGCCACGCCCTGTATGTTTGTGTGTGCCCAACTGCTCTAATTGCAGGAGGATTCTTCTGGCATCTGGATAGAAAACCGTCTCTCAAAGAAGAAAGTAAATTGGAGGGGGCTGGCACAGGGGGGTTGGAGGCTGAATGGACACTGAAGGCACGGATGGTATGAGGCTAGGGAACACAAGAGGAGATACCAGGGGGCATGTGGCTGGACTGGAGGGACAGACGGGGTCTGGAAGGGACACATTTCACTGGCTCACACTGATAAATTAGAGGAGTAGTGGGGACCGCACAGAGATACATGAGGGGGAATAACACAGCTCCCAGTTCACACTATTAAAGTTGTTTTCCTCCAGATACTTAAAATCTCTTTAATTATACTTTAATGTTGTTTTTTTGTCTAATAAACCTTTCAAAATTGCATATACAGTAAGATTTTCTTTTTCTTGCTGCCCACACAAAAGATAGACCTTGATTATTCGGCCCAGTTAGGATTTTGAGTTTCACATACCTGGCCTACAGGAAGGGATAAGGTTCCTGAAACACACTGGAAGCAGGGACAGGAGTGCTACCTGTGTATATCTATTGAAGAAGCTCCAGATTCCCATGCAAGAGGCGGCCTAGAGACTGGATCCGGTGCCTGCATCTCAATTACACCCGTTTAGCCCACTTTACATGCGATTCTGGTAAGCCTCCAACTTGCCTTGTTTTTATCCATTTTTTGTCTATTTTGATTATTTTGAGAGAATAAATTTTATTACATTTTATACTACATTCTCCTTATGCTTTTGACTCCATGGGGTATATTTACTAAGCTCCCGATTTTGACCGAGATGCCGTTTTTTCTTCAAAGTGTCATCTCGGTTAATCTCGGTCATTTACTAAACACTAATCACGGCAGTGATGAGGGCATTCGTAATTTTTTGCTAGTTCAGGTAAAAAATTACGAATGAATACACCATCGGTCAAATTACGCCTGTTTAGATATGAATCTCGGTCATTTACTAAGAAGTGCAAAGCAAAAAAACACAAAACACTGCCGTGAAAAATTACAACTCGTAAAAAAGTCCTAAAAAAAAAACAGACCTGCTTTTTTTTTCCGTGATTTGAGATGCATGCAGGGATCCATGAGATCCGTGCATGTATATCAGTGGGAAGGGGTGGGAAAGTGCTTATTTTTGCCAAAAAAATTGCGTGGGGTCCCCCCTCCTAAGCATAACCAGCCTCGGGCTCTTTGAGCCGATCCTGGTTGCAGAAATATGGGGAAAAAAATGACAGGGGTTCCCCCATATTTAAGCAACCAGCATCGGGCTCTGCGCCTGGTCCTGGTCCCAAAAATACGGGGGACAAAAAGAGTAGGGGTCCCCCGTATTTTTAAAACCAGCACCGGGCTCCACTAGCTGGACAGATAATGCCACAGCCGGGGGTCACTTTTATACAGCGCCCTGCGGCCGTGGCATCAAAAATCCAACTAGTCACCCCTGGCCGGGGTACCCTGGGGGAGTGGGAACCCCTTCAATCAAGGGGTCCCCCCCCCCCAGCCACCCAAGGGCCAGGGGTGAAGCCCGAGGCTGTCCCCCCCCCCCATCCAATGGGCTGCGGATGGGAGGGCTGATAGCCTTTGTTGTAAAATAAAAGATATTGTTTTTAGTAGCAGTACTACAAGTCCCAGCAAGCCTCCCCCGCATGCTGGTACTTGGAGAACCACAAGTACCAGCATGCGGCGGAAAAACGGGCCCGCTGGTACCTGTAGTACTACCACTAAAAAAATACCCAAAAAAACACAAGACACACACACCGTGAAAGTATAATTTTATTACATACATACACACATACATACATACTTACCTTATGTTCTCACGCAGGTCGGTCCTCTTCTCCAGTAGAATCCAAGGGCTACCTGTTGAAGAAATTCTACTCACCAGATCCATGGGTCCAGGCTCCTCGGCAAATCCAGGGTTAATCCACGTACTTGAATAAATAAAAAAAAACGGTGTCCCGACCACGAACTGAAAGGGGACCCATGTTTGCACATGGGTCACCTTCCCACGAATGCCAGAAACCCACTTTGACATCTGTCTAAGTGGGTTTCTTCAGCCAATCAGGGAGTGCCACGTTGTAGCACTCTCCTGATCAGCTGTGTGCTGCTGTCCTCACTGACAGGCGGCACACGGCAGTGTTACAATGTAGCGCCTATGCGCTCCATTGTAACCAATGCTGGGAACTTTCTGCTCAGCGGTGACGTCACTTTAGGTCAACCGCAGGGCAGAAAGTTCCCATCATTGGTTACAATGTAGCGCATAGGCGCTACATTGTAACACTGCCGCGTGCTGCCTGTCAGTGAGGACAGCAGCACACAGCTGATCAGGAGAGTGCTACAACGTGGCACTCCCTGATTGGCTGAAGAAACCCACTTAGACAGAAGTCAAAGTGGGTTTCTGGCATTCGTGGGAAGGTGACCCATGTGCAAACATGGGTCCCCTTTCAGTTCGTGGTCGGGACACCGTTTTTTTTTATTTATTCAAGTACGTGGATTAACCCTGGATTTGCCGAGGAGCCTGGACCCATGGATCTGGTGAGTAGAATTTCTTCAACAGGTAGCCCTTGGATTCTACTGGAGAAGAGGACCGACCTGCGTGAGAACATAAGGTAAGTATGTATGTATGTGTGTATGTATGTAATAAAATTATACTTTCACGGTGTGTGTGTCTTGTGTTTTTTTGGGTATTTTTTTAGTGGTAGTACTACAGGTACCAGCGGGGCCGTTTTTCCGCCGCATGCTGGTACTTGTGGTTCTCCAAGTACCAGCATGCGGGGGAGGCTTGCTGGGACTTGTAGTACTGCTACTAAAAACAATATCTTTTCATTATCACAAATGGCTATCAGCCTCCCCATCCGCAGCCCATTGGATGGGGGGGGACAGCCTCGGGCTTCACCCCTGGCCCTTGGGTGGCTGGGGGGGGGGGGACCCCTTGATTGAAGGGGTCCCCACTCCCCCAGGGTACCCCGGCCAGGGGTGACTAGTTGGATTTTTGATGCCACGGCCGCAGGGCACTGTATAAAAGTGACCCCCGGCTGTGGCATTATCTGTCCAGCTAGTGGAGCCCGGTGCTGGTTTTAAAAATACGGGGGACCCCTACTCTTTTTGTCCCCCGTATTTTTGGAACCAGGACCAGGCGCAGAGCCCGATGCTGGTTGCTTAAATATGGGGGAACCCCTGTCAATTTTTTCCCCATATTTCTGCAACCAGGATCGGCTCAAAGAGCCCGAGGCTGGTTATGCTTAGGAGGGGGGACCCCACGCATTTTTTTTGGGGGATTTTACATTGTTTAATTAAAAAAAAAAAAAAATAAGAACCCCAGCACGGATCACACAGATCCGGCCGAGATTGATTGTAAAAAAAAACGGCAGTGTTTTGCTAATCACTGCCGTAAAAATAGGTAAAAAAAAACGAATGACATCGACATCGGAAGCAAAGAAAAATACGAATACGACAGCTTAGTAAATCCATCGTAATCAATTCAAAAAGTTGCAGTTTTACACTGTCGATGTCATTCGTGATTGAACTTTGACCTATTTTCGGAAATTACGAATCTTAGTAAATATACCCCCATATGTCATTTCTATACACATAGTTTAAGAAATCTACAAAGTACTACAGTGACGCACAGAAACTTCTAAGGGAAACCCTGTTTTTTCTCTAGCATCCATAAGAGATATTGGGGAGACTTAGTACGATGGGGTATAGACAGGGTCCAAAGGAGCCGGTGCACTTTAAATTTCTTCCACTGGTTGTGCTGGCTCCTCCCCTCTATACCCCCTCCCACAGGCAGTTTAGAAAAAAGCACCCTCAGGAGAAGATGCACATCTCTGCAGCTCCAGAGAGTTTTCTTCAATTTCTCTTTTCTGTTTGTTATTTTCGGTATGCTGTTTGGGCAACAGCACACCTGCACTGTGGGAGTTGGGGGAGAAAGAGGGGGGGGGACGGTCACAGGCCTTACGAGGTGCAGAGCCACTTCCCCGCTGCAGGACCACCGTCTGAGGGGTTGTTCAGAGGGGCACTGCGCCTTGGCTGTCACAGCCGCAGCACACCGCACACCCCTAACGCTGCCTGAAGGTGACATCGGTTGTGAGTACACACGGGGGCCCCGGGCGTGGCATACGGGACCCTTCCCGGGGGGGTCCCGCTAAGATCCCCCATGTAGACTGGCACAAAACTGCTAAAACTAGCACTTGTTGTGATGTTTTTTAGCTGTAAGGAGACTTTGCCAGTATAATATATATCTGTAGCTCCGGCGCCATTGGAGTGAACGGAGCTACATCAGATCGGGACCTGAGGTGTTTTGGCGCCTTCCTCTGCTTACTGCAGCCATTCTCAGCACACACAGTGCTTCTGACTCCTCAGCCACGCTGGATCTCTGGTACAGGGTGTAGCAAAGGGGGAGAGCCGCTTGTGTACACTATCTGGGTCCTCTTTAGAACAGGAATTGTTCGTGTTTACTGTAATATAGTGATCTGACAGCCTCACTGAGGCTGTACAGCTCAGGGTGTGCTGGTGTCCTCTCTCTGTCTCCCCTCTCTGATGGTAATATTGCAAGGGCAGGCTTGCAATATAACTGTCTGGGTGTATGTGTATGTTATTGTGCTTTCTGTGAAACATGGGGAAACACAAGCTGTGCAGTGTATGTCACACCAGATTCTCTCCATTATCTACTGATTCTGGGGGTGATTTCGAGTTGATCGTAGCTGTGCTAAATTTAGCACAGCTACAATCAGGCACTCAGACATGCGGGGGGACGCCCAGCACAGGGCTAGTCCGCCCTGCATGTCAGTACCGGCCCCTCCGCAGAAATGCAAAAGCATCGCACAGCGGCGATGCTTTTGGGTCTCAGGAGTTACTCCCGGCCAGTGCAGCTGCAGCTCCTGCGGCTGGCCGGGAGAACCTCTTCGCTGCCCCGAGTCGCAGCGGCTGCGTGACGTCACGCAGCCGCCGCGGCCCGCCCCCCAATGGTCCAGCCACGACTGCGTTGGCTGGACCGCGTCCCCTAAACGGCGGCTTAACGCCACCGTCCAGCCCCCTACCGCACAGCGACCGCCTCTGCCTGTCAATCAGGCAGAGGCAATCGCTACAGTACAACGGCCTTCAGCC
The DNA here is from genome assembly GCF_028390025.1 of Pseudophryne corroboree. NCBI lineage: Eukaryota > Metazoa > Chordata > Amphibia > Anura > Myobatrachidae > Pseudophryne > Pseudophryne corroboree. Next base: position 403,335,515 of record NC_086449.1, read on the forward strand.
GTCCAGCATGTGTCGGCGCCGGCGCATGCGCAGATCCGACCCGTCCGCTGCGCTGTGATAAACTGCAGCGAGCTATCGGGTCGGAAATGACCCCCTCTGTTTCCTGTGAACAATGCAGCAAATCTTCACAAATCAGTGAAGGGGCTGGGGGAGAGGGTCCAGAGACCCACTGGTTAGGGTCTCAAAACTATGATGTCAGATATGTCATCCTAGCTCACTGCTAATGTGCAGAAGACTCAGCTACTAAAACAAGCTGTTGCAGATTTAGCTGCTAGGGCAGATGCAGCACAGCCCCCACTCTCTCATGCAGGTCCACAGAAGCGTGGGTTACCTGCTCTACTCTCTGATACAGATGATGATATACAGGAGGATGGAGATGACTTAGATCCTGTTAGTGGGGATCCTGATTCTGCTCAGGGTATTGAACCCCTAATTCTGGCTATACGGGACGTGTTAAAGCTCCCTCTAGAGGACGCTGCGTCACAGCAGGCGTTTTTCTTTATTCAAAACAAGCATAATGTCACTTTCCCTGACTCCACAGAGTTAGATGACCTATTCAAGCTGGCCTGGAAAAATTCAGACAAAAAATTCCAAGTGTCTTAAAAAAATTTTGCGCACTTTCCCATTTGCTCCTGAAGGTAGGACATTTTGGGAGGAACCCCCTGGGGTGGATGTATCAGTCTCTTGCCTGTCCAAAAAGGCGGTGGTGCCTGCCCCAGGCTCCTTTACCATGAAGGATCCTGGGGACAGAAAGATTGAGACTACACTCAAACCTACATACATAGCAGCAGGTGTATCGCAGAGGCCGGTCACAGTAGGTTGCTGGATGACCCATGCCATTCATATGTGGGCTACTCAAATTCAGGGGGGCTTCTCCGGGGATATGCCTCTGGTTACTGTGGTGACTCCTCAAGCACATTCAGGACACTACATGCGTCCTGTGTGACTCGCTCAAGGGAGATGGGGAATATCAATGCTAGGACTTCTGCCATGGCAGTGTCGGCGTGCAGGGCTTTGTGGTTGCGTCAGTGGATAGCGGATGCCGAATCAAAGCGCAGTGTGGAATCCCTCCCCTTTTCTGGGGAATGGCTCTTTGGGGTTGAGTTGGATACGTGGATTTACACACTCACTGGAAATCCACACTGCTGGGAAATCCACGTTTCTCCCCTCAGGGGCCCCGCCGGCTAGGCGTTCCTACCCGGGGCCGTCGGTTCAGTCCTTTCGGTCTAACAGATTTTGATCTAGTGCCAGGGGTGCCTCCAATGCGAATAGAGGCACCAGAGGTAAGTCAAAAAGACCTGCCACCACCGGTTCTCAGGAACAGAGCACCAGTTCTGCTTCTACTAAGCCATCAGCATGACTGTGCCCGCCTTCCGCCCCGAGGAGATCTTGAGGTGGGAGCTTGACTGCGTCACTTCAACCGCATCTGGGAAGGCTCCTGCCAGGATACCTGGGTAAGGGAATTCATTTCTCAGGGCTACAAGCTGGAGTTCGACGGTGCTCCTCCCCAAAGATTTTTCAAATCAAGCTGGTCAGCTTTGGAGGATACGTAAGTTAGGTTGCAACAGGCCATCCAAAAGTTGGTCCAGTCCCACGTCATTGTTCCAGTACCGATACCACAACGAGGCAGGGATTATTACTCCAACCTGTTTGTGGTACCAAAGCCGGACGGCTCGGTACGGCCCATTTTTAATCTAAAGTCCTTGAACCCTTACCTACAGGTTTTCAAATTTAAAATGGAATCCCTCAGGGCAGTGAATTCGGGCCTGGAAGAACAGGAATTCCTGGTTTCCTTGGATATCAAGGACGCCAACCTTCATATTCAAGTTTGGCCACCTCATCAGGTTTGCCCTACTGGACGATCACTACCAGTTCCAGGCACTACCCTTTGGCCTGTCCACGGCTCCGAGGGTATTCACGAAGGTGATGGCGGAGATGATGCTCCAACTCTGGGTCCAGGGGGTCAATGTTGTCCCTTACCTGGATGATCTTCTGAAAATAGCAAGATCCAGGGAGCTTTTATTGCTCCATATCGACCACACTATCCAACTTCTGTCATGCCACAGGTGGATTCTCAATCTGCAGAAGTCCCATCTGGAGCCAACTCAACAGCTCCTGTTCCTGGGGATGTTGCTGGATAAGGGGGCACAGAAGGTGTTCCCCCCGGAGAACAAAGCGAGAACACTTCAGGAGATGGTCCGCATGGTGCTCCGACCTACTTGAGTATCCATCCATCTTTGCATCAGATTGTTGGGGAAGATGGTCGCCTCATACAAGGCGATCCAATATGGGAGGTTCCATGCCAGAACATTTCAATTGGATCTCCTGAGCAAGTGATCCGGATCACATCTATGCACCGGATGATTCGGCTGTCACCTCAGGCCAGGATTTCCCTCCTGTGGTGGCTACAGTCCTCCAATCTACTGGAAGGCTGGAGTTTCTGGGTTCAGGGTTGGACCCTCCTCATGACAGATGCGAGTCTGCGAGGATGGGGTGCTATCACCCAAGGGACAGTTCCAGGGCAGGTGGTCAGCCCACGAAGCACTCCTTCCGATCAACATTCTGGAACTTCGGACAATCTACAATGCTCTGCTTCAGGAATCTCGTCTGCTCACGGATCACGTGATTCAAGTTCAATCAGACAACGCCACAGCAGTGGTGTACATAAATCGACAAGGAGGGACAAAAAGCAGAGCCTGCATGTGAGAGGTGTCAAAGATACTCCTCTGGGCAGAAAGAAATGCAAGAGCAATGTTGGCAATCTTCATTCCGGGTGTGGACAACTGGGAAGCGGACTTCCTGAGTCGTCACGATCTCCACCCAGGGGAGTGGGGACTCCACCATAAGGTGTTCCACCAGATCATCCACCGGTGGGGCTGCCCGCAGATAGACATGATGGCTTCTCATCTCAACAAGAAGCTTCACTGGTAATGCTCACGAACCAGGGACCCTCAGGCGAGGTCAGTGGATGCACTGATGTCGCCGTGGCCTTACCGGTTGGTCTACCTGTTTCCTCCGATTCCGTTGCTCCCAAGGGTGCTCAAGCGAATCAGAAATCAAGGAGTTCAGGCAATTCTGATTGCCCCAGATTGGTCTCGGAGGGCGTGGTACACGGATCTTCTGAACATGTCCGTCGAAGACCCATGGCCTCTACCACTAAGAAGCGATCTTCTTCAACAAGGACCGTTCGTCTACCCGGACTTACGGTGCCTTCGTTTGACAGCATGGAGGTTGAGCGGAACATCCTAGCTCACAAGGGCCTTTCCAAAAAGGTTATAGCTACCATGGTTCAGGCCAGGAAACCTGTGACGTCAAAACACTATCATATCTCTTGGTGCGAGGAACGCACGTATCCGCCTGCAGAGTTCCACTTGGGTCGTTTCTTACGTTTCCTGCAGGCTGGTGTGGATAAGGGCTTACGTCTGGGTTCCATTAAGGTCCAGATTTCAGCTCTCTCCATTTTCTTCCAGAAGAAATTGGCAGTGTTGCCAGAAGTTCAGACCTTCAGCACCCTGGAATTTGAATGTGGTGTTGGAATTTCTACAGTCCTCCTGATTTGAGCCTCTGATGACAGTAGAAGACAAGTACCTCACGTGGAAGATGGTGATGTTACTGGCCCTGGCTTCTGCTAGACGTGTCTCAGAATTGGGGGCCTTATCGTGTAAGAGCCCATAATTGGTCTTTTACGAGGACAGAGCAGAGCTCAGGACTAGGCAGCAGTTCCTGCCGAAGGTTGTCTCTGCGTTTCACCTGAATCAACCTATTGTGGTTCCATCCAGTTCTGATACTTCTGCTCCTCCGGAGGCTTTGGATGCTGTGCGAGCCTTTAAGATCTATGTCAAGCGAACGACTCGTATCAGAAAGACTGGTTCCTTGTTCGCGCTCTATGATGCGCAGAAAAAGGGTTGTCCTGCTTCAAAGCAGTCCATTGCTCATTGGCTTAGGCTTACTATCCAACAGGCCTATGTGTCGGCAGTCTTACCTGTTCCTAAGTCTCTGAGGGCCCACTCTACAAGATCAGTGGGGTCTTCCTGGGCGGCTGCCCATGGAGTCTTGGCCTTGCAACTATACCGAGCTGCTACCTGGTCGGGGAAGAACACCTTTGTGAAGTTCTACAAGTTTGATGCCCTGGCCAAAGAGGATACCCAGTTTGGGCAGGCGGTGCTGCAGCAGTCTCCGCACATTCCCGCCCGATCAGGAAGCTTTGGGACGAAATATTCCTTATAGATGCTAGAGATAATAGGATTTTAAATTACCTACCGGTAAATCCTTTTCTCGTAGCCCATAAGGAATATTGGGCGCTCGCCTCAGTGCGTTCACTTTTCTGCAGGTTGTATGTTATGTGGTTACCTGTTCAGCTGTTGCTGTTATTGTTACCAACCGTTGCTGGTTGTTCTATGTTCGTGGTGTGCTGGTATTAAATCTCTCCACTCTTCGTTATCATGTTCCTTCTCTCATATGTCCTTTCTCCTTCGGGCACTGTTTTACCTATAACTGCCTGTGGGAGGGGACATAGAGGGGAGGAGCCAGCACACCCAGTTGAAGAAATTTAAAGTGCACTGGCTCTTTTTGACCCCGTCTATACCCCATCATACCAAGTCTCCCCAATATCCCTTATGGACTACGAGAAAAGGATTTACTGGTAGGTAATTAAAATCCTATTTTATTTTAGTTGATAGAGCCACAGCACACCTATTTGATTTCTCTTTTCTTTTATGGGTTACTATTTTTCATTCACTGTTTACCAAAACAAATGATTACCTCATATTAGTGTGAAAACTAATAGAAATAATTCTATTAGGGGTATTATTGAACCTTCATAGAACAGACCATACAATTTAGGAACTAGCCCGTTCCCGGACAAAAAAAAGGATTTTGGTACTTACCAGGTAAATCCTTTTCTTTGAATCCATAGGGGGCACTGGAGTACTCTTGGGGATATGGACGGTTCCACAGGAACTAGGCACTGAATAAATTAAAATTTGAGACTACTTATCCCCTCCATATCCCAGAGTACCTCAGTGTTTTTTTACTGAGCCGAACAGGAGCTATAGAGGTTGACAATGGAGAATTACATATAACAAACGGACAACAATAAAGTTGACACATAACGTTACTGACAACTAACAGTTGACACCAACCCGATAAACTTGCTAATTTGAACCAGTCGGTGAGAGTGTGTTACCATAAGATCCCGTGAACTTACCACAAGCCAGGTAAAACTGCTCTGGGTGGGCGTCCAGTGCCCCCTATGGATTCAAAGAAAAGGATTTACCTGGTAAGTATCAAAATCCTATTTTCTTTTTCATCCACTAGGGGTCACTGGAGTACTCTTGGGACGTACCAAAGTTTCCCCCGTGGGCGGGAGAGCTGTTTGGCACCTGTAACACTAGACGGCCAAAGCTAGATGCTGATGCCGCAAAAGTATCAAACTTGTAAAAGCGCACAAACGTGTGCACTGAAGACCATGTAGCCGCACTGCAAAGCTGTGTCGTAGAAACTCCACGACCAGCTGCCCATGACGTTCCCGGAGAACGTGTGGAATGAGCTGTTACTGGTGTAGGCGGCTGTAACCTAGCATGAAGGTAAGCCTGACGTATGGTCAGTTTTATCCATCTGGATAAGGTCTGCTTAGAAGGTGGCCAACCCATCTTGGCCGCATCATAGAGGATAACAACGTATCCATTTTAGGAACTGTAGACGTTCGGAATACATAAACGCGTAATGCGCGTACCACAACCAAGATTCCAGAATCTCCTGTTAACACAGGAACTACTATTGGTTGATTGATGTGAAAAGAGGACACTACTTTTGGTAGGAAAGCGGGATTCGTCCAAAGTTCCGCTCTGTTATTATGAAACACTAAATACGGTGGCTTGCATGACAAGGCACCCAAATCTGAAACCCGCCCTGCCGAAGCTAAGGCTAGGAGAGTATTTGTTTTCCAAGTGAGAAACTTAATATCCACTTGTTGTAAGGGTTCGAAATAAAAAGACTATAAGAAATCTAAAACCAGATTCAAGTCCCATGGCGCAGTAAGTGGAGTGAAATGGTGGCTGTACTTTGAGGACACCCTGCATAAAGGTGTGTACCGACGGCAATAGAGCCAATCTTCTTTGAAAATAAATTGACAACGCAGATATCTGCACCTTTAGTGTGGATAAACGCAGACCTCCATCTAACCCCATCTGAAGACATAACAAAAGACGGGATAACTTGAAAGATGATGTCGGAAACTTCCGAGCTTCACACCAACCTATATAGGCATGCCAAATTCTGTAATAATGAGCTGCAGTAACCGGCTTCCTAGCTCGTAACATGGTTGGTATAACCTATTCTGGAATGCCCTCTCTTTTTAAGAGGGCTGTCTCAGCCACTCCGTCAAATGCAGCCGCGCTAAATCGGAGAAAAGGAACGGACCCTGTTGTAACAGGTCCGGACGTAGTGGGAGCGGCCAAGGAACGTCCGCGAGTAGACCGCGGAGATCCGAAAACCAAGCTCTCCGAGGCCAATGAGGCGCCACTAGTATGACTGTGACGGATTCTCTTTTGATCCGTTTTAGCAACAGAGGGAGCAGCGGAAACAGATACACGAGACTGTATGGCCACGTGATTGTGAGAGCATCCACCGCCACTGCCTTTGGATCTCTCGTTCTGGACACGTACTGGGGCGTTTGATAATTGTGGCGAGATGCCATCAGGTCCACTTGCGGGTAACCCTACTTCTGGACCAGCATGTGAAACACTTCTGTATTTAATGCACATTCCTGGATGAAAATCCCGACTGCTGAGATAATCCGCCTCCCAGTTGTCCACTCCCGGAATGAATACTGCCGACAAAATCACCTTGGCCCAATTGAGGATTTGAGCTACTTCCCACATTGCCATGCGGTTTTTCGTTCCTCCTTGTTTGTTGATGTATGCGACCACCGTCGCATTGTCTGACTGCCCCTGAACAGCCTGAGCCTGCAGCATGTGCACTGCTTGCCGTAGCGCATTGTAAATTGCCCGGAGTTCCAGGACATTTATAGACAGCAATCTTTCGTGATCCGCCCAGAGACCCTGGAGCTGAAAATTTTGAACTACAGCTCCCCAACCTCTGAGACTTGCGTCCGCCGTGAGAATTATCCAATTCCAGGCGCCGAACCGTTTCCCTGCGGTTAGATTCTGTACTTTGAGCCACCAGAGTAGAGACACCCTGGCCCTTGGAGACCACCTCACCCTGCGGTGAATCTGCAGATGCGAGCCCGACCACTGTGCGAGCACATCCAGTTGAAAAGGACGTGAGTGAAGTCTTCCGAACTGAAGCGCTTCGAAAGCCGCCACCATTGTGTCTAATAGGCGAATGCACAAATGAACCGAGACTGTGCGTGGCTTGAGCACTAATTGTACCAGATGACGAATGACCTGTACTCTCTGTTCGGGTAGGTAAATTCTTTGATTTACCGTATCGAGAATCACACCTAAGAATTGAAGTCGTTGAGACGGAATCATTCAGGAATTTGCGTAGACAATGGTAGGAAATCAGATACCACCCCCCCCCCCAACTTAGTCTGCGATCTATTCTCGCTTGGAATCCGACTCCGCCTGTTAGGAACGTAGCCAAAGTGGACGTTGTGCGCCACTAGCGAAGCTGAAAACGCAAGAACCAACTGCCAACGTCCACAGAAGCTGTAGGCAGCAAGAAGTGTAATGTGGTCTTTATTTAGGGCAAACCTGAACTGGAGTGCCCTGCCACTACAGCCTTGTTACCTCAAACCCTTACCAAAGCAGGGCGAAACAACAGCCCTACTGCTGTGTAGGGTACACTTCGATAGGTAGTTAAACGCCCAATAATTGCAATTGTCTCTCATTGGAAATTGTTTAGCCTTCGCTGAGAACCTGACGTACTGGCCTGGTGCTATGAGGGCTGGCGGCGAATCGACCGCAACAATCTAGCTGAAACAGTAAAAAAAAAATTTTTTTTTTTCCTCTCAGGCAGTACATGCGCCCGCATTCCCCCCAAAGAGGACCGGTAAGGGTCTGTCTGTGCAGTCGTACTTGTCCGACACACTGTGTGACAGACTCTGCAGCGAAGCTGCTTGTTTGACTATGCATTAGACTTCGTGATCATGTACCCCGACCAGTAAGTACACCACGGAAGTAACGTGTGTATAAACCTGCATTACCGTGCATGTGGTTACCAGCAATAGTGAATCTTCCTGTAGAGTCATGCTGTCAAAAACAATTAATAAATTAAATTCCTAACAATACCCCGCTCCTCCAGAGGCTGAGTGTTGTAGGGCAGCAACCTCCGGGAAAGAACCAGGAAGTAACGTTAAAAATGGTGTCCTACCATGTTTTTTTTTTTTTAATATTATTTTTTTTTTTTTTAAACACCTGTTAAACCAGGATCTGAACCAGTGTCCATGCAATCACAATGTTCACTGTGGGCGGGAAGCCTAACCACTTGGCTACAGATCCACCTGTAAAAATAATAAGCAAAGCTGCTGCTTAAACATCAACTCTGGTGATGAAATGGTTGCTGTAGTGACTTGCAATCCAGATGGGACCTGAACCCCCAATCCCTGGTTTAGGAGGGCAGTGTCCTATCCATTAGGCCACTGGGGATCTGGGGAGGTGAGGCCTGAACTCACAATGTTTGCAGTGCTCAACAGATACTGTGTGCTGACCAATTGCGCCACTGTAGTCTTGCTTATTGCAAAATATATTTTTAATGTCAGCATAATATATATATATACATATATATATGCCAAGAGATTGAAGAAGCAGGGAGCGCCAATAGTGCATTAAAAGAGTACAGCAATTTTATTTTAAAAATCCAGATCGGTCACAAGTAAAAAAACCCGTACCATAAAAGGCGGTCAAACCACCGCTCGTATAACCAGCATATGATTTTACCCCACTGTGCAAACCAGCATTCTCAGTTCCAAATCCAAAATGTCAGACCACGCCCATACGCGTTTCGTCATTCGACTTCGTCAGTAGGCTTGGTCTTTGTTAATCACAGCAATCGCAATCACATCAGCGGCCGAAACTGGATGTCTATCCCTGCGCTCCCTTCAAAAAAAAAAAATATATATATATATATATATATATATACATACACACACACACATATATATATATATATACATACACACATATATACACACACACACCAATGTATATTCACACATACTCAGACCTTTATAAATATATATATATTTCATATATACATACATATATATATATATATATATATATATATATATATATATATATATTATATACCCATATACATATATCCAGATATATCCTGATTCAGAGGTATAATAATTCTTAGAAGTCTGAAACTAAATGTGACCACTCACAGGCTTAAAAACCTGAGATGTCTGCTGCTTAACCGCAGCTTAGTTAATGGGCCCCGTATCCAGTGTGGTGTGGCTGTAGATTAAAAATACCTACAGCACCTTGCATCCCCCCCCCCCCCTCCCCCTCCCCCTCCCGTGCTCCGTGTACCGTTCTCTATACACGTAGCCGGGCTATGGTGGAGAGGGAGCCGGAAGCGGCATCGAGGGCCAGGGAGCGCGCTGCACAGAGCCGTGGAGCGGCCTATGCATAAATCAACGTGGCCGGCGAGGCTCAGAGCGGCGGGGGAGACAGCATAAACAGCGGCGCTGGAAGCGGCGGCTGACGGCTGAAGGCAGCGGCAGGCGGCCACACACACACACAGTATCCCACACAGCGGGGCGGCAGCGTGAGCTGACCGCCCCGTATAACATACCTGGACCTTGTGGTGAGGGCTATGACGGGGCTTCTTCTGTAAGTTCCGTCCAGCCTTTACTGCAGGTTTTAGTCCTGCACGTGGTGGTGAGGGAGCTCTTTCAGACACCCACAGCTGCTTCAGCAGCTTCCACTATCCCGGACCCTCGCCTTTCTGGGAGGGGGGAAGGGATGTGGAACATTGAAAAATCAAAAATAAATCCAATAATTGTGGACAAACTCCACAGGCCTCGTTGCTCTGTGAGCACCGAAAAAACACGGAGGTAATCTGGGATATGGAGGGGAGAAGTAGTCTCAAATTTTAATTTATTCAGTGCCTAGTTCCTGTGGAACCATTCATATCCCCAAGAGTACTCCAGTGACCCCTAGTGGATGAAAAAGAAATAGTAGACTTACTGCTAACTGATAAACGATGAATACGTCACAATTAACTACGATGAATGAGGATATAAGGCATAATAACAAAAACATATACTTATTATATGGACAAAATAGGTGGTAGTTGCAGGATTAATTGCTTTAATTCACATTATCTAATTTCTGAAAACATCTTTACTACTACTTTTATGTTTTTATAAATATTTTACCCAATTTTGGATTCCCTATAGAATATAGCATAACTTTTAAATAGCAAATAAAAATAAATATAATCATTTGTTTAAACATGCGTAGACATTAAAAAGTAATCTTGTGCACTAAAAAAAACAAAAACAAAGCTGACTTGTATCCTCTCTTTCACACGTTTATACAAAAGAACTTGTGGTAGCACCCCAGTAAATGGGAAAAAAACAACAACAAAAAAAAAAGATTACAAAATAACTGGGTTGAGAAACATGAATTAGCCTAAAAAGTATAATTAGTTGATTGGTGCGGGGTTATGGCCTTTTTGTGTGATGCAGAAAAAAATATGTTCAGGTATACAAACTGATTATTGCATGCATCCTTACATAGAGAAAGTAGCTAAATTAACACATAGGGATACATGTGTACATACATCAATACATAAACACATACAAATACAATAGAAAACACATTTAAACAAACATGGAAAAAAAATGCATTTACATATTATATAAAATAAAAAAACACACATATATGCACAATATTACATGTGTACTAAAATATATACTAGAAGACGCTAATAAAGTACTATAAACATATAAAGAAACTATCACTTGGCCGTGCATGAACACAGGTGCTGGTCTACTTCAAATTCACGCCAGGCAACAACTGGGTTCATATGCTAACACACGTGGAACAAGAGTAGTATTATTTTGTATTTAACTAAAAGCAAAATACTGAAATAACTAAAGACAGTTGCTCACCATCTGCCACATTTCCTTCTCTTCGTGTTGTACGTTTCACAGTTTCCCATGTTCTGGTGTATGAAAAATATAACCATTAAGAAAACACAAACTATAAGCAGAAAAACATAAAACTATCAAATGATATAAAAAACATTCACAATATATACCAATAGCACCAGCAAGCTATAACATGGTCCTACTCTACATAATGAAAAATTGTCAAATGTAACAAATCCCATTGACGTGAGTCTTCAGTCAAGTCATGGGTTAGGTGCATTAGTTAATAGGTATCCGGATGTTAGGTCGACACCAAATAGTCCACAGGCATATCGTCAGCATGATAATGGTCGACGCATGGAAATATTGACATGAGCTTTATGAACATTTTTATTTTTCAGGACCCTTTCATACTTTACTATCCACGTAGGCTATAACTGGGAATAGTAACCGAGCCATGCAAGGGGACACGGTGCACTAATTAGGAGTCCACGTGCTGGAAGGAACATTCTGACACACAAAAAAAAAAAAAAACACCACATGAAAAGCCATATCTACCTATTCATGTGTCGACCCATTAACAATTTGGTGTTGACCTAGGCATTGTCAACTTTCTGACTGTCAAGCCATTGATCCATAACCAGTTACTATTTATATGGCCAGTGTTAGCTGCTCCATTGGAAATGTTAATATTATTATTATGCACATCATGTGGCTGATTCAGACTTGTATCTGTGCTTCGTTGCTGGCGTGAAACGGACGCAGATCTCCACCTGTATTCCGAGGCGGCCCCTTGCACCACTTGTGACAGTACCCATCACCATCAGCACACACCTGCACCATACCTTGTAGAAAAGATCAGTCGGAAATCAGCCAGATCTCTGCGTATGCTCACCATGGAACAGTGTGCAATTGTAACAATAAAAACAGATGAAGACAGACTACTGCGCAACCATAGAGCTGCTTACTTCAACAAGAACCAAATAGGTGCCACCAAACACCACAAGCGTCATACAATAAACCACAATGTAGGGCTTCAGCAGATGGCGCTCACGGTGCTGGATGCAGTATTGTGGTGGAGAAAAAAAAATAAGAATTTACTTACCGATAATTCTATTTCTCGGAGTCCGTAGTGGATGCTGGGGTTCCTGAAAGGACCATGGGGAATAGCGGCTCCGCAGGAGACAGGGCACAAAAGTAAAGCTTTTACAGGTCAGGTGGTGTGTACTGGCTCCTCCCCCTATGACCCTCCTCCAGACTCCAGTTAGGTACTGTGCCCGGACGAGCGTACACAATAAGGGAGGATTTTGAATCCCGGGTAAGACTCATACCAGCCACACCAATCACACCGTACAACTTGTGATCTAAACCCAGTTAACAGTATGATAACAGAGGAGCCTCTGAAAGATGGCTTCCTAAACAATAACCCGAATTAGTTAACAATAACTATGTACAAGTATTGCAGATAATCCGCACTTGGGATGGGCGCCCAGCATCCACTACGGACTCCGAGAAATAGAATTATCGGTAAGTAAATTCTTATTTTCTCTATCGTCCTAAGTGGATGCTGGGGTTCCTGAAAGGACCATGGGGATTATACCAAAGCTCCCAAACGGGCGGGAGAGTGCGGATGACTCTGCAGCACCGAATGAGAGAACTCCAGGTCCTCCTTTGCCAGGGTATCAAATTTGTAAAAATTTACAAACGTGTTCTCCCCTGACCACGTAGCTGCTCGGCAGAGTTGTAATGCCGAGACCCCTCGGGCAGCCGCCCAAGATGAGCCCACCTTCCTTGCGGAATGGGCCTTAACAGATTTAGGCTGTGGCAGGCCTGCCACAGAATGTACAAGTTGAATTTTGTTACAAAACCAACGAGCAATCGACTGCTTAGAAGCAGGTGCACCCAACTTGTTGGGTGCATACAGTATAAACAGCGAGTCAGATTTTCTGACTCCAGCCGTCCTTTAAATGTATATTTTTAAGGCTCTGACAACGTCCAACAACTTGGAGTCCTTCAAGTCGTCTGTAGCCGCAGGCACTACAATAGGCTGGTTCAGGTGAAACGCTGATACCACCTTAGGGAGAAAATGCGGACGCGTCCGCAGCTCTGCCCTATGTCGAATGGAAAATTAAATAAGGGCTTTTATAAGACAAAGCCGCCAGTTCAGATACTCTCCCGGCCGAAGCCAGGGCCAGTAACATAGTCACTTTCCATGTGAGATATTTCAAATCCACATTCTTTAGTGGTTCAAACCAATTGGATTTGAGGAAATCTAAAACTACATTTAGATCCCACGGTGCCACCTTAGGCACCACAGGAGGCTGTATATGCAGTACTCCTTTGATAAAAATCTGGACCTCAGGGACTGAGGCCAATTCTTTGTGGAAGAATATTGATAGGGCCGAAATTTGAACCTTAATAGATCCCAATTTGAGACCCATAGACAATCCTGATTGCAGGAAATGTAGGAAAACGACCCAGTTGAAATTCCTCCATCGGAGCACTCCGCTGCTCGCACCACGCAACATATTTTCGCCAAATACGGCGATAATGCTTCGCGGTGACTTCCTTCCTTGCCTTTATCAAGGTAGGAATGACTTCTTCTGGAATGCCTTTTCCTTTTAGGATCTGGCATTCAACGCCATGCCGTCAAACGCAGCCGCGGTAAGTCTTGAAAAAGACAAGGACCCTGCTGAAGCAGGTCCCTTCTCAGAAGTAGAGGCCACGGATCGTCCGTGACCATCTCTTGAAGTTCCGGGTACCAAGTCCTTCTTGGCCAATCCGGAGCCACTAGTCTTACTCCTCTTTGCCGTATAATCCTCAATACCTTTGGTATGAGAGGCAGAGGAGGAAACACATATACCGACTGGTACACCCAAGGTGTTACCAGCGCGTCCACAGCTATTGCCTGCGGATCTCTTGACCTGGCGCAATACCTGTCCAGTGTTTTGTTGAGGCGAGACGCCATCATGTCCACCATTGGTTTTACCCAACGGTTTAATAGCATGTGGAAAACTTCTGGATGAAGTCCCCACTCTCCCGGGTGAAGGTCGTGTCTGCTGAGGAAGTCTGCTTCCCAGTTGTCCACGCCCGGGATGAATACTGCTGACAGTGCTATCACGTGATTCTCCGCCCAGCGAAGGATCCTGGCAGCTTCTGCCATTGCCCTCCTGCTTCTTGTGCCGCCCTGTCTGTTTACATGGGCGACTGCCGTGATGTTGTCTGACTGGATCAACACCGGTCTTCCTTGAAGCAGAGGTTCCGCCTGGCTTAGAGCATTGTAGATTGCTCTTAGTTCCAGAATGCTTATGTGAAGAGACTTTTTCAGGCTCGACCACACTCCCTGGAAATTTCTTCCCTGTGTGACTGCTCCCCAGCCTCTCAGGCTGGCATCCGTGGTCACCAGGATCCAATCCTGTATGCCGAATCTGCGGCCCTCCAATAGATGAGCCTCCTGCAACCACCACAGAAGGGATACCCTTGTCCTCGGCGACAGGGTTATCCGCAGGTGCATCTGAAGATGCGACCCTGACCATTTGTCCAACAGATCCCTTTGCATGGAATCTGCCGAAAGGGATTGCTTCGTAAGAAGCTACCATTTTTTCCCAGGACTCTTGTGCATTGATGTACAGACACCTTTCCTGGTTTTAGGAGGTTCCTGACCAGGTCAGATAACTCCTTGGCTTTTTCTTCGGGAAGAAAAACCTTTTTCTGAACTGTGTCCAGAATCATCCCCAGGAACAGCAGACGAGTTGTCGGCATTAATTGGGATTTTGGAATATTCAGAATCCATCCGTGCTGCTTTAGCACCTCTTGAGATAGTGCTAAACCCATCTCTAGCTGTTCTCTGGACCTTGCCCTTATTAGGAGATCGTCCAAGTATGGGATAATTAATACGCCTTTTCTTCGAAGAAGAAATATTATCTCGGCCATTACCTTTGTAAAGACCCGAGGTGCCGTGGACAAACCAAACGGCAGCGTCTGAAACTGATAGTGACAGTTTTGTACAACGAACCTGAGGTACCCCTGGTGTGAGGGGTAATTGGAACGTGGAGATACGCATCCTTGATGTCCAAGGATACCATAAAGTCCCCTTCTTCCAGGTTCGCTATCACTGCTCTGAGTGACTCCATCTTGAACTTGAACTTCTTTATGTATAGGTTCAAGGACTTCAGATTTAGAATAGGCCTTACCGAGCCATCCGGCTTCGGTACCACAAATAGAGTGGAATAATACCCCTTCCCTTGTTGTAGAAGAGGTACCTTGACTATCACCTGCTGAGAATACAGCTTGTGAATGGCTTCCAAAACCGTCTCCCTTTCTGAGGGGGACGTTGGTAAAGCAGACTTCAGGAAACGGCGAGGTGGCTCTGTCTCTAATTTCAACCTGTACCCCTGAGATATTATCTGCAGGATCCAGGGATTTACCTGCGAGTGAGCCCACTGCGCGCTGTAATTTTTGAGACGACCGCCTACCGCCCCCGAGTCCGCTTGCGAAGCCCCAGCGTCATGCTGAGGCTTTTGTAGAAGCCGGGGAGGGCTTCTGTTCCTGGGAAGGAGCTGCCTGTTGCTGTCTCTTCCCTCGTCCTCTGCCTCGTGGCAGATATGAATAGCCCTTTGCTCTCTTATTTTTAAAGGAACGAAAGGGCTGCGGTTGAAAGGTCGGTGCCTTTTTCTGTTGGGGAGTGACTTGAGGTAGAAAGGTGGATTTCCCGGCCGTAGCCGTGGCCACCAAATCCGATAGACCGACCTCAAATAACTCCTCTACGCATCGCCTGTCCACTGTCGTGTCCATAAAGCTCTTCTGGCCGAAATGGACATAGCACTTACCCGTGATGCCAGTGTGCAGATATCTCTCTGTGCATCACGCATATAAAGAAATGCATCCTTTATTTGTTCTAACGACAGTAAAATATTGTCCCTGTCCAGGGTATCAATATTTTCGATCAGGGACTCTGACCAAACTACCCCAGCACTGCACATCCAGGCAGTCGCAATAGCTGGTCGTAGTATAACACCTGCATGTGTGTATATACCTTTTTGGATATTTTCCATCCTCCTATCTGATGGATCTTTAAGTGCGTCCGTCTCAGGAGAGGGTAACGCCACTTGTTTTGATAAGCGTGTTAGCGCTTTGTCCACCCTAGGAGGTGTTTCCCAGCGCTCCCTAACCTCTGGCGGGAAAGGGTATAAAGCCAATAACTTCTTTGAAATTAGCAGTTTTTTATCGGGGCACCCCACGCTTCATCACACACGTCATTTAATTCTTCTGATTCGGTAAAAACTACTGGTAGTTTTTTCACACCCCACATAATACCCTGTTTAGTGGTACCTGTAGTATCAGCTAAATGTAACATCTCCTTTATTGCCAAAATCATATAACGTGTGGCCCTACTGGAAAATACGGTTGATTCGTCACCTTCACCACCGGAATCAGTGCCTGTGTCTGGGTCTGTGTCGACCGACTGAGGCAAGGGACGTTTTACAGCCCCTGACGGTGTTTGAGGCGCCTGGACAGACACTAATTGAGTGTCCGGCCGCCTCATGTCGGCAAACGACTGCTTAAGCGAGTTGACGCTATCCCGTAATTCCACAAATAAAGGCATCCATTCTGGTGTCGACCCCCTAGGAGGTGACATCCTCATATTTGGCAATTGCTCCGCCTCCACACCAATAACGTCCTCATACATGTCGACACACACGTACCGACACACAGCAGACACACAGGGAATGCTCTATACGAAGACAGGACCCACTAGCCCTTTGGGGAGACAGAGGGAGAGTCTGCCAGCACACACCAAAAAGCGCTATATATGACAGGGATAGCCTTATGATTAAGTGCTCCCTTATAGCTGCTTTTATATTAATATATTGCCATTTATTCTGCCCCCCCTCTCTGTTATACCCTGTTTCTGTAGTGCAGTGCAGGGGAGAGACCTGGGAGCCTTCCTGACCAGCGGAGCTGTGACAGAAAATGGCGCCGTGTGCTGAGGAGATAGGCCCCGCCCCTTTTTCGGCGGGCTCGTCTCCCGCTATTTAGTACATTTAGGCAGGGGTAAATATCTCCATATAGCCTCTGGGGCTATATGTGAGGTATTTTTAGCCTTTTTAAAGGTTTTCATTTGCCTCCCAGGGCGCCCCCCCCCAGCGCCCTGCACCCTCAGTGACTGCCGTGTGAAGTGTGCTGAGAGGAAAATGGCGCACAGCTGCAGTGCTGTGCGCTACCTTAAGAAGACTGCAGGAGTCTTCAGCCGCCGATTCTGGACCTCTTCTTGCTTCAGCATCTGTGAGGGGGCCGGCGGCGTGGCTCCGGTGACCATCCAGGCTGTACCTGTGATCGTCCCTCTGGAGCTTCATGTCCAGTAGCCAAGAAGCCAATCCATCCTGCACGCAGGTGAGTTCACTTCTTCTCCCCTCTGTCCCTCGTTGCAGTGATCCTGTTGCCAGCAGGAATCACTGTAAAATAAAAAACCTAAGCTAAACTCTCTAAGCAGCTCTTTATGAGAGCCACCTAGAATTGCACCCTTCTCGGCCGGGCACAAAAATCTAACTGGAGTCTGGAGGAGGGTCATAGGGGGAGGAGCCAGTACACACCACCTGACCTGTAAAAGCTTTACTTTTGTGCCCTGTCTCCTGCAGAGCCGCTATTCCCCATGGTCCTTTCAGGAACCCCAGCATCCACTTAGGACGATAGAGAAATAAGATTTTACTCACCGGTAAATCTATTTCTCGTAGTCCGTAGTGGATGCTGGGACTCCGTAAGGACCATGGGGAATAGCGGCTCCGCAGGAGACTGGGCACAACTAAAGAAAGCTTTAGGACTACCTGGTGTGCACTGGCTCCTCCCACTATGACCCTCCTCCAGACCTCAGTTAGGATACTGTGCCCGGAAGAGCTGACACAATAAGGAAGGATTTTGAATCCCGGGTAAGACTCATACCAGCCACACCGTATAACTCGTGATACTATACCCAGTTAACAGTATGAAATATAACGGAGCCTCTCAACAGATGGCTCAACAATAACCCTTTAGTTAGGCAATAACTATATACAAGTATTGCAGACAATCCGCACTTGGGATGGGCGCCCAGCATCCACTACGGACTACGAGAAATAAATTTACCGGTGAGTAAAATCTTATTTTCTCTGATGTCCTAAGTGGATGCTGGGACTCCGTAAGGACCATGGGGATTATACCAAAGCTCCCAAACGGGCGGGAGAGTGCGGATGACTCTGCAGCACCGAATGAGCAAACTCTAGGTCCTCCTCAGCCAGGGTATCAAACTTGTATACTCTTGCAAAAGTGTTTGAACCCGACCAAGTAACAGCTCGGCA
The DNA here is from genome assembly GCF_028390025.1 of Pseudophryne corroboree. Taxonomy (NCBI): domain Eukaryota; kingdom Metazoa; phylum Chordata; class Amphibia; order Anura; family Myobatrachidae; genus Pseudophryne; species Pseudophryne corroboree. The sequence continues at coordinate 403,353,917 of NC_086449.1, forward strand.
AATTTGTAAAGCCGAGACCCCTCGGGCAGCCGCCCAAGAGCCCACTTTCCTCGTGGAATGGGCTTTTACAGATTTAGGGTGCGGCAGTCCAGCCGCAGAATGTGCAAGTTGAATCGTGCTACAGATCCAGCGAGCAATAGTCTGCGTAGAAGCAGGAGCACCCAGCTTGTTGGGTGCATACAGGATAAATAGCGAGTCAGTTTTCCTGACTCCAGCCGTCCTGGAAACATTTTTCAGGGCCCTGACTACGTCCAGTAACTTGGAATCCTCCAAGTCCCAAGTAGCCGCAGGCACCACAATAGGTTGGTTCACATGAAAAACTGATACCACCTTAGGAAGGAATTGGGAACGAGTCCTCAATTCCGCCCTATCCATATAAAAATATTAGATAAGGGCTTTTGCATGATAAAGCCGCTAATTCTGATACACGCATGGCCGACGCCAAGGCCAACAGCATGACCACTTTCCACGTGAGGTATTTTAGCTCCACGGATTTAAGTGGCTCAACCCAATGTGACTTCAGGAAATCCAACACCACGTTGAGATCCCACGGTGCCACTGGAGGCACAAACGGGGGCTGACTATGCAGCACTCCCTTAACAAAAGTCTGAACTTCAGGCAGTGAAGTCAGTTCTATTTTGGAAGAAAATCGATAGAGCCGAAATCTGGACCTTAATGGAACCCAATTTTAGGCCCATAGTCACCCCTGACTGTAGGAAGAGCAGAAATCGACCTAGCTGAAATTCCTCCGTTGGGGCCTTCCTGGCCTCACAGCACGCAACATATTTCCGCCATATGCGGTGATAATGGTTTGCGTTCACTTCTTTCCTAGCTTTAATTAGCGTAGGGATAACTTCCTCCGGAATGCCCTTTTCCTTCAGGATCCGGCGTTCAACCGCCATGCCGTCAAACGCAGCCGCGGTACGTCTTGGAACATACAGGCCCCCTGCTGCAGCAGGTCCTGTCTGAGCGGCAGAGGCCATGGGTCCTCTGAGATCATTTCTTGGAGTTCTGGGTACCAAGCTCTTCTTGGCCAATCCGGAACAATGAGTATAGTTCTTACTCCTCTCCTTATTATTCTAATTACCCTCGGTATGAGAGGCAGAGAAGGGAACACATACACCGACTGGTACACCCACGGTGTTACCAGAGCGTCCACAGCTATCGCCTGAGGGTCCCTTGACCTGGCGCAATATCTTTTTAGCTTTTTGTTGAGGCGGGACGCCGACATGTCCACCTGTGGCCTTTCCCAACGGTGTACCATCATTTGGAAGACTTCTGGATGAAGTCCCCACTCTCCCGGGTGCAGGTCGTGTCTGCTGAGAAAGTCTGCTTCCCAGTTGTCCACTCCGGGAATGAACACTGCTGACAGTGCTAACACATGATTTTCCGCCCATCGGAGAATCCTTGTGGCTTCTGCCATCGCCATCCTGCTTCTTGTGCCGCCCTGTCGGTTTACATGAGCGACCGCCGTGATGTTGTCCGACTGGATCAGCACCGGCCGGTGTTGAAGCAGGGGTCTAACCTGACTTAGGGCATTGTAAATGGCCCTTAGTTCCAGAATATTTTTGTGTAGGGAAGTCTCCTGACTTGTCCATAGTCCTTGGAAGTTTCTTCCCTGTGTGACTGCCCCCCAGCCTCGAAGGCTGGCATCCGTGGTCACCAGGACCCAGTCCTGTATGCCGAATCTGCGGCCCTCTAGAAGATGAGCACTCTGCAGCCACCACAACAGCGACACCCTGGCCCTTGGAGACAGGGTTATCCGCCGATGCATCTGAAGATGCGACCCGGACCACTTGTCCAACAGATCCCACTGGAAGATCCTTGCATGGGACCTGGCGAATGGAATTTCTTCGTAAGAAGCTACCATCTTTCCCAGGGCTCGCGTGCATTGATGCACCGACACCTGTATTTGTATTAGGAGGTCTCTGTCTAGAGACGACAACTCCTTGGACTTCTCCTCCGGTAGAAACCCTTTTTATCCTGTTCTGTGTCCAGAACCATACCCAGGAACAGTAGACGCGTAGGAACCAGCTGCGACTTTGAATATTCAGAATCCAGCCGTGCTGTTGTAGCACTTCCCGAGATAGTGCTACTCCGACGAACAACTGCTCCATGGACCTCGCCTTTATAAGGAGATCGTCCAAGTACGGGATAATTATTTCGGCCATTACCTTGGTAAATACCCTCGGTGCCGGGGACAGACCAACGGCAACGTCTGGAATTGGTAATGACAATCCTGTACCACAATTTTGAGGTACTCCTGGTGAGGAGGGTAAATAGGGACATGCAGGTAAGCATCCTTGATGTCCAGAGATACCATGAAATTCTCCAGGCTTGCAATAATCGCCCTGAGCGATTCCATTTTGAACTTGAACCTTCGTATATAAGTGTTCAAGGATTTCAATTTTAGAATGGGTCTCACCGAACCGTCTGGTTTCGGTACCACAAACATTTTGGAATAGTAACCCCGGCCTTGTTGAAGGAGGGGTACCTTGATTTCACCTGCTGGAAGTACAGCTTGTGAATTGCCGCCAGTACTACCTCCCTTTCTCCGAGGGCAGCAGGCAAGGCTGATGTGAGGTAACGGCGAAGGGGAGTCGCCTCGAACTCCAGCTTGTATCCCTGTGATACTACTTGCAGAACCTAGGGATCCACCTGTGGGCAAGCCCACTGGTCCCTGAAGTTCCCGAGACGCGCCCCCACCGCACCTGTCTCCACCTGTGGAGCCCCAGCGTCATGCGGTGGACTCAGAGGAAGCGGGGGAAGATTTTTGATCTTGGGAATTGGCTGTCTGGTGCAGCTTTTTCCTTCTTCCCTTGTCTCTGTGCAGAAAGGAAGCGCCTCTGACCCGCTTGCTTTTCTGAAGCCGAAAGGACTGTACCTGAAAATACGGTGCTTTCTTAGGCTGTGAGGAAACCGGAGGTAAAAATTTTTCTTCCCATCTGTTGCTGTGGATACGAGGTCCCAGAGACCATCCCCAAACAATTCCTTACCCTTATAAGGCAGAATCTCCATGTGCCTTTTAAAGGCAGCATCACCTGTCCACTGCCGGGTCTCTAATACCCTCCTGGCAGAATGGACATTGCATTAATTCTGGATGCCAGCCGGCAAATATCCCTCTGTGCATCCCTCATATATAAGACTACGTCTTTAATATGCTCTATGTTAGCAAAATATTATCCCTGTCTAGGGTATTAATATTATCTGACAGGGTATCAGACCACGCTGCAGCAGCACTATTTATGCTGAGGCAATTGCAGGTCTCAGTATAGTACCCGAGTGTGTATATACAGACTTCAGGATAGCCTCCTGCTTTTTATCAGCAGGCTCCTTCAAAGTGGCCGTATCCCAAGACGGCAGTGCCACCTTTTTTGACAAACGTGTGAGCGCCTTATCCACCCTAGGGGATATCTCCCAACGTGACCTATCCTCTGGCGGGAAAGGGTACGCCAGCAGTAACTTTTTAGAAATTACCATTATCTTATCGGGGGAACCCACGCTCTTTACACACTTCATTCACTCATCTGATGGGGGAACAAAACACTGGCTGCTTTTTCTCCCCAAACATAAAACCCCTTTTATGTGGTACTCGGGTTCATGTCAGAAATGTGTAACACATTTTTCATTGCCGAGATCATGCAACGGATGTTCCTAGTGGATTGTGTATATGTCTCAACCTCGTCGACACTGGAGTCAGACTCCGTGTCGACATCTGTGTCTGCCATCTGAGGTAACGGGCGTTTTTTGAGCCCCTGATGGCCTTTGAGACGCCAGGGCAGGCGCGGGCTTAGAAGCCGGCTGTCCCACAGCTGTTTCGTCATCCAGCCTTTTATGTAAGGAGTTGACATTGTCGGTTAATACCTTCCACCTATCCATCCACTCTGGTGTCGGCCCCACAGGGGGCGACATCCCATTTATCGGCCTCTGCTCCGCCTCCACGTAACCTTCCTCATCCAACATGTCGACACAGCCGTACCGACACACCGCACACACACAGGGAATGCTCTGACTGAGCACAGGACCCCACAAAGTCCTTTGGGGAGACAGAGAGAGAGTATGCCAGCACACACCAGAGCGCTATATAATGCAGGGATTAACACTATAACTGAGTGATTTTTCCCCCAATAGCTGCTTGTATACACATATTGCGCCTAAATTTAGTGCCCCCCCTCTCTTTTTAACCCTTTGAGCCTGAAAACTACAGGGGAGAGCCTGGGGAGCTGTCTTCCAGCTGCACTGTGAAGAAAAAATGGCGCCAGTGTGCTGAGGGAGATAGCCCCGCCCCTTTTTCGGCGGACTTTTCTCCCGCCTTTTTCATGGATTCTGGCAGGGGTAATTTATCACATATATAGCCCTGGGACTATATATTGTGATGATTTGCCAGCCAAGGTGTATTATATTGCCCTCAGGGCGCCCCCCCCCCCCCAGCGCCCTGCACCCGTCAGTGACCGGAGTGTGAGGGTTGCATGAGGAGCAATGGCGCACAGCTGCAGTGCTGTGCGCTACCTTGTTGAATACAGAAGTCTTCTGCCGCCGATTTTCCGGAACACTTCTTGCTTCTGGCTCTGTAAGGGGGCCGCTTGCGCGGCTCCGGGACCGAACATCGAGGTCGGGTCCTGTGGTCGATCCCTCTGGAGCTAATGGTGTCCAGTAGCCTAAGAAGCCCAAGCTACCACCAGTTAGGTAGGTTCGCTTCTTCTCCCCTTAGTCCCTCGCTGCAGTGAGTCTGTTGCCAGCAGATCTCACTGTAAAATAAAAAAACTAAAATATACTTTCTTTCTAGGAGCTCAGGAGAGCCCCTAGTGTGCATCCAGCTCAGCCGGGCACAAGATTCTAACTGAGGTCTGGAGGAGGGTCATAGTGGGAGGAGCAGGTGCACACCAGGTAGTCCTAAAGCTTTCTTTAGTTGTGCCCAGTCTCCTGCGGAGCCGCTATTCCCCATGGTCCTTACGGAGTCCCAGCATCCACTTAGGACGTCAGAGAAATAAGACATCATTAGACAGCAATTCTTAGAACGTGAAGAATATTCATGCACACCACCCGAGTATAAATGTGAACCTCTACCAAATGGTAAGTAAGGAGCATAACTCACCTATATGTAGTCATAAGTATAGGTTCATGTAGAAGAAAAAACATACTGTATCAATAACCGTATATATCCAGTTGCATGCAGCCTTTGCAGGGCTACAGACAGCCTTAAAACCAAGAGATGGTATCAAGGTCGTCTTGCTCTCCTCCCCAATTACAAAGCAAATAGGTCAGAAGTCTTCACTTTTAAGGCAAAGGCTTTATTCCAGATCTCAAAGTAAAATATATCCCACAAAGGGAAACGGACCTGGTTTCTTACTCCAAACAAAATGCTGATCCCCTAATGTTGTATGCTGTTAAAAAGGGTAGGGCTAAGTATACCAAGACTCTGTGAATGGAAAATAGAGAGCTCAAAATTGAAAACATTATTAGTGTCAAGGGCTGTCACCAACCTGGTTTTTCCTTCATGATCCACATATGTTGTTTCCTCAAGCTGCACCCACTTTCCTTTTGCCAGTGTCTACAAGAAAACAAAGGACTATGAACATAGGGGTTTTGTTCAGTGTGCGTTTGCTTATTTGGGAGTGGGGCACATTCTCCTACACGATCCCCCGTCCCTCAGAATCTATATTCCACAGTATAAAATCATCCTCCCCAACATTTGGTTTTATTAAAACAAGAAATTAAATTTTTTACATAACAACAATAATTATTAAAGAATCCAATACAAGCAATGCAGGCATAAAAGAAAAAAAAAAAACAACAAAACTTACCTCCTCTTTTATTATAGTGTCTTTACTATTGGAGATCTCTTTTGAATTCCGATTTTCCATTACCTAAGTGTTAAAATATAAACATCAACACATTACAGTCTAAGAAGATGAGAGAAATAATTTCCAGCCTCAAATGAAACTTTAGTACAGGGAATTTACACTATAATTCGTAAACATAATAAAAAGCAAAAAAGGAGGAGATTTATAGTAAGAACTTACCTTTGTTAAATCTCTTTCTGCGAGGTACACTGGGTTCCACAGGGAATAACATTGGGGGGTGTAGAGTTGGATCTTGATCTGAGGCACCAACAGGCTAAAAGCTTTGACTGTTCCCACGATGCTCAGCGCCGCCTCCTCTATAACCCCGCCTCCGTGCACAGGAGCTCAGTTTTGTTAACCAGTCCAATGCAGAAGCAGGTACTAGAGACGACAACCGTTAGTAGCCACGTACACCACATTCTCACGAGAGGAGAAGGTATCAGCGGCTAATGCCATACCAACCCAAAGAAGCTAAGTGCGTCAGGGTGGGCGCCCTGTGGAACCCAGTGTACCTCGCAGAAAGTGGTTTAACAAAGGTTAGTTCTGACCATAAATCTCCTTTTCTGCAGCGGGGTACACTGCGGTTCCACAGGGAATAACATCGGGGATGTCCTAAAGCAGTTCCTCATGGGAGGGGACGCACTGTAGCGGGCACAAGAACCCGGCATCCAAAGGAAGTATCCTGGGAGGCGGAAGAAGCGAAGGCATAGAACCTTATGAACGTGTTCACTGAGGACCACGTAGCCGCCTTGCACAATTGTTCAAGGGTCGCACAACGGCGGACCACCCAAGAAGGTCCAACAACCGAGTAGAATGGGCTTTGATGGTAGCAGGAGCTGGAAGGCCAGCCTGTACATAAGCATGTGCAATCACCATTCTGGCCAAGGTCTGCTTGTTAGCAGGCCAGCCACGTTTGTGAAAACCAAAAAGGACAAAGAGGGAATCAGATCTCCTAAGATAAGCTGTCCTCTTCACATAAATACGGAGAGCCCGTACCACATCCAAAAACCGCTCTTTGGAGGATAAACCTGGAGAGGTAAAGGCCAGAACCACAATCTCCTGGCTAAGGTGGAAAGATGACACCACCTTAGGTAGATAACCAGGGCGAGTTCTAAGAACCGCACGGTCACGCTGAAAAATCAGAAAGGGTGACCAACAGGACAAGGCACCCAAGTCAGAAACACGTCAAGCAGAGGCAACAGCCAGCAGAAACAGGACCTTAAGAGTAAGCCACTTAAGGTCCACAGACTCAAGAGGCTCAAACAGAGACTCTTGTAAGGCATTCAGAACAACCGACAAATCCCAAGGAGCCACAGGCAGGACATAGGGAGGTTGAATCAGTAAAACACCCTGAGTGAATATATGAACATCAGGCAGAGTCGCAATTTTTCTCTGAAACCATACCGACAAGGCAGAAATATGAACCTTGAGAGAGGCCAGACGAAGGCCTAAGTCCAGGCTCTATTGCAGAAAAGCCAAGAGTTTGGCGGTACTGAACTTGTATGCATCATAATTGTTAGTTGCACACCAAACAAAATAAGAATTCCAGACCCTATGATATATCCGGGCAGAAGCCGGTTTATGGGCCTTCAACATAGTTTGAATGACCGTCTCAGAAAATCCTTTGGCCCTCAGTACGGAAGCTTCAAGAGCCACGCCGTCAAAGCCAGCAAGGACAAATCCTGGTAGACACAAGGGCCCTGAACGAGGAGGTCTGGGCGTTGCGGAAGCAGAAGAGGACGCTCTATCGATAGACCCTGCAGCTCTGAAAACCAATGATGTCTGGGCCACGCCGGAGCGATAAGAAGTAGTATTTCTCCTTCTTGCTTGAACTTCTTTATTACCATGGGCAGAAGTGACACCGGAGGGAACACGTACGGCAGCCGAAAGTTCCATGGAGTTGCCAGTGCGTCCATGAACGCTGCTTGAGGATCCCTTGTCCTTGCAACGAAGACCGGAACCTTGCGATTGTGTCGAGATGCCATCAGGTCTATGTCTGGTAGGCCCCACTTATAAGACTTCCGGATGAAGGCTCCACTCTCCGGCGTGTACGTCCTGATGACTGAGGAAGGCCGCTTCCCAGGTAGGGCCAGCAGATGGCGTTCCGCCCAACGAAGAATCTTTGACACTTCCATCTTTGCTTTGCGGCTTCGGGTGCCGTCTTGACGATTTATGTACGCCACCGTGGTGGCGTTGTCCGACTGTACCTGAACAGGCCTGTTCTGTACTAGAGGCAGGGCCAGTGTTAATTCATTGAACACTGCCCGCAATTCCAGAATGTTTATCGGGAGGAGAGACTCCTCCCTGGTCCACCGACCCTGAAGAGAGTGTTGCTCCAACACCACACCCCAACCCCGCAGACTGGAGTCCGTCGTCAGAAGGACCCAGTTGGGGATCCAGAATGGATGACTCTTGCTCAGTTGTTGGTCCTGCAGCCACCAAGACAATGACAGACGGACCACCGGAGTCAAGGATATTATATGAGACCTGATCCGGTGAGGCAGGTCGTCACACTCGGAGAGAATTAACCTTGTAGAGGGCGGGAATGAAATTGAGCATATTCCACATGTCGAAAGCAGACACCATGAGGCCTAGTACTTGCATCGCCGAGTGTATCGACACACGTGGGCGAGAAAGGAAGCATCTTATCTTGTCCTGAAGTTTCAGGATCTTCTCCGGGGACAAAAACAACCGCTGGTTGTGGTTGTCCAAAAGAGCTACCAGGTGCGCCATGCTCTGAGCAGGAACCAGGCAACTTCTTCCAGTTGATGTGCCACCTATAGGCTTGCAGGAATTGGACCGTCAGTTCCAGATGACGAAGGAGAACCTCTGGAGAGTTCGCCAGGATCAACAAGTCGTCGAGATACGGCAGGATCCTGATACCCTGACGGCATAGTAGGGCCATTATGACCGCCATGACCTTGGTGAAAACTCGAGGAGCCAACGTCAGACCAAAAGGCAAGGCCTGGAAGTGAAAATGCAGGTTGCCAATAGCAAACCGCAGGTATTGCTGATGCGACACTGCAATAGGTATATGCAGGTAAGCATCCTGTATGTCCAGGGATACCATGTAGTCCTTGGACCCCAAGGCCAGAATAATAGAGCGAAGCTTTTCCATACGGAATTCAGAAACTTTCACAAATTTGTTCAAAGACTTTAGGTTGGAATGAGCCGAGAAGATCCATTCGGTTTCGGGACTAGGAACAGCGTTGAATAGTACCATCTGACTCTCTGAGCCAGTGGCAAGTACATTCTGTAAAAACCACTATATTATATGAGAACCCTGACGCACTTAGCTCCCCTCGGAGTACAGAATGTAGGGATAGCAGTAGATTTGAGATACACGGAATGGAAATCACACAGCAGCTATTGGCACACTCACATGTACAATGCAGAAATTATCACAGATAACAATAAAACTGCACTGGACTAGCAATACTGTAATAACTGCACTACACAAGTAAAGCTAATTAGGTATATAGATATAACAATGCACAGTAAACACTGGATGTATATCACAGGGTACTTGTACTAAATAACCCTGACAAAGTGCACAACACTGTCTAAAGACATGTAGAATACTTAAGTGTCCTATAAAAGCACAGAGCTGATGATGCAGGCGGCTTTACAGAGGAGGCATTGCCCAGCAGTCCCAGATCAGCGCAGTTGTGTGTGTAATGGCGGCCAAACGGGGAGAGAGAGAGAGAGAGAGAGAGAGAGAGAGAGAGAGAGAGAGAGAGAGAGAGAGAGAGAGAGAGAGAGAGAGAGAGAGAGAGAGAGAGAGAGACAGCTCCAGGGCGGAAAATTTTGCAGTAAATGGCGCCCTGGGGCTGGGGGAGGGGCTACAGGTCAGAGCCTAATCCCATTGCTGGACTTAACCACCGGTATTGTGGTCCTTAAAGAAATGGACTTAATGTAAAAAATAAGAATTTACTTACCGATAATTCTATTTCTCGGAGTCCGTAGTGGATGCTGGGGTTCCTGAAAGGACCATGGGGAATAGCGGCTCCGCAGGAGACAGGGCACAAAAAGTAAAGCTTTAGGATCAGGTGGTGTGCACTGGCTCCTCCCCCTATGACCCTCCTCCAAGCCTCAGTTAGGTACTGTGCCCGGACGAGCGTACACAATAAGGAAGGATTTATGAATCCCGGGTAAGACTCATACCAGCCACACCAATCACACTGTACAACCTGTGATCTGAACCCAGTTAACAGCATGATAACAGCGGAGCCTCTGAAAAGATGGCTCACAACAATAATAACCCGATTTTTGTAACTATGTACAAGTAATGCAGATAATCCGCACTTGGGATGGGCGCCCAGCATCCACTACGGACTCCGAGAAATAGAATTATCGGTAAGTAAATTCTTATTTTCTCTATCGTCCTAGTGGATGCTGGGGTTCCTGAAAGGACCATGGGGATTATACCAAAGCTCCCAAACGGGCGGGAGAGTGCGGATGACTCTGCAGCACCGAATGAGAGAACTCCAGGTCCTCCTTAGCAAGGGTATCAAATTTGTAGGATTTTACAAACGTGTTTGCCCCTGACTAAATAGCCGCTCGGCAAAGTTGTAAAGCCGAGACCCCTCGGGCAGCCGCCCAAGATGAGCCCACCTTCCTTGTGGAATGGGCATTTACATATTTTGGCTGTGGCAGGCCTGCCACAGAATGTGCAAGCTGAATTGTATTACACATCCAACTAGCAAAAGTCTGCTTAAAAGCAAGAGCACCCAGTTTGTTGGGTGCATACAGGATAACAGCAAGTCAGTTTTCCTGACTCCAGCCGTCCTGGAACCTATACTTTCAGGGCCCTGACCACATCTAGCAACTTGGAGTCCTCCAAGTCCCTAGTAGGCGCAAGACACCACAATAAGCTGGTTCAGGTGAAACACTGACACCACCTTAGGGAGAGAACTGGGGACGAGTCCGCAGCTCTGCCCTGTCCGAATGGACAAACAGATATGGGCTTTTTTGAGAAAAAAAAACCACCAATTTGACACTCGCCTGGTCCAGGCCAGGTCCAAGAGCATGTTCACTTTTCATGTGAGATGCTTCAAATCCACAGATTTGACTGGTTTTAAACCAATGTGTTTTGAGGAATCCCAGAACTACGTTGAGATCCCACAGTGCCACTGGAGGCACAAAAGGGGGTTGTATATGCAATACTCCCTTGACAAACTTCTGGACTTCAGGAACTGAAGCCACTTCTTTCTGGAAGAAAAATCGACAGGGCCGAAATTTGAACCTTAATGGACCCCAATTTGAGGCCCATAGACACTCCTGTTTGCAAGAAATGCAGGAATCGACCGAGTTGAAATTTCTTCGTGGTGCCTTCCTGGCCTCACACCACGCAACATATTTTCGCCACATGTGGTGATAATGTTGTGCGGTCACCTCCTTTCTGGCTTTGACCAGGGTAGGAATGACCTCTTCCTGAATGCCTTTTCCCTTAGGATCCGGCGTTCCACCGCCATGCCGTCAAACGCAGCTGCGGTAAGTCTTGGAACAGACATGGTACTTGCTGAAACAAGTCCCTTCTTAGCGGCAGAGGCCATAAGTCCTCTGTGAGCATCTCTTGAAGTTCCGGGTACCAAGTCCTTCTTGGCCAATCCGGAGCCATGAGTATAGTTCTTACTCCTCTACGTCTTATAATTCTCAGTACCTTAGGTATGAAAAGCAGAGGATGGAACACATACACCGACTGGTACACCCACGGTGTTACCAGAACGTCCACAGCTATTGCCTGAGGGTCTCTTAACCTGGCGCAATACCTGTCCCGTTTTTTGTTCAGACGGGACGCCATCATGTCCACCTTTGGTAATTCCCAACGGTTTACAATTATGTGGAAAACTTCCCCATGAAGTTCCCACTCTGCCGGGTGGAGGTCGTGCCTACTGAGGAAGTCTGCTTCCCAGTTTCCATTCCCGGAATGAAACACTGCTGACAGTGCTATCACATGATTTTCCGCCCAGCGAAAAGTCCTTGCAGTTTTTGCCACTGCCCTCCTGCTTCTTGTGCCGCCCTGTCTATTTACGTGGGCGACTGCCGTGATGTTTTATCCCACTGGATCAATACCGGCTGACCTTGAAGCAGAGGTCTTGCTAAGCTTAGAGCATTATAAATTTACCCTTAGCTATATTTATGTGGAGAAAAATCTCCAGACTTGATCACACTCCCTGGAAATTTTTTCCTTGTGTGACTGCTCCCCAGCCTCTCGGGCTGGCCTCCGTGGTCACCAACATCCAAAACTGAATGCCGAATCTGCGGCCCTCTAGAAGATGAGCACTCTGTAACCACCACAGGAGAGACACCCTTGTCCTTGGATATAGGGTTATCCGCTGATGCATCTGAAGATGCGATCCGGACCATTTGTCCAGCAGATCCCACTGAAAAGTTCTTGCATGAAATCTGCCGACTGGAATTGCTTCGAAGGAAGTCACCATTTTTTTACCATGGCCCTTGTGCAATGATGCACTGATTTTAGGAGGTTCCTGACTAGCTCGGATAACTCCCTGGCTTTCTCTTCCGGGAGAAACACCTTTTTCTGGACTGTGTCCAGAATCATCCCTAAGCACAGGAGACTTGTTGTCGGGATCAGCTGCGATTTTGGAATCTTTAGAATCCACCCCTGCTGTTGTAACAGTATCCGAGATAGTGCTACTCCGACCTCCAACTGTTCCCTGGACTTTGCCCTTATCAGGAGATCGTCCAAGTAAGGGATAATTAAGACGCCTTTTCTTCGAAGAAGAACCATCATTTCGGCCATTACCTTGGTAAAGACCCGGGGTGCCGTAGACAATCCAAACGGCAGCGTCTGAAACTGATAGTGACAGTTCTGTACCACGAACCTGAGGTACCCTTAGTGATAAGGGCAAATTTGGGACATGGAGGTAAGCATCCCTGATGTCTCGGGACACCAGATAGTCCCCTTCTTCCCGGTTCGTTATCACTGCTCTGAGTGACTCCATCTTGATTTGAACCTTTGTAAGTGTTCAAATTTTTTTAGATTTAGAATAGGTCTCACCTAGCCTTCTGGCTTCAGTACCACAATATAGTGTGGAATAATACCCCTTTTCTTGTTGTAGGAGGGGTAATTTAATTATCACCTGCTGGGAATACAGCTCGTGAATTTTTTCCCATACTGCCTCCTTGTCGGAGGGAGACCTTGGTAAAGCAGCCTTCAGGAGCCTGCGCAGGGGAAACGTCTCGACATTCCAAACTGTACCCCTGGGATACTACTTGTAGGATCCAGGGGTCCTGTACGGTCTCAGCGTCATGCTGAGAGCTTGTCAGAAAGGTTGGAACGCTTCTGTTCCTGGGAATGGGCTGCCTGCTGCAGTCTTCTTCCCTTTCCTCTATCCCTGGGCAGATATGACTCTTATAGGGACAAAAGGACTGAAGCTGAAAAGACGGTGTCTTTTTCTGCAGAGATGTGACTTAGGGTAAAAACGGTGGATTTTCCAGCAGTTGCCGTGGCCACCAGGTCCGATGGACCGACCCCAAATAACTCCTCTTCCTTTATACGGCAATACACCTTTGTGCCGTTTGGAATCTGCATCACCTGACCACTGTCGTGTCCATAAACATCTTCTGGCAGATATGGACATCGCACTTACTCTCGATGCCAGAGTGCAAATATCCCTCTGTGCATCTCGCATATATAGAAATACATCCTTTAAATGCTCTATAGTCAATAAAATACTGTCCCTGTCAAGGGTATCAATATTTTTAGTCAGGGAATCCGACCAAGCCACCCCAGCTCTGCACATCCAGGCTGAGGCGATCGCTGGTCGCAGTATAACACCAGTATGTGTGTATATACTTTTTATGATATTTTTCCAGCCTCCTGTCAGCTGGCTCCTTGAGGACGGCCCTATCTATAGACGGTACCGCCACTTGTTCTGATAAGCGTGTGAGCGCCTTATCCACCCTAAGGGGTGTTTCCCAACGCGCCCTAACTTCTGGCGGGAAAGGGTATACCGCCCATATTTTCTATCGGGGGGAACCCACGCATCATCACACACTTCATTTAATTTATCTGATTCAGGAAAAACTACGGTAGTTTTTTCACATCCCACATAATACCCTCTTTTGTGGTACTTGTAGTATCAGAAATATGTAACACCTCCTTCATTGCCCTTAACGTGTGGCCCTAATAAGGAATACGTTTGTTTATTCACCGTCGACACTGGATTCAGTGTCCCTGTCTGTGTCTGTGTCGACCGACTAAAGTAAACGGGCGTTTTAAAACCCCTGACGGTGTTTTTGAGACGTCTGGACCGGTACTAATTGTTTGTCGGCCGTCTCATGTCGTCAACCGACCTTGGCGCGTGTTGACATTATCACGTAATTCCCTAAATAAGCCATCCATTCCGGTGTCGACTCCCTAGAGAGTGACATCACCATTACAGGCAATTGCTCCGCCTCCTCACCAACATCGTCCTCATACATGTCGACACACACGTACCGACACACAGCACACACACAGGGAATGCTCTGATAGAGGACAGGACCTACTAGCCCTTTGGAGAGACAGAGGGAGAGTTTGCCAGCACACACCAAAAACGCTATAATTATATAGGGACAACCTTATATAAGTGTTTTCCCTTATAGCATCTTTTTTATATATTTCTAACGCCAAATTAGTGCCCCCCCTCTCTGTTTTAACCCTGTTTCTGTAGTGCAGTGCAGGGGAGAGCCTGGGAGCCTTCCCTCCAGCCTTTCTGTGAGGGAAAATGGCGCTGTGTGCTGAGGAGATAGGCCCCGCCCCTTTTTCGGCGGCCTCGTCTCCCGTTCTTAACGGATTCTGGCAGGGGTTAAATATCTCCATATAGCCCCCGGAGGCTATATGTGAGGTATTTTTAGCCAAAAAAGGTTTTCATTTGCCTCCCAGGGCGCCCCCCTCCCAGCGCCCTGCACCCTCAGTGACTGCCGTGTGAAGTGTGCTGAGAGGAAAATGGCGCACAGCTGCAGTGCTGTGCGCTACCTTAAGAAGACTGAGGAGTCTTCTGCCGCCGATTCTGGACCTCTTCTCGTTTCAGCATCTGCAAGGGGGCCGGCGGCGAGGCTCCGGTGACCATCCAGGCTGTACCTGTGATCGTCCCTCTGGAGCTAATGTCCAGTAGCCAAGAAGCCAATCCATCCTGCACGCAGGTGAGTTCACTTCTTCTCCCCTAAGTCCCTCGTTGCAGTGATCCTGTTGCCAGCAGGACTCACTGTAAAATAAAAAAACCTAAGCTAAACTTTTCTAAGCAGCTCTTTAGGAGAGCCACCTAGATTGCACCCTTCTCGGCCGGGCACAAAAATCTAACTGAGGCTTGGAGGAGGGTCATAGGGGGAGGAGCCAGTGCACACCACCTGATCCTAAAGCTTTACTTTTTGTGCCCTGTCTCCTGCGGAGCCGCTATTCCCCATGGTCCTTTCAGGAACCCCAGCATCCACTAGGACGATAGAGAAATCCGACCTGTGCCCATGCCCTGGTGGTCTAGTGGGGTCCCTGCACGGGCACAGTGTCCACGCCAGCGCGCGCGGCCCGCCTCCCAAGAACCGTGCCGGATCGCGGTTTGCAGCGGGCCCCACCTGGGGGACCCTCTTACCTCCTCCAATCAGAGGCCACGCGATCTCAGAGAGCAGCGGTAAAGTGTGTGTGCCCTGAAGAGAGAACCAAAGCCTCCGCTGTAGTTACCCATCAACCAGGGCGCGGGAGTGTACAGCGCCGCTGGGAGGCGAGGGAGCCGCAGCATGATGTGTCAGCATGACACATAGCACTTTTAAATGCCTATGCTGCAGCTCCGAAGTCTTCTTTCATTTGAAAGCTCTTTTCGTTAGCCTGCACTGCAGGCACCAACTTACAAACTGAGCTCCTGTGCACGGAGGCGGGGTTATAGAGGAGGAGGCGCTGTGCATCTTGGGAACAGTCAAAGCTTTTAGTCTGTTGGTGCCTCGGATCAAGATCCAACTCTACACCCCCCAATGTTATTCCCTGTGGAACCCAGTGTACCCTGCTGCAGAAATAAGCATGTTAACATGTATTTTCTTTAAAACTACTGTGTGGACATATTTTATGCAGACACTTTTTCTCCTTTTTAAATTAACTTGAGGATCTGCAATAATGATTCAGACTACAATGGAAATGTATCACTAATAGACAAAATCATAGTATAAGTAGAAATATATATATATATATGTAGTATTATAAAGCATCACTGGCGCAGGAAGTAGTCATGATTACTAAGTGAATGGCTACAACAAAGCATTTGCAACAGTACCTGGGAAAACCTTCCAAACAGAAGAGGACATGGACACCAGTCTGTTGAGGTTTTACTGATTAATTGGAGATTGAGTTTTAATATTTTATATGGATGGATTGATCGATGTACATAAGCCAAAAATGGTATAGGATGTATTTTACAGTCAGTAATTGTTCAATTACAAAGTGATATAAAAATAGGGCTGTGAGTTTTATCATCTGCACTTGGTCTCGGGCCCTACAGGACTTGCCGACGCCCCAACACTGTATACAGTTTCCGGGCGGGTAGATTCTTTACCTCTCTTTGTGATAGCAGAAACACTCTCCAGTCTTAGCATTTAACTGATGATTTTTTTCACCAAAAACCGCTCCGAAGTTGCCGTCGTTTTTTTAATGAGTGAATTAGGTGAAGAACCT
This sequence comes from Pseudophryne corroboree, assembly GCF_028390025.1. Lineage (NCBI taxonomy): Eukaryota > Metazoa > Chordata > Amphibia > Anura > Myobatrachidae > Pseudophryne > Pseudophryne corroboree. The sequence goes on from NC_086449.1 coordinate 403,370,426, forward strand.
GAATTTAACCCTATCCAAAATGATTTTAGTTTGAAAAAAATATTTTAAAATATGTTTTCAAACATCGATTGGGAACATTGTGACCATCGGAACATCGGAAACATTGCGGCTTTCATTTTGAAAGCCGGGACAGCCTCCAGGTACACAGAGAGGGCTTGGGGGGGTTTAATTTACACTCTCCAGCGGCTGCTATTGTTTGCAGCCGCTGGGGGATCCTGCCGTGCTGACCAAACAGCAGTGATCGGGAGCACGGCAATTAGTAGGGGAGAGTGCAGGGAGGCAGAGGGACCTTCCGGTCCCTCTGTCAGCAGCAGCGGAGGGAAGTTTCCCTTCCCTGCCGCTGCTAACACTGTTTATCTGACTGGTCGCATCCTGTGCGACCAGGTCAGATACAGCACTTGAAGGCATGGTCGCATCTGATGCGCCCATGCCAGGCAAGTGGTTAAAAACACCTATCCAACCAGAAATACCACAAAATCGCTAGATCAGAAAGTAGCAACATTTTGGAAGCAAACCTCAAGCTTGTGTCTCAAATGAAAAATACAATAGGTTTATAGCAGCCTTGAAAAAATAAGAATTTACTCACCGGTAATTCTATTTCTCGTAGTCCGTAGTGGATGCTGGGAACTCCGTAAGGACCATGGGGAATAGACGGGCTCCGCAGGAGACTGGGCACTCTAAAAGAAAGATTAGGTACTATCTGGTGTGCACTGGCTCCTCCCTCTATGCCCCTCCTCCAGACCTCAGTTAGGGAAACTGTGCCCGGAAGAGCTGACACAACAAGGAAAGGATTTGGAATCCAGAGTAAGACTCATACCAGCCACACCAATCACACTGTACAACTTGTGATAACCATACCCAGTTAACAGTATGAACAACAACCGAGCCTCTGTTTACGGATGGCTCATAACAATAACCCTTTAGTGAAGCAATAACTATATACATGTATTGCAGAGAGTCCGCACTTGGGACGGGCGCCCAGCATCCACTACGGACTACGAGAAATAGAATTACCGGTGAGTAAATTCTTATTTTCTCTGACGTCCTAGTGGATGCTGGGAACTCCGTAAGGACCATGGGAATTATACCAAAGCTCCCAAACGGGCGGGAGAGTGCGGATGACTCTGCAGCACCGAATGGGCAAACTCAAGGTCCTCCTCAGCCAGGGTATCAAACTTGTAGAATTTTGCAAATGTGTTTGAACCCGACCAAGTAGCAGCTCGGCAAAGCTGTAATACCGAGACCCTTCGGGCAGCCGCCCAAGAAGAGCCCACCTTCCTTGTGGAATGGGCCTTCACCGATTTTGGATGCGGCAATCCAGCCGCACAATGAGCCTGCTGAATCGTGCTACAGATCCAGCGAGCAATAGTTTGCTTTGAAGCAGGAGCACCCAGCTTGTTGGGTGCATGCAGGATAAATAGCGAGTCAGTTTTTCTGACTCCAGCCGTCCTGGAAACATAAATTTTCAAAGCCCGGACTACGTCCAGCAACTTGGAATCCTCCAAGTCCCGAGTAGCCGCAGGCACCACAATAGGTTGGTTCAAATGAAACGCTTATACCACCTTTGGGAGAAATTGGGGACGAGTCCTCAATTCTGCCCTGTCCATATGGAAGATCAGATAGGGGCTTTTACAAGACAAAGCCGCCAATTCTGACACACGCCTAGCCGAAGCTAAGGCCAATAGCATGACCACCTTCCACGTGAGATACTTTAGCTCCACGGTCTTAAGTGGCTCAAACCAGTGTGATTTCAGGAAATCCAACACAACGTTAAGATCCCAAGGTGCCACTGGAGGCACAAAAGGGGGCTGAATATGCAGCACTCCCTTAACAAACGTCTGAACTTCAGGCAGTGAAGCCAGTTCTTTTTGAAAGAAAATAGATAGGGCCGAAATCTGGACCTTTATGGATCCTAATTTTAAGCCCATAGTCACTCCTGACTGTAGGAAGTGCAGGAATCGACCCAGCTGGAATTCCTCTGTAGGGGCCTTCCTGGCCTCACACCAAGCAACATATTTTCGCCATATTCGGTGATAATGTTTTGCTGTCACGTCTTTCCTAGCCTTTATCAGCGTAGGAATAACTTCATCCGGAATGCCCTTTTCCGCTAGGATCCGGCGTTCAACCGCCATGCCGTCAAACGCAGCCGCGGTAAGTCTTGGAACAGACAGGGCCCCTGTTGTAACAGGTCCTGTCTGAGAGGCAGAGGCCATGGGTCATTTCTTGTAGTTCTGGGTACCAAGTTCTTCTTGGCCAATCCGGAACGATGAGTATAGTTCTTACTCCTCTCTTTCTTACTATCCTCAGTACCTTGGGTATGAGAGGAAGAGGAGGGAACACATAAACCGACTGGTACACCCACGGTGTCACTAGTGCGTCCACAGCTATCGCCTGAGGGTCCCTTGACCTGGCGCAATATTTTTTTAGCTTTTTGTTGAGACGGGACGCCATCATGTCCACCTGTGGCAGTTCCCAGCGATTTACAATCTGTGTGAAGACTTCTTGATGAAGTCCCCACTCTCCCGGGTGGAGGTCGTGCCTGCTGAGGAAGTCTGCTTCCCAGTTGTCCACTCCCGGAATGAACACTGCTGACAGTGCTAGCACGTGATTCTCCGCCCATCGAAGAATCCTTGTGGCTTCTGCCATCGCCATCCTGCTTCTCGTGCCGCCCTGGCGGTTTACATGGGCGACCGCCGTGATGTTGTCTGACTGAATCAGTACAGGTTGGTTTTGAAGCAGGGGCTCTGCTTGACTCAGGGCGTTGTAAATGGCCCTTAGTTCCAGTATATTTATGTGTAGTGAAGTCTCCAGACTTGACCACTGTCCTTGGAAGTTTCTTCCCTTAATGACTGCCCCCCATCCTCGGAGGCTTGCATCCGTGGTCACCAGGACCCAGTCCTGTATGCCGAACCTGCGGCCCTCGAGAAGATGAGCACTCTGCAGCCACCACAGCAGAGACACCCTGGCCCTTGGGGACAGGGTGATCAACCGATGCATCTGAAGATGCGATCCGGACCATTTGTCTAACAGATCCCACTGAAAGATCCTTGCATGGAACCTGCCGAAGGGAATTGCTTCGTAAGCAGCCACCATCTTTCCCAGGACTCGCGTGCAGTGATGCACCAATACCTGTTTTGGTTTCAGGAGGTCCCTGACCAGAGATGACAATTCCTGGGCCTTTTCCACCGGGAGAAACACCTTCTTCTGTTCTGTGTCAAGAATCATGCCCAGGAAAAGCAGACGCGTCGCAGGAATCAGCTGCGACTTTGGGATATTCAGAATCCAGCCGTGCTGTTGCAACACTTCCTGAGAGAGTGCTACGCTGACCAACAACTGCTCTCTGGACCTCGCCTTTATGAGGAGATCGTCCAAGTACGGGATAATTATAACTCCCTTCTTCCGAAGGAGTATCATCATTTCGGCCATTACCTTGGTAAATATTCTCGGTGCCGTGGAGAGACCAAACGGCAATGTCTGGAATTGGTAATGACAGTCTTGTACCACAAACCTGAGGTATTCCTGGTGAGGTGGGTAAATGGGGACATGCAAGTAAGCATCCTTGATGTCCAGCGACAACATAAAATCCCCCTCTTCCAGGCCTGCAATAACCGCCCTGAGCGATTCCATTTTGAACTTGAACTTCTTTATATATGTGTTCAAGGATTTCAAATTCAGGATGGGTCTCACCGAACCGTCCGGTTTCGGTACCACAAACATTGTGGAATAGTAACCCCTGCCCTGTTGAAGGAGGGGGACCTTGATTATCACCTGCTGGAGGTACAGCTTGTGAATTGCCGCCAGTACTACCTCCCTTTCCCTGGGAGCAGCTGGCAAGGCTGATTTGAGGTAACGGCGAGGGGGAGTCGCCTCGAACTCCAGCTTGTATCCCCGAGATACAATTTGCACAGCCCAGAGATCCACTTGTGAGCGAACCCACTGGTTGCTGAAGTTTCGAAGACGCGCCCCCACCGCACCTGGCTCCGCCTGTGGAGCCCCAACGTCATGCGGTGGACTTAGTGGAAGCAGGGGAGGATTTTTGTTCCTGGGAACTGGCTGCCTGGTGCAGTTTCTTTCCTCTACCCTTGCCTCTGGCCAGAAAAGGATGCTCCTCTGACCCGCTTGCCTTTGAGGCCGAAAGGACTGCATTTGATAATACGGTGCTTTCTTAGGCTGTGAGGGAACCTGAGGTAAAAAAGTCGACTTCCCAGCAGTTGCTGTGGATACGAGGTCCGAGAGACCGTCCCCAAACAATTCCTCACCCTTATAAGGCAAAACCTCCATGTGTTTTTTAGAATCAGCATCACCTGTCCACTGCCGAGTCCATAATACTCTCCTGGCAGAAATGGACATTGCATTAATTCTAGATGCCAGCAGGCAAATGTCCCTCTGTGCATCCCGCATATATAAGACGACGTCTTTTATATGTTCTATGGTTAGCAAAATAGTATCCCTGTCGAGGGAATCAATGTTGTCTGACAGGGTATCAGTCCATGCTGCTGCAGCACTACACATCCAGGCTGAAGCAATAGCAGGTCTCAGTAAAGTACCAGAGTGTGTATACACAGACTTCAGGATAGCTTCCTGCTTTCTATATGCAGGATCCTTTAGGGCGGCCGTATCCTGAGACGGCAGTGCCACCCTTTTAGACAAGCGTGTTAGCGCCTTGTCCACCCTAGGGGATGTTTCCCAACGTAACCTATCCGTTGGCGGCAAAGGGTACGCCATCAGTAACCTCTTAGAAATTACTAGTTTCTTATCAGGGGAACTCCACGCTTCTTCACACAAATCATTTAATTCATCAGATGGGGGAAAAGTCACTGGCTGCTTTTTCTCCCCAAACATAATACCCCTCTTGGTGGTAACCGGGTTAATATCAGAAATGTGCAATACATCTTTCATTGCAGTAATCATGCATCGGATGGCTTTTGTAGACTGTACATTTGTCTCATCCTCATCTACACTGGAGTCAGACTCCGTGTCGACATCTGTGTCTACCATCAGAGCTAGCAGGCGTTTATGAGCCCCTGACGGCTTCTGAGTCGCCTGGGCAGGCGCGGGCTGAGACCCCGGCTGTCCCAAGGCTGCTGCGTCATCGAACCTTTTATGTAAGGAGTTGACACTGTCGGTTAAGACCTTCCACATATCCATCCAATCGGGTGTCGGCCCCGTCGGGGGCGACACCACACTTATCTGCCTCTGCTCCGCCTCCACGTAACCCTCATCAAACATGTCGACACAGCCGTACCGACACACACACAGGGAATGCTCAGACTGAGGACAGGACCCCACAAAGTCCTTTGGGGAGACAGAGAGAGAGTATGCCAGCACACACCACAGCGCTATATAACACAGGGATTTACACTGCGAATAAGTGATTTTCCCAATAGCTGCTTGTCTGTATCGATTTGCGCCTAAATTTGTGCCCCCCCCTCTCTTTTTAACCCGTCTTGTACCTGGATACTGCAGGGGAAAGCCTGGGGAGCGTGCTTCCAGCGGAGCTGTGAAGGGAAAATGGCGTTGGTGTGCTGAGGAAGAAGGCCCCGCCCCCTTAGTGGTGGGCTTCTGTCCCGCGTTTTCTGTAAAGTAATGGCGGGGGTTTTTACACATATACAGTTAACTGACTGTATTATGTGTATTCTTTTGCCAAAAGGTATTGAAATTGCTGCCCAGGCCCCCCCCCCCCCCAGCACCCTACAGTGACCGGAGTGTGTGGTGTGCTGTGGGAGCAATGGCGCACAGCTGCAGTGCTGTGCGCTACCTTAATGAAGACAGGAGTCTTCTGCCGCCGATTTCATCGTTTCTCCTGTCTTCTGGCTCTGCAAGGGGGACGGCGGCGTGGCTCCGGGAACGGACGATCGAGGTCAGGCCCTGTGTTCGAACCCTCTGGAGCTAATGGTGTCCAGTAGCCTTAGAAGCACAAGCTAGCTGCACGCAGGTAGGTTTGCTTCTCTCCCCCTCAGTCCCACGTAGCAGTGAGTCTGTTGCCAGCAGATCTCACTGAAAATAAAAAACCTAACAAATACTTTCTTTTCTAGCAAGCTCAGGAGAGCCTACTAGGAGCACCCAGCTCTAGCCGGGCACAGATTCTAACTGAGGTCTGGAGGAGGGGCATAGAGGGAGGAGCCAGTGCACACCAGATAGTACCTAATCTTTCTTTTAGAGTGCCCAGTCTCCTGCGGAGCCCGTCTATTCCCCATGGTCCTTACGGAGTTCCCAGCATCCACTAGGACGTCAGAGAAAACTTAATGCTGGACATACATTATCAATCCATCTGACCGAGGAAGGGGTTTGAGAATTTTTTACTCCCAAGAGGAGGAACACAGGTATTGTGGCCCATACACTATGACAAATCTCACAGTGGCCAGGATGTACTAAAGGGAAACTGTGGCCAAAAATCCAAACATTTCTATTTTTGGAACTTGGCTTCATTTCCCATATGTACCAAGCTCCAGAATGCAATATATTCCGGAGCTTGGACCCAACGGGTAACACTATCTTTAGACAGTGTTACCCAATATAAGCCTATGGGATTCTCTTCACATTTACCCAGGGATCCAATCGGATCCCACCCAGCACCCACCGTGTCACACTGCGCATGCGCAGAAGGACTCCAGAGTCCTAAACCCTTAAGTCCTTCTATTAGAAAGGACAGATCTTAATCAGGAGAGCTGTCCTTTGTACATAGCTACATACCGGCAAGATTAATGCTAGTATGTATCCCAGAAGAGGCAGGATGTACCACATTGTACATCACGTCCAGTGTATGCCCACGCTATCTGCTGAGTGTCAGGCTATCAGCTAAAATATCTGCCGGTCTGACCGTACATGCCTAACGTAACTTGCAAAGTAGAAGAGGGAAATATATTCATATGTGGGACCCCTGATTTACCCAGTTTCAGTTCAATAAACAGTAAGAAGATCTACAATCAAGTCAACATCAAATAGTCAAGAGTGAAAAGGTCGATATGGTCAAAAAGTCAACATAGTCATTAGATCGCCTTCTAAAAGGTCGACAGGTACAAAAGGTCAACATGGAAAATGGTTGACACAAAAAGGTCTACAACAGTGGTTCTCAACCTCAGTCCTCAAGTACCCTCAACAGTTCATGTTTTCCAGGTCTTCTCACAGGATTGCAAGTGAAAATAAGATTTTACTTACCGGTTAATCTATTTCTCGTAGTCCGTAGTGGATGCTGGGGACTCCGTAAGGACCATGGGGATAGACTGGCTCCGCAGGAGACATGGGCACTTTAAGAAAGAATTTAGTTCCTGGTGTGCACTGGCTCCTCCCTCTATGCCCCTCCTCCAGACCTCAGTTAGAGAAACTGTGCCCGGAAGAGCTGACAGTACAAGGAAAGGATTTTGATAATCCAGGGCAAGATTCATACCAGCCACACCAATCACACCGTATAACATGTGAAAACAACCAGTTAACAGTATGACAAACGACAGAGCATCAGGTCAAACCCTGATGCAACCATAACATAACCCTTATTGAAGCAATAACTATATACAAGTATTGCAGAAGAAGTCCGCACTTGGGACGGGCGCCCAGCATCCACTACGGACTACGAGAAATAGATTTACCGGTAAATAAAATCTTATTTTCTCTAACGTCCTAGTGGATGCTGGGGACTCCGTAAGGACCATGGGGATTATACCAAAGCTCCCAAACGGGCGGGAGAGTGCGGATGACTCTGCAGCACCGATTGAGCAAACAAGAGGTCCTCCTCAGCCAGGGAATCAAACTTGTAGAACTTTGCAAAAGTGTTTGAACCTGACCAAGTAGCCGCTCGGCAAAGTTGTAATGCCGAGACCCCTCGGGCAGCTGCCCAAGAAGAGCCCACCTTCCTAGTGGAATGGGCCTTAACTGATTTTGGCAGCGGCAATCCAGCCGCAGAATGAGCCTGCTGAATCGTGTTACAGATCCAGCGAGCAATAGTTTGCTTTGAAGCAGGAGCACCAAGCTTGTTGGATGCATACAGGATAAACAGCGACTCTGTTTTCCTGACCCTAGCCGTTCTGGCTACATAAACCTTCAAAGCCCTGACCACATCAAGCAACTCGGAATCCTCCAAGTCAGTAGTAGCCACAGGCACCACAATAGGTTGGTTTATATGAAAAGATGAAACCACTTTCGGCAGGAATTGTGGACGGGTCCGCAATTCTGCTCTATCCACATGGAAAACCAGATAGGGGCTTTTATGTGACAAAGCCGCCAACTCTGACACACGCCTAGCCGAAGCCAAGGCTAGTAGCATGACCACCTTCCACGTGAGATATTTCAACTCCACCGTTTTAAGTGGTTCAAACCAGTGGGATTTCAGGAAACTCAACACCACGTTAAGATCCCAAGGTGCCACTGGAGGCACAAAAGGAGGCTGAATATGCAGCACTCCCTTTACAAACGTCTGAACTTCAGGTAGAGAAGCCAACTCCTTTTGAAAGAAAATGGATAGGGCCGAAATCTGGACCTTAATGGAACCCAATTTTAGGCCCAAATTCACTCTATACTGTAGGAAGTGAAGGAAACGGCCCAGCTGGAATTCCTCCGTAGGAGCATTCCTGGCCTCACACCAAGCAATATATTTGCGCCATATACGGTGATAATGTTGAGCTGTCACGTCCTTCCTAGCCTTTATCAGCGTAGGAATGACCTCATCCGGAATGCCTTTCTCTGCTAGGATCCGGCGTTCAACCGCCATGCCGTCAAACGCAGCCGCGGTAAGTCTTGGAACAGACAGGGCCCCTGTTGCAACAAGTCCTGTCTTAGAGAAAGAGGCCACGGGTCCTCTGTGAGCATTTCTTGCAGATCTGGATACCAAGTCCTTCGTGGCCAATCTGGAACAATGAGGATTGTTCTCACTCCTCTTTTTCTTATTATCCTCAGCACCTTGGGTATGAGAGGAAGAGGAGGAAATACATAGACAGACTGGAACACCCATGGTGTCACCAGGGCGTCCACAGCTATCGCCCGAGGGTCTCTTGACCTGGCGCAATACCTCTGTAGCTTTTTGTTGAGGCGGGATGCCATCATGTCCACCTGTGGCAGTTCCCACCGACTTGTAATCTGTGCGAAGACTTCCTGATGAAGTCCCCACTCTCCCGGGTGGAGGTCGTGTCTGCTGAGGAAGTCTGCTTCCCAGTTGTCCACTCCCGGGATGAACACTGCTGACAGTGCGCTTACGTGATTCTCCGCCCAGCGAAGAATTCTGGTGGCTTTCGCCATCGCCACCCTGCTCCTTGTGCCGCCTTGTCGGTTTACATGAGCCACTGCGGTGATGTTGTCTGACTGAATCAGAACCGGTTGGTCGCGAAGCAGGGTCTCCGCTTGACTTAGGGCGTTGTATATGGCCCTTAGTTCCAGGATGTTGATCTGAAGGCAAGTCTCTTGACTTGACCACAGACCTTGGAAATTTCTTCCCTGTGTGACTGCCCCCCAACCTCGGAGGCTTGCGTCCGTGGTCACCAGGACCCAGTCCTGAATGCCGAATCTGCGGCCCTCGAGAAGGTGAGCGCTCTGCAGCCACCACAGGAGTGACACCCTGGCCCTGGGGGATAGGGTGATTAACTGATGCATCTGAAGATGTGATCCGGACCACTTGTCCAGTAAGTCCCATTAAAAGGTCCTCGCATGGAACCTGCCGAAGGGAATGGCCTCGTATGATGCCACCATCTTTCCCAGGACTCGAGTGCAGTGATGTACTGACACCTGTTTTGGTTTTAATAGGTTCCTGACCAGTGTCATGAGTTCCTGAGCTCTCTCTATCGGGAGATAAACCCTTTTCTGGTCTGTGTCTAGAATCATGCCCAGGAAAGGTAGACGAGTCGTAGGAACCAACTGCGACTTTGGAATATTCAAAATCCAGCCGTGTTGCAGTAACACTTCCAGAGAAAGTGCGACGCTGTACAGCAACTGCTCTCTTGATCTCGCTTTTATGAGGAGATCGTCCAAGTACGGGATAATGGTGACCCCTTGCTTCCGCAGTACCATCATTTCCGCCATTACCTTGGTAAATATTCTCGGTGCCGTGGAGAGACCAAACGGCAACGTCTGAAATTGGTAATGACAATCCTGTACCACAAATCTGAGGTACGCCTGATGAGGTGGATAAATGGGGACATGAAGGTATGCATCCTTTATGTCCAGAGACACCATAAAATCCCCCCCTTCCAGGCTTGCGATGACCGCTCTCAGCGATTCCATCTTGAACTTGAACCTTTTCAGGTATATATTCAGGGATTTTAAATTCAATATGGGTCTGACCGAACCGTCCGGTTTCGGGACTACAAACATGGTCGAATAATAACCCCTTCCCTGTTGAAGGAGGGGAACCTTGACCACCACCTGTTGAAGTTACAATTTGTGAATTGCAGTTAACACTAGTTCCCTCTCGTGGGGGGAAGCTGGTAGGGCCGATTTGAGGTATCGGTGAGGGGGCATCTCTTCGAATTCCAGCTTGTATCCCTGAGACACAATTTCTATCGCCCAGGGATCCACCTGGGAGTGAACCCACTTGTGGCTGAAATTTCGAAGACGTGCCCCCACCAGGCCTAGCTCCGCCTGTGGAGCCCCAGCGTCATGCGGTGGATTTTGCAGAGGCCGGGGAGGACTTCTGTTCCTGGGAACTAGCTGTGTTGTGCAGCTTCTTACCTCTGCCCCTGCCTCTGGCAAGAAAGGACGCACCTCGGACTTTCTTGTTTCTTTGTGATCGAAAGGACTGCATTTGATAATACGGTGCTCTCTTAGGCTGTGAGGGAATAAAAGGCAAAAAATGTGACTTTCCAGCTGTAGCTGTGGAGACCAGGTCCGAGAGACCCTCCCCAAACAATTCCTCACCCTTGTAAGGTAAAACCTCCATATGCCTTTTTGAGTCGGCATCACCTGTCCATTGCCGAGTCCACAGGACCCTTCTGGCAGAAATCGACATAGTATTTATTCTAGAACCCAGTAGACTAATGTCTCTTTGAGCATCTCTCATATATAGGACAGCGTCTTTAATATGCCCCAGGGTCAACAATACAGTATCCTTGTCTAAGGTATCAATTTCCTCAGATAAGGTATCCGTCCATGCTGCTACAGCACTACACACCCAGGCCGACGCGATTGCCGGCCTCAGTAAGGTACCCGAATGTGTATAAATGGACTTCAGGGTAACCTCCTGTTTGCGATCAGCAGCATCTTTGAGGGTAGCCCTATCCTGTGACGGCAGGGCTACCTTCTTGGATAAGCGTGTTAAAGCTTTGTCCACCCTAGGGGAGGATTCCCAGCGTAACCTGTCCGTTGGCGGGAAAGGATACGCCATAAGAATCCTTTTGGAAATCTGCAGTTTTTTATCTGGAGATTCCCAAGCCTTTTCACATAACTCATTTAGCTCGTGTGAGGGGGGAAAGGTTACCTCCGGCTACTTTTCCCCATACATATGCACCCTCTTGTCAGGGACTGGGGTTTCCTCTGTGATGTGCAACACATCCTTAATTGCTATAATCATATAACGGATGGATTTAGCCAATTTTGGCTGTAACTTTGCATCATCGTAATCGACACTGAAGTCAGAATCCATGTCGGTATCTGTGTCAACAGTTTGGGATAGTGGGCGCTTCTGAGACCCTGACGGCCTCTGCGACATAGGATCAGGCACGGGTTGGGACCCTGACTGTCCTGAGGCTTCAGCTTTTTCTAACTTTTTATGCATGGAATTAACATTATCATTTAAAACCTTCCACATATCCATCCAATCAGGTGTCGGCGCCGTCGGCGGAGACACCACATTCATTTGCTCCCGCTCTGCTTCCACATAGCCTTCCTCGTCAGACATGTCGACACAAGCGTACCGACACACCACACACACAGGGAATGCCCTCTCTGAAGACAGTTCCCCCACAAGGCCCTTTGGAGAGACAGAGAGAGAGTATGCCAGCACACACCCCAGCGCTATAAACCCAGGAATAACACAGTAACTTAATGTTAACCCGGTAGCTGCTGTTTATATTGCTTTTTTGCGCCTAATTATGTGCCCCCTCCTCTCTTTTTACCCTCTTCTACCGTGTATCTGCAGGGGAGAGCCTGGGGAGCTTCCTCTCAGCAGAGCTGTGGAGAAAAAATGGCGCTGGTGAGTGCTGAGGAAGAAGCCCCGCCTCCTCGGCGGCGGGCTTCTGTCCCGCTTAAATATGCAATTTTTTGGCGGGGGCTCATACATATATACAGTGCCCAGCTGTATATATGCTTAACTTTGCCAAAAGAGGTCCCAAATGCTGCCCAGGGCGCCCCCCCCCCCCGCGCCCTTACAGTGACCGTTGTATGTGTAGGTGTGTGGAGCAATGGCGCAGTGCTGTGCGTTACCTCAGTGAAGAACACGAGTCTTCTGCCGCCTGTGAAGTCTTCTTTGCTTCTCATATTCACCCGGCTTCTGTCTTCCGGCTCTGCGAGGGGGACGGCGGCGCGGCTCCGGGGCCAGACGGCGATGGTGAGATCCTGCGTACCGATCCCTCTGGAGCTAATGGTGTCCAGTAGCCCAAGAAGCAGGACCTAGCTTCAGAGAGTAGGGCTGCTTCTCTCCCCTCTGTCCCACGATGCAGGGAGTCTGTTGCCAGCAGAGCTCCCTGAAAATAAAAAACCTAACAAAATACTTTCTCTCAGCAAACTCAGGAGAGCTCACTGAAAAGCACCCAGCTCGTCTGGGCACAGTATCAAACTGAGGTCTGGAGGAGGGGCATAGAGGGAGGAGCCAGTGCACACCAGAACCTAAATTCTTTCTTAAAGTGCCCATGTCTCCTGCGGAGCCCGTCTATCCCCATGGTCCTTACGGAGTCCCCAGCATCCACTAGGACGTTAGAGAAATATTTTGATCCACCTGTGGGTCTTTTATAATGTGTCAGTGAGTAATGAATACACCTGTTTAACTACTAGGTGACCTGGAAAACATGAACTGTTGGGGGTACTTGAAGACCGAGGTTGAGAACCACTGGTCTACACAACATTTTTGCATTTTTTTGGGTGGTATTTTCGCCGTCTCCGTAAGTGGACCCCAAATTACGCACTACATCCCCTTGCATGGCTTGCCATGTTTCAGGCAAGATTAATATTCCCAATCATAGTCCAAGTGGATGTATGAAAAAGTAGAGAAAAAACAAAACCTCATGTTGACCATTTAAACATGTCGACCTTTTATACATAAGCACTGTGGACCTTTCATATGTCAACCTAATGACCATGTCGACCTATTGACTGTCTAAACTAGACATTGTAGATCTATAGACTGTATATCGATTTACCTACATACCAGAGTATCACGAAATCGGCTTCAGGACAAAAGAAAATAGTACAATGAAACTTAAATATTTAAGTCCTCTGATGAACCATAATTAAGTCAGAATTATTTCTCTAAAGGAGGGTACTCACGGAGAGATCTATGCTTAAAATCTAAGCAATCTGACCAGATTGCTTAGATTTTAAGAACAGATCACTCATGTGTAGCCCCCTAAGCGATAGCTATGCGCGGCCCCACGCATCGCTATCGCCGCTGCTAGATTGAGCCTGCATGCAGGCCAATCTAGCACGTCGCTCATTTCACCCGCTGGGTGAAATGAGCGGCTCCCCGTCCTCCCCCGCATCGCTCAGCACACATCTCTCCCGTGTATAGAGCCCTTAAAGCTGGGCATACACTATACAAATATCTGTCAGATAATCTGTGGTTGGAATGATAACCTGTAATGGATGAGAGCTACTGACAATCGACCATTTGCTACCAAACACTGGAAAATGGACAAAACCTGTCCGTGATTTAACCAATTTGTACAGTGCCTTGCTAAAGTATTCACCCCCTTTGGCTTTTTACCTATTCTGTTACATTACAACCTGTAAACTCATTTTTTTTTTTTTTATCTGAATTTTATGTGATGGATCTGCACAAAACAGTCTAAGTTGGTGAAGAGAAATGAGAAAAATTTATATAAAAAATTATTTTTATAAATAAAAATGTAAAACTTGGCAAGTGCATATGTATTCACCTGCTTTGCTATGAAGCACCTCAAGATTTCTGGTGCAACCAATTACCTTTAGAAGTCACATAATTAGTGAAATTAAGTCCACCTGTGTGCAATCTAAGGGGGAGATTCAAATGTTTGAAAAGTCGGTTGGGTGTCTGTGCTTTCCTATTAGATAGGAAAAAACAGACTCCCAACTGACTTTTCAAATATTTGAATCTCCCCCTAAGTGTCACATGATTTGTCAGTATAAATACACCTTTTATGAAAGGCCCCAAAGGCTGCAACACCACTAAGCAAGAGGCATCACACCATGAAGACCAAGGAGCTCTCCAAACAAGTCAGGGCTGGGTTATAGAAAAAAATAGGATTTTAATACCTACCGGTAAATCCTTTTCTCTTAGTCCGTAGAGGATGATGGGGTCACCATAAGAACCATGGGGTATAGACGTGATCTGCAGGAGACATGGGCACTTTAAGACTTTGAAAGGGTGTGAACTGGCTCCTCCCTCTATGCCCCTCCTCCAGACTCCAGTTATAGGAACTGTGCCCAGGGAGACGGACATTTCGAGGAAAGGAATTATTGTTAAACTAAGGTGAGATACATACCAGCTCACACCTCAAACGTGCCGTACAACATGGCATTCAACAGAACTCTAGTCAACAGCATGAACAATGTCAGCAACAGGCAGATTATAACCGTAACACAACCTGTGTGTAACCAGAACTAATAACTGCAGATACAGTACGCACTGGGACGGGCGCCCAGCATCCTCTACGAACTAAGAGAAAAGGATTTACCGGTAGGTATTAAAATCCTATTTTCTCTTACGTCCTAGAGGATGCTGGGGTCACCATAAGAACCATGGGGTTATACCAAAGCTCTAGAACGGGCGGGAGAGTGCGGATGACTCTGCAGCACCGATTTCCCAAACTTGAGGTCATCATCGGCCAGGGTATCAAACTTGTAAAACTTTGCAAAAGTGTTTGAACCCGACCAAGTAGCTGCTCGGCAAAGTTGTAACACCGAGACCCCCCGGGCAGCCGCCCGGGACGTGCCCACCTTTCTGGTAGAATGGGCCTTCACAGATTTCGGTAACGGCAATCCAGCCATAGAATGAGCTTGCGGAATCGTAGCACAGATCCAGCGTGCAATAGTCTGCTTAGAAGCAGGAGCCCCAATCTTGTTGGGATCATACAGGACAAACAGAGCCTCCGTTTTCCTAATCTGAGCCATCCTGGCGACATAAATTTTTAAAGCTCTGACCACATCAAGAGACCGACTGCACTAAAGCGTCAGTAGCCACTGGCACCACAATAGGTTGGTTCATGTGGAACGATGAAACTACCTTCGGCAGAAATTGTTGACGAGTCCTCAACTCTGCTCTATCTTCATGGAAGATCAAATAAGGGCTCTTGTGAGACAAAGCCGTTAACTCCGATACCCGCCTTGCGGATGCCAAGGCCAACAGCATGACCACTTTCCAAGTGACGAATTTCAACTCCACCTTCTGTAAAGGTTCAAACCAATGTGACTGAAGGAACTGCAACACCACGTTAAGATCCCATGGTGCCACAAATGGAGGTTGGATGTGCAACACGCCTTTCACGAAAGTCTGAACTTCTGGAAGGGAGGCCAATTGTTTTTAAAAGAAAACCGATAAAGTACAAATTTCAGCCTTAATTGAGCCCAACTTTAAGCCCGCATCCACACCTGCTTGTAGGAAATGGAGAAAACGTCCTAACTAAAATTCTTCCAAAGGAGCCTTCTTGGATTCACACCAAGACACATTTTCTCCAAATACGGTGGTAATGTTTAGACGTTACTCCTTTCCTAGCCTGAAGAAGTGTGGGAATGACTTCACTGGGAATACCCTTTCGAGCTAGGATCTGGCGTTCAACCGCCAAGCCGTCAAACGAAGCCGCGGTAAGTCTTGATACACGCATGGCCCCTGATGTAACAGATCCTCTCGTAGAGGAAGAGGCCAGGGATCTCCTATGAGTAATTCCTGAAGATCTGGATACCAAGTCCTCCTTGGCCAGTCTGGAACAGTGAGGATCACCTGAACCTTTCTTCTTCTTATGATCTTTAGCACTTTTGGAATGAGAGGAAGCGGAGGGAATACATACACCAACTGAAACACCCACGGTGTCACTAGGGCGTCCGCTGCTATTTGCTTGAGGGTCCCTCGACCTGGAACAATATCTCTGAAGTTTCTTGTTGAGACGAGACGCCATCATGTCTATTTGAGGAATTCCCCAAAGACCTGTCACTTCTGTGAAGACCTCTTGATGAAGACCCCACTCTCCTGGATGGAGATCATGTCTGCTGAGGTAGTCTGCTTTCCAGTTGTCCACTCCTGGAATGTAGACCGCTGACAGGGCGCTTGTATGCCTTTCCGCCCAGCGGAGAACCTTCGTGGCCTCTGCCATTGCCGCTCTGCTTTTTGTTCTGCCTTAGCGGTTTATGTACGCTACTGCTGTTATACTGTCCGACTGGATCAGTACGGGCCGATTGCGAAGCAGACGTTCCCGCTTGAAGGCGGCCGTTGTAAATGGCCCTTAACTCCAGAACGTTTATGTGTAGACAAGTTTCCTGGCTTGACCATATTCCCTGGAAGTTTTCCCCCTGTGTGACTGCCTCCCAGCCTCGGAGACTCGCATCCGTGTTTACTAGGATCCAGTCCCGGATCCCGAACCTGCGCCCCTCTAGGAGGTGAGACCTGTGCAGCCACCACAGGAGTGAGATTTTGGTCTTGGAAGACAGAATTATTTTCCGGTGCATGTGCAGGTGGGATCCGGACCACTTGTCCAACAGGTCCCACTGAAACACTCTGGCATGGAACCTGCCAAACTGAATGGCCTCAAAGGCCGCCACCATCTTCCCCAGCAAACGAGTGCATTGATGGACTGACACTCTTGCTGGTTTCAGAATTTGTCTGATCAGGTTCTGAATCTCCAGAGCCTTTTCCACTGGAAGAAAAACTCTCTGTAATTCTGTGTCCAGAATCATTCCCAAAAACGACAGCCATGTCGTCGGAACCAACTGTGATTTTGGCAAATTTAGGAGCCAACCGTGTTGTTGCATAACTGCCAGGGAGAGTGTAATGCTCTGCACCAGTTGGTCCCTGGATCTCGCCTTTATCAGGAGATCGTCCAAGTACGGGATAATCGTGACTCCTTGCTTGCGAAGGAGAACCATCATTTCCGCCATCACTTTGGTGAAAATCCTCGGAGCCGTGGACAGACCAAACGGCAACGTCTGAAATTGGTAATGACAATCCTGAATTGCAAACCTCAGGTAAGCCTGATGCGGAGGATAAATGGGAACATGTAAGTAGGCATCCTTTATGTCTACCGACACCATAAAATCCCCTTCCTCCAGACTGGAGATCACTGCTCGGAGAGACTCCATCTTGAATTTGAATTTTCTTAGGTAGAAACGGAGGGATTTTAGGTTCAGGATTGGTCTGACCAAACCGTCCGGCTTCGGGACCATGAACAGGCTCAAATAAAAGCCTTCTCCCTGTTGTGACGGGGGAACCCTGATAATGACCTGATTTTGACACAACTTTTGTATTGCGTTGCATACTACCTCCCTGTCCGGAAGAGAAACTGGTAAGGCCGATTTGAAAAATCGGCGAGGGGGAACGTCCTGAAACTCTAGTTTGTACCCCTGGGACACTATTTCTAAAACCCATGGGTCCAGGTCCGAATTAACCCAGAACTGACTGAAGAGTTTGAGACGTGCCCCCACCGGTGCAGACTCCCGCAGAG
This sequence comes from Pseudophryne corroboree, assembly GCF_028390025.1. Classification (NCBI taxonomy): domain Eukaryota; kingdom Metazoa; phylum Chordata; class Amphibia; order Anura; family Myobatrachidae; genus Pseudophryne; species Pseudophryne corroboree. Next base: position 403,388,188 of record NC_086449.1, read on the forward strand.
AAGCCCCAGCGTCATGCGGTGGATTTGGCAGAAGCCGGGGAGGACTTCTGCTCCTGAGAACCTGCCAAGGCCGGCGATCTTTTACCCCTTCCTCTAGTAGCAAGGAAGGAAGAACCTCGGACTAAGGCAAAAATGATGACTTACCCGCGGTAGCTGTAGATACCAAATCAGCGAGACCGTCACCAAACAAGACACCACCCTTATATGGCAGAGATTCCATATTTTTTCTGGAGTCAGCATCAGCATTCCATTGATGGATCCACAATGCTCGTCTAGCCGAGACTGCCATGGCATGGCCTTTGATCTCAAAAGGCCAATATCTCTCGCCGTTTCCTTTAGGTAGGCTGCAGCGTCCCTGATATAACCCAGTGTCAAAAGGACGCTATCCCTATCTAGGGTATCTATGTCAGATGACAAGTTATCTGCCCACTTTTCGATAGCACTACTCACCCACACCGATGCAATGGCTGGTGTGAGCAGCGTACCCGTGGTGGCATAAATGGATTTTAATGTATTTTCCTGCTTGCGATCCGCAGGGTCCTTAAGGGCTGCCGTATCAGGAGATGGGAGAGGCACCTTTTTAGACAACCGCGATAGGGCCTTGTCCACAATGGGGGGCGACTCCCACTTTTCCCTATCCCCAGAGGAAAACGGATACGCCACCTGAATCCTTTTGGGATCTGAAACTTTTTGTCAAGGCTTTCCCAAACCTTTTCAAAGAGAGTGTTCGGTTCATGAGAGGGAGGAAACGTTACCACAGGTTTCTTTTCCTTATACATACAGACCCTTGTATCAGGAACAGCAGGGTCCTCGGAAATATGTAATACGTCTTTTACCGCCACAATCATGTACTGAATGCTCTTTGCTAATTTTGGATCCAATCTGGAATCACTATAGTCGACACTGGAATCAGTGTCCGTGTCGGTATCAGTGTCTGCCAGCTGGGCAAACTAACGTTTTTGTGACCCCGAAGGGGTCTGGACCTGTAATAACACATCCTCCACAGATTTCTTCCATGCCTGGTTCTGAGATTCAGATTTATCTAATCTCTTACTAATAAGAGCCACATTAGCAATCAAAATATTCACCCAATCAGGAGTCGGCGGTGCTGACAGGGTCACTCCCACAGCTGTTTGTGTCCCTAATACAGTCTCCTCCTGGGAAGAGCACTCAGCCTCAGACATGTCGACACACGTGTCTCAAACACCCCACCCACAGACACACTGGGCATATAGGGGACAGACTCACAGTAAAGTCTGTCAGAGAGACACAGAGGGAGTTTTGCCAGCTCACAACCCAGCGCCTAATCACCGGCTCTGAAACACTAAAGAATGCCCCAGACCTGCAGAGCTTTTCTAATAAATATATATTGCACCAATATTACTGTACCCTCCCCCCCCCCCCCCCCCCGTTTTGCACCCTGATACTTATACAGAAGTGTGAGGAAGGACCAGCGTTTCTGCCGCCTTATGGAGAGGAAAATGGCGCTGAGCTGTGAGGACGAAACTCCGCCCCCTTAATGGCACGCTTCAGTCCAGCTTTAAAATATATTTTTATACTGGCGGGGGTTAGGACAGTGCCTAGGCACTTATGTCCGCTCTTGCCAGTCTATTTTGAGTTTTTTCTGCTGCCCAGGGCGCCCCCCCCCCCCCCCACGCCCTGCACCCTGTAGTGCTGCTGTGGGAGCATGGCGCGCAGCATGCCGTCACTGAAGTCTTCTTGATCATCTTCTACTCACCTGTCTTCTGACTTCTGGCTCTGTAACGGGGTGACGGACGGCTGCAGGAGCGAGCATCTAGGCGTACCTGGTGATCAAACCCTCAGGAGCTAATGGTGTCCTGTAGCCAGAAGCAGAGCCTTTGAACTCACTGGAAGTAGGTCATACTTATCTCCCTTTAGTCCCACGAAGCAGGGAGACTGTTGCCAGCAGTCTCCCTGAAAATAAAAAAACCTAACAAAAGTCTTTTTTCCGAGAAACTCAGCAGAGCTCCTCAGTGTGCATCCAGTCTGCCTGGGCACAATTCTAAAACTGGAGTCTGGAGGAGGGGCATAGAGGAGCCAGTTCACACCCTTTCAAAGTCTTAAAGTGCCCATGTCTCCTGAGTATCCAGTCTATACCCCATGGTTCTTATGGTGACCCCAGCATCCTCTAGGACGTATGAGAAATATCCAAATCCCAGAGCACCATCAAATCTATCATCTTCAAATGGAAAGAACATGGTACCACAACAAACCTGCCAAGAGAGGGTCGGCGACCAAAACTCACAGACCGGGCAAGAAGGGCATTAATCTGAGAGACAGCACAGAGACCAAAGGTAACCCTAAAGGAGCTGCAGAGTTCCACAGCAGAGACTGGAGTATCTGCGCATATGACCACAATAAGCCGTACACTCCATAGAGCTGGGCTTTATGGAAGAGAGGCCAGAAAAAAAGCCATTACTTAGTGGCAAAAATGAGAAGGCACATTTTGAATATTGCCAAAAGGCATGTGGACGACTTCCCAAATGTATGGAGGTAGGTGCTCTGGTCAGAGGAGACTAAAATTTAGCTTTTCGGCCACCAAGAAAAACGCTATGTCTGGCGCAAACCCAACATGTCCCATCACCCCAAGAACACCAACCCCACAGTGAAACATGGTGGTGGCAGCATCATGCTTTGGGGATGTTTTTCAGCAGCAGGGACTGGGAAACTGGTTCGAGTCAAGGGAAAGTAGGATGGTGCTAAATACAGGGATATTCTTGAGCAAAACCTGTTTCAGTCTTCCAGTGATTTGAGACTGGGACAGAGGTTCACCTTCCAGCAGGACAATGACCCGAAGCATACTGCTAAAGCAACACTTGAGTGGTTTAAGGGAAAACATTTAAAGGTGTTGGAATGGCCTAGTCAAAGCCCAGATCTCAAACCAAAGGAATGGGCAAATAGTTATGCACGCTTACGTTTTCTGTTATTTTGTCCTATATGTTGTTTGCTTCACAATAAAAGAAAAATCTTCAAAGTTGTAGGCATGTTCTGTGAATGAAATGATACAAACCTTCAAACAATCCATTTTAATTCCAGGTTGTGAGGCAAGAAAACATGAAAAATGCAAAGGGGAGGGGGGTGAATACTTTAAGCAAAGTAGTGTATAAATAACAGGTATTGTAAATTTTTCAGTGTTGTCAGTTGAACCCATCCATTACCAGGTTTTCATTCCAACCACAAATTGTCTGCCTGATAATTGTATAGCGTATGCCCAGCTTTAGAATGCTTGAACTTTTTCAGTAAATCTATATAATTCGCATCACCCCAGAGGACTTTACTCCTTCCACTTACCCTATTTATATCCCAAGTTCTTTAGTCTGTCCTATTTTACATCAATACATAAAAACTAAAATTCATGAAAAAAAAAACCTCAAAACACAGGTAGCATAAAATATTAAACCTTTGTGTTTATTTTTAGACTCAGTTTGTGTGAATACATTCTAGACATAATTGTTTTAAAATGAAAAATAAACCAACTGAGCTTTAGCTCCAGGACACACGGGTTTTTAGCACCACCAATGCCATTACTTCTACAATATCAGTCATTTTTAACTATACTCTGACATTAATTTCTTATAGAAACCCCCACCATCCCTGAAAAAAGCTGCTCAAATGTTTGGCAATTTTCTAGCAAGAAGAAAGCTTTGGGGTAGCTTGCACACTGCCGATTCAACCACATTTTAAGTGTACAGCTGTGTGCAACTTCCTTAACAAGCAGACTGAGGGGGAAATGTATCAAATCTTGGAGAGAGCAAAAACTGAGAAGTTGCTCATGGCACCCAATCAGCTTGTAACCGTTATTTTCTATCAAAGCCTATAAAAATAAGATTTTACTTACCGGTAAATCTATTTCTCGTAGTCCGTAGTGGATGCTGGGGACTCTGTAAGGACCATGGGGAATAGACTGGCTCCGCAGGAGACATGGGCACTTTAAGAAATAATTTAGATTCTGGTGTGCTCTGGCTCCTCCCTCTATGTCCCTCCTCCAGACCTCAGTTAGAGAAACTGTGCCCGGAAGAGCTGACAGTACAAGGAAAGGATTTTGGGAATCCAGGGTAAGACTCATACCAGCCACACCAATCACACCGTATAATTTGTGATAAACTTACCCAGTCAACAGTATGAACAACAACAGAGCATCAGTACAACCCTGATGCAACTATAACATAACCCTTATTGCAGCAATAACTATACACAAGTATTGCAGAAGAAGTCCGCACTTGGGACGGGCGCCCAGCATCCACTACGGACTACGAGAAATAGATTTACCGGTAAGTAAAATCTTATTTTCTCTAACGTCCTAGTGGATGCTGGGGACTCCGTAAGGACCATGGGGATTATACCAAAGCTCCCAAACAGGCGGGAGAGTGCGGATGACTCTGCAGCACCGATTGAGCAAACACAAGGTCCTCCTCAGCCAGGGTATCAAACTTATAGAACTTTGCAAAAGTGTTTGAACCTGACCAAGTAGCCGCTCGGCACAGCTGTAATGCCGAGACCCCTCGGGCAGCCGCCCAAGAAGAGCCCACCTTCCTAGTGGATTGGGCCTTAACTGATCTTGGCAGCGGCAATCCAGCCCCAGAATGAGCCTGCTGAATCGTGTTACAGATCCAGCGAGCAATAGTTTGCTTTGAAGCAGGACCACCAAGCTTTTTGGAAGCATACAGGATAAACAAAGACTCTGTTTTCCTGACCCTAGCCATTCTGGCTACATAAACCTTCAAAGCCCTGACCACATCAAGCAACTCGGAATCCTCCAAGTCAGTAGTAGCCACAGGCACCACAATAGGTTGGTTTATATGAAAAGATGAAACCCCTTTTTTCGGCAGGAGTTGTGGACGGGTCCTCAATTCTGCTCTATCCGCATGGAAAACCAGATAGGGGCTTTTATGTGACAAAGCCGCCAATTCTGACACACGCCTAGCCGAAGCCAAGGCTAGTAGCATGACCACCTTCCACGTGAGATATTTAAATTCCACCGTTTTGAGTGATTCAAACCAGTGGGATTTCAGGAAACTCAACACCACGTTAAGATCCCAAGGTGCCACTGGAGGCACAAAAGGAGGCTGAATATGCAGCACTCCCTTTACAAACGTCTGAACTTCAGGTAGAGAAGCCAGCTCTTTTTGAAAGAAAATGGATAGGGCCGAAATCTGGACCTTGATGGAACCCAATTTTAGGCCCAAAGTCACTCCTGACTGTAGGAAGTGAAGGAAACGGCCCAGCTGGAATTCCTCCGTAGGGGCATTCCTGGCCTCACACCAAGCAACATATTTTCGCCATATACGGTGATAATGTTGAGCTGTCACGTCCTTCCTAGCCATTATCAGCGTAGGAATAACCTCATCCGGAATGCCTTTCTCTGCTAGGATCCGGCGTTCAACCGCCATGCCGTCAAACGCAGCCGCGGTAAGTCTTGGAACAGACAGGGCCCCTGTTGCAACAGGTCCTGTCTTAGAGGAAGAGGTCACGGTTCCTCTGTGAGCATTTCTTGCAGATCTGGATACCAAGTCCTTCTTGGCCAATCCGGAACAATGAGTATTGTTCTCACTCCTCTTTTTCTTATGATTCTCAGCACCTTGGGTATGAGAGGAAGAGGAGGAAATACATAGACCGACTGGAACACCCACGGTGTCACCAGTGCGTCCACAGCTATCGCCTGAGGGTCTCTTGACCTGGCGCAATACCTCTGTAGCTTTTTGTTGAGGCGGGATGCCATCATGTCCACCTGTGGCAGTTCCCACCGACTTGCAATCTGCGTGAAGACTTCTTGATGAAGTCCCCACTCTCCCGGGTGGAGGTCGTGCCTGCTGAGGAAGTCTGCTTCCCAGTTGTCCACTCCCGGGATGAACACTGCTGACAGTGCGCTTACGTGATTCTCCGCCCAGCGAAGAATTCTGGTGGCTTCCGCCATTGCCACCCTGCTCCTTGTGCCGCCTTGTCGGTTTACATGAGCCACAGCGGTGATGTTGTCTGACTGAATCAGAACCAGTTGGTCGCGAAGCAGGGTCTCCGCTTGACGTAGGGCGTTGTATATGGCCCTTAGTTCCAGGATGTTGATGTGAAGGCAAGTCTCCTGACTTGACCACAGACCTTGGAAATTTCTTCCCTGTGTGACTGCTCCCCACCCTCGGAGGCTTGCATCCGTGGTCACCAGGACCCAGTCCTGAATGCCGAATCTGCGGCCCTCGAGAAGGTGAGCACTCTGCAGCCACCACAGGAGAGACTCCCTGGCCCTGGGGGATAGGGTGATTAACCGATGCATCTGAAGATGTGATCCGGACCATTTGTCCAGTAAGTCCAATTGAAAGGTCCTCGCATGGAACCTGCCGAAGGGAATGGCCTCGTATGATGCCACCATCTTTCCCAGGACTCGAGTGCAGTGATGCACCGACACCTGTTTTGGTTTTAATAGGTTTCTGACCAGTGTCATGAGTTCCTGAGATTTTCTCTATCGGGAGATAAACCCTTTTCTGGTCTGTGTCCAGAATCATGCCCAGGAAAGGCAGACGAGTCGTAGGAATCAACTGCGACTTTGGAATATTTAGAATCCAGCCGTGTTGCCGTAACACTTCCAGAGAACGTGCTACGCTTATCAGCAACTGCTCTCTTGACCTCGTTTTTATGATGAGATCGTCCAAGTATGGGATAATTGTGACCCCTTGCTTCCGCAGGAGTACCATCATTTCCGCCATTACCTTGGTAAATATTCTCGGAGCCGTGGAGAGACCAAACGGCAACGTCTGAAATTGGTAATGACAATCCTGTACCACAAATCTGAGGTACGCCCGATGAGGTGGATAAATGGGGACATGAAGATATGCATCCTTTATGTCCAGAGACACCATAAAATCCCCCCCTTCCAGGCTTGCGATGACCGCTCTCAGCGATTCCATCTGGAACCGGAACCTTTTCAGGTACATGTTCAGGGATTTTAAATTCAATATGGGTCCGACCGAACCGTCCGGTTTCAGTACTACAAACATGGTCGAATAATAACCCCTTCCTTGTTGAAGGAGGGGAACCTTGACCACCACCTGTTGAAGATACAATTTGTGAATTGCAGTTAACACTATTTCCCTCTCAAGGGGGGAAGCTGGCAGGGCCGATTTGAGGTATCGGTGAGGGGGCATCTCTTCGAATTCCAGCTTGTATCCCTGAGACACAATATCTATTGCCCAGGGATCCAACTGGGAGTGAACCCACTTGTGGCTGAAATTTCGGAGACGCGCCCACACCGGGCCTAGCTCCACCTGTGGAGCCCCAGCGTCATGCGGTGGATTTTGTGGAAGCCGGGGAGGACTTCTGTTCCTGGGAACTAGCTGTGTTGTGCAGCTTCTTTCCTCTGCCCCTGCCCCTGGCAAGAAAGGACGCACCTCGGACTTTCTTGCTTTTCTGTGATCGAAAGGACTGCATTTGGTAATACGGTGCTTTCTTAGGCTGTGACGAAACATATGGCAAAAAATTTGACTTTCCAGCAGTAGCTGTGGAGACCAGGTCCGAAAGACCCTCCCCAAACAATTCCTCACCCTTGTAAGGTAAAACCTCCATGTGCCTTTTTGATTCGGCATCACCTGTCCATTGCCGAGTCCACAGGACCCTTCTGGCAGAAATCGACATAGCATTTATTCTAGAACCCAGTAGACTAATGTCTCTTTGAGCATCTCTCATATATAGGACAGCGTCTTTTATATGCCCCAGGGTCAATAATATAGTATCCTTTTCTAAGGTATCAAGTTCCTCAGACAGGGTGTCCGTCCATGCTGCCACAGCACTACACACCCAGGCCGACGCGATCGCCGGCCTCAGTAAGGTACCTGAATGTGTATAAATGGACTTCAGGGTACCCTCCTGCTTTCTATCCGCAGCATCTTTGAGGGTAGCCGTATCCTGCGACGGCAGGGCTACCTTCTTGGATAAGCGTGTTAAAGCTTTGTCCACCCTAGGGGAGGATTCCCAGCGTAACCTGTCCGTTGGCGGGAAAGGATACGCCATAAGAATCCATTTGGAAATCTGCAGTTTTTTATCTGGAGATTCCCAAACCTTTTCACATAACTCATTTAGCTCGTGTGAATGGGGAAAGGTCACCACCTGCCTCTTTTCCCCATACATATGAACCCTCTTGTCAGGGACTGGGGTTTCCTCTGTGATGTGCAACACATCCTTAATTGCTATAATCATATAACGGATGGATTTAGCCAATTTAGGCTGTAACTTTGCATCATCGTAATCGACACTGGAGTCAGAATCCATGTCGGTATCTGTGTCAATAATTTGGGATAGTGGGCGCACCTGAGACCCTGACGGCCTCTGCGACATAGGATCAGGCACGGGCTGAGACCCTGACTGTCCTGAGGCTTCAGCTTTTTCCAACCTTTTATGCAAGGAATTAACATTATCATTTAAGACCTTCCACATATCCATCCAATCAGGTGTCGGCGCCGTCGGCGGAGACACCACATTCATTTGCTCCCGCTCTGCTTCCACATAGCCTTCCTCGTCAAACATGTCGACACAAGCGTACCGACACACCACACACACAGGGAATGCCCTTTTTGAAGACAGTTCCCCCACAAGGCCCTTTGGAGAGACAGAGAGAGAGTATGCCAGCACACACCCCAGCGCTATAAACCCAGGAATAACACAGTAACTTAATGTTAACCCAGTAGCTGCTGTTATATTGATTTTTGCGCCTAATGATGTGCCCCCCCTCTTTTTTTACCCTCTTCTACCGTGTATCTGCAGGGGAGAGCCTGGGGAGCTTCCTCTCAGCGGAGCTGTGGAGAAAAAATAAGATTTTACTTACCGATAAATCTATTTCTCGTAGTCCGTAGTGGATGCTGGGACTCCGTAAGGACCATGGGGAATAGCGGCTCCGCAGGAGACAGGGCACAAAATAAAAGCTTAAGGATCAGGTGGTGTGCACTGGCTCCTCCCCCTATGACCCTCCTCCAAGCCTCAGTTAGGATACTGTGCCCGGACGAGCGTACATAATAAGGAAGGATATTGAATCCCGGGTAAGACTCATACCAGCCACACCAATCACACCGTATAACTTGTGATCTGAACCCAGTTAACAGTATGACAAAACGTAGGAGCCTCTGAACAGACGGCTCACAACAATAACAACCCGATTTTTTTGTAACAATAACTATGTACAAGTATTGCAGACAATCCGCACTTGGGATGGGCGCCCAGCATCCACTACGGACTACGAGAAATAGATTTATCGGTAAGTAAAATCTTATTTTCTCTGACGTCCTAGTGGATGCTGGGACTCCGTAAGGACCATGGGGATTATACCAAAGCTCCCAAACGGGCGGGAGAGTGCGGATGACTCTGCAGCACCGAATGAGAGAACTCCAGGTCCTCCTCAGCCAGGGTATCAAATTTGTAGAATTTAGCAAACGTGTTTGCCCCTGACCAAGTAGCTGCTCGGCAAAGTTGTAAAGCCGAGACCCCTCGGGCAGCCGCCCAAGATGAGCCTACTTTCCTTGTGGAATGGGCTTTTACTGATTTTGGCTGTGGCAATCCTGCCACAGAATGTGCAAGCTGAATTGTACTACAAATCCAACGAGCAATCGTCTGCTTAGAAGCAGGAGCACCCAGCTTGTTGGGTGCATACAGGATAAACAGCGAGTCAGATTTTCTGACTCCAGCCGTCCTGGAAACATATATTTTCAAGGCCCTGACAACGTCAAGCAACTTAGAGTCCTCTAAGTCCCTGGTAGCCCCAGGTACCACAATAGGTTGGTTCATGTGAAATGCAGAAACCACCTTAGGTAGAAATTGAGGACGAGTCCTCAATTCCGCCCTGTCAGAATGAAAAATTAAGTAAGGGCTTTTATATGATAAAGCCGCCAATTCTGACACACGCCTGGCTGAAGCCAAGGCTAACAGCATCGACACCTTCCATGTGAGATATTTTAAGTCCACCGTGGAAAGTGGTTCAAACCAATGTGACTTTAGAAAACTCAACACCACATTGAGATCCCAAGGTGCCACTGGAGGCACAAAAGGAGGCTGTATGTGCAGCACCCCTTTTACAAATGTCTGAACTTCAGGTACTGAAGCCAGTTCTTTCTGGAAGAAAATCGACAGGGCCGAAATTTTAACCTTAATGGACCCTAATTTTAGGCCCATAGACAGTCCTGTTTGCAGGAAATGAAGGAAACGACCCAGTTGAAATTCCTCTGTAGGGGCCTTCTTGGCCTCACACCACGCAACATATTTACGCCAAATGCGGTGATAATGTTTTGCGGTTACGTCCTTCCTGGCTTTGACCAGAGTAGGGATGACTTCTTCTGGAATGCCTTTTTCCCTCAGGATCCGGCGTTCAACCGCCATGCCGTCAAACGCAGCCGCGGTAAGTCTTGGAACAGACAAGGCCCCTGCAGTAGCAGGTCCTTTCTTAGAGGTAGAGGCCACGGTTCGTCCGTGAGCATCTCTTGAAGTTCCGGGTACCAAGTCCTTCTTGGCCAATCCAGAACCACGAGTATAGTTCTTACTCCTCTCCTTCTTATGATTCTCAGTACTTTTGGTATGAGAGGCAGAGGAGGGAACACATACACTGACTGGTACACCCACGGCGTTACCAGAGCGTCCACTGCTATTGCCTGAGGGTCCCTTGACCTGGCGCAATATCTGTCCAGTTTTTTGTTTAGACGTGACGCCATCATGTCCACCTTTGGTTTTTCCCAACGGTTTACAATCAGGTGGAAGACTTCTGGGTGAAGTCCCCACTCTCCCGGGTGAAGGTCGTGTCTGCTGAGGAAGTCTGCTTCCCAGTTGTCCACTCCCGGAATGAACACTGCTGACAGTGCTATCACATGATTTTCCGCCCAGCGAAGAATCCTTGCAGCTTCTGCCATTGCCCTCCTGCTTCTCGTGCCGCCCTGTCTGTTTACGTGGGCGACTGACGTGATGTTGTCCGATTGGATCAACACCGCCTGACCCTGAAGCAGAGGTTTTGCTTGACTTAGGGCATTGTAAATGGCCCTTAGTTCCAGAATGTTTATATGAAGAGATGTTTCCATGCTTGACCACAAGCCCTGGAAATTCCTTCCCTGTGTGACTGCTCCCCAGCCTCTCAGGCTGGCATCCGTGGTTACCAGGATCCAATCCTGAATGCCAAATCTGCGGCCCTCTAGTAGATGAGCACTCTGCAGCCACCACAGGAGAGACACCCTTGTCCTTGGCGACAGGGTTATCCGCTGATGCATCTGCAGATGCGATCCGGACCATTTGTCCAGTAGATCCCACTGAAACGTTCTTGCATGGAATCTTCCGAATGGAATCGCTACGTAAGAAGCCACCATTTTTCCCAGGACCCTCGTGCACTGATGCACTGAGACCTGGCCTGGTTTTAGGAGGTTCCTGACTAGCTCGGATAACTCCCTGGCCTTCTCCTCCGGGAGAAACACCTTCTTCTGGACTGTGTCCAGAATCATTCCTAGGAACAGTAGACGTGTCGTTGGAATCAGCTGCGATTTTGGAATATTTAGAATCCACCCGTGCTGACGTAACACTACCTGAGATAGTGCTACTCCGACTTCTAACTGTTCCCTGGATCTTGCCCTTATCAGGAGATCGTCCAAGTAAGGGATAATTAAAATGCCTTTTCTCCGTAGAAGAATCATCATTTCGGCCATTACCTTGGTAAAGACCCGAGGTGCCGTGGACAATCCAAACGGCAGCGTCTGAAACTGATAATGACAGTTTTGTACTACAAACCTGAGGTACCCTTGGTGAGAAGGGTATATTGGGACGTGGAGATAAGCATCTTTGATGTCCAGAGACACCATATAGTCCCCTTCTTCCAGGTTCGCTATCACTGCTCTGAGTGACTCCATCTTGAATTTGAACCTTTTTATGTAAGTGTTCAAGGATTTCAGATTTAAAATTGGTCTCACCGAGCCGTCCGGCTTCGGTACCACAAACAGCGTGGAATAATACCCCTTTCCTTGTTGCAGGAGGGGTACCTTGATTATCACCTGCTGGGAATACAGCTTGTGAATGGCTTCCAAAACTGCCTCCCTGTCGGAGGGAGACTTTGGTAAAGCAGACTTCAGGAACCGACGAGGGGGAAACGCCTCGAATTCCAGTTTGTACCCCTGCGATACTACCTGTAGAATCCAGGGATCCACTTGCGAGTGAGCCCACTGCGCGTTGAAATTCTTGAGACGGGCCCCCACCATATCTGAGTCTGCTTGTAAAGTCCCAGCGTCATGCTGAAGACTTGGCAGAAGCAGGGGAGGGCTTCTGCTCCTGGGAAGCGGCTGCATGGTGCAGTCTTTTTCCTCTTCCTCTGCCCCTGGGCAGAAAGGAGTGGCCTTTTGCTCGCTTGTACTTATGGGAATGAAAGGACTGAGTTTGAAAAGACTGTGTCTTTTTCTGCTGATGTGAAGTGACCTGGGGTAAAAAGGTGGATTTCCCAGCCGTTGCCGTGGCCACCAGGTCCGATAGACCAGCCCCAAATAACTCCTCCCCTTTATACGGCAATACTTCCATGTGCCGTTTGGAATCTGCATCCCCTGACCACTGTCGCGTCCATAATGCTCTTCTGGCAGAGATGGACATTGCACTTACTCTTGATGCCAGGGTGCAAATATCCCTCTGTGCATCACGCATATATAGCAATGCATCCTTTAAATGTTCTATAGTTAACAAAATATTGTCCCTATCCAGGGTATCAATATTCTCAGTCAGGGAATCCGCCCATGCGACTCCAGCACTGCACATCCAGGCTGAGGCGATTGCTGGTCGCAGTATAACACCAGTATGTGTGTATATACTTTTTAGGATATTTTCCAGCCTCCTATCAGCTGGTTCTTTGAGGGTGGCCGTATCAGGGGACGGTAACGCTACTTGTTTAGATAAACGTGTGAGCGCCTTATCTACCCTAGGGGGTGTTTCCCACCGCGCCCTAACCTCTGGCGGGAAAGGATATAGTGCTAATAATTTATTAGAAATTAGCTGTTTTTTATCGGGGGAAACCCACGCTTTATCACACACCTCATTAATTTCATCTGACTCAGGAAAAACTATTGGCAGTTTTTTCACACCCCACATAATACCCTTCTTTGTGGTACTTGTAGTGTCAGAAAGGTTCAATGCCTCTTTCATTGCCGTGATCATGTAACGTGTGGCCCTACTGGACATTACGTTTGTCTCGTCACCGTCGACACTAGACTCAGTATCTGTGTCTGGGTCTGTGTCGACCCACTGAGGTAACGGCCGTTTTAGGGCCCCTGACGGTGTCTGAGACGCCTGAACAGGTACTAATTGATTTGCCGGCTGTCTCATGTCGTCAACAGTTTTTTGCAAATTGCTGACATTATCACTTAATTGTTTAAACACAATCATCCAGTCAGGTGTCGACTCCCTAGGGGGTGACATCACTAACACAGGCAACTGCTCCGCCTCCACCTCATTTTCCTCCTCATACATGTCGACACACGCGTACCGACACACAGCACACACACCGGGAATGCTCTGATAGAGGACAGGACCCCACTTAGCCCTTTGGAGAGACAGAGGGAGAGTCTGCCAGCACACACCCAGCGCTATATATATATATATACAGGGATAACCTTATATAAGTGTTATTCCCTTATAGCTGCCGTTATTATCGTTATTTGCTGCCAAAAATGCCCCCCCTTCTCTTTTTTACCCTGATTCTGAAGTAGGACTGCAGGGGAGAGTCAGGGAGCCGTCCTTCCAGCGGAGCTGTGAGGGAAAATGGCGCTTGTGTGCTGAGGAGATAGGCTCCGCCCCTTCACGACGTCCTTATCTCCCGCTTTTTAGTGTAAAAATGGCAGGGGTTAAAATACATCCATATAGCCCAGGAGCTATATGTGATGTATTCTTTTTGCCACCTAAGGTATATACTGTTATATTGCGTCTCAGGGCGCTCCCCCCCAGCGCCCTGCACCCTCAGTGACCGGAGTGTGAAGTGTGCTGAGAGCAATGGCGCAAAGCTGCGGTGCTGTGCGCTACCTTAGTCTGAAGACAGGATGTCTTCTGCCGCCGATTTCACCGGACCTCTTCGTCTCTTCTGGCTCTGTAAGGGGGACGGCGGCGCGGCTCCGGTGACCCATCCAGGCTGAACCTGTGATCGTCCCTCTGGAGCTAATGTCCAGTAGCCTAAGAAACCCGATCCACTCTGCACTCAGGTGAGTCCGTTTCTTCTCCCCTTAGTCCCACGATGCAGTGAGCCTGTTGCCAGCAGGACTCACTGAAAATAAAAAAACCTAAACTAAACTTTTATTCTAAGCAGCTCAGGAGAGCCACCTAGATTGCACCCTTCTCGGCCGGGCACAAAAATCTAACTGAGGCTTGGAGGAGGGTCATAGGGGGAGGAGCCAGTGCACACCACCTGATCCTTAAGCTTTTATTTTGTGCCCTGTCTCCTGCGGAGCCGCTATTCCCCATGGTCCTTACGGAGTCCCAGCATCCACTAGGACGTCAGAGAAAATGGCACTGGTGAGTGCTGAGGAAGAAGCCCCGCCACCTCGACGGCAGGCTTCTGTCCCGCTTAAATATGTATTTTCTTGGCGGGGGCTCATACATATATACAGTGCCCAACTGTATATATGTTCACTTTTGCCAAAAAGAGGTGCAAATGCTGCCCAGGGCCCCCCCCCCTGCGCCCTTACAGTGACCGGAGTATGTGAGGTGTGTGGGAGCAATGGCGCACAGCTGCAGTGCTGTGCGTTACCTCAGTGAAGACCGGAGTCTTCTGCCGCCGATTTCGAAGTCTTCTTGCTTCTCCTACTCACCCGGCTTCCGTCTTCCGGCTCTGCGAGGGGGTCGGCGGCGCGGCTCTGGGATCGGACGACGAGGGCGAGATCCTGTGTACGATCCCTCTGGAGCTAATGGTGTCCAGTAGCCTAAGAAGCAGGACCTAGCTTCAGAGAGTAGGGCTGCTTCTCTCCCCTCTGTCCCACGATGCAGGGAGTCTGTTGCCAGCAGAGCTCCCTGAAAATAAAAAACCTAACAAAATACTTTCTCACAGCAAGCTCAGGAGAGCTCACTGAACAGCACCCAGCTCGTCCGGGCAGATTCAAACTGAGGTCTGGAGGAGGGACATAGAGGGAGGAGCCAGAGCACACCAGAATCTAAATTCTTTCTTAAAGTGCCCATGTCTCCTGCGGAGCCCATCTATTCCCCATGGTCCTTACGGAGTCCCCAGCATCCACTAGGACGTTAGAGAAATGACAGTTGTTTAGTGTGTATTCTGCACAAGGACCTAATAGTCGGTCAGTAATCCGTTGGATCTGTAACGGTCATAGCGTGTGCTACAGACGCTCTATTGGACCAGTCAGAAAGGCATCATTCAGAATTTGTAGTGTATATAGAGTTCGGCCCATTCTTGCCTATAAATAAGTCTCCTCAACTTTTTGAAGTCCAGGTGATTGCTTGAAACAAAGCAATTGTGTACTGTGTACGCTCCACGGGCCTAATTCAGATCTGATCGCAGCAGCACATTTGTTAGCTAATGGACAAAACCATGTGCACGGGTTGGGATGGTGGGATTCCAGTGGCGGAATGCCGGCGGGGAGTATAACAGGTTCTATTCTCACTCTATGGGTGGGCATAGTCCCTGTTAGCCGGCATGCCTACCGGTAAAATCATGATCGGTCGGAATCCAGGTGTCGGTAATGTGACTGGCGGTCTCCTGACCACCGGTCACATAACTGTATCCCGTGTTCCAATATACAAGTATTTGATATGTCGATATAGATGACCATAGTTTGCAACAGATATTCATAGTTATGCATAAGGTTGGGGGGTTTCCATCCACTTGTTTTTCATCTGTCTTACGATTAACAATGTCTATGAAACAAAAAGGAGTTGATTGGCTGGTACTTTATCTCTCACCAAATCTTAGTACATAGACCCCTGATTTTCATACTCGATACTGCAGCAGGACTATACCTACTTGACGCCTGGCATCTTCCGTTCCAGTGCGCTTGCCTTGGCTTTCGTTTATACTTTTTTTTTTTTCTACTGCACATGTGCAATCTTTACTTGACAGCATAGGTGTCACAATACTTTAGAGAACTGCAGCGCTTTACTGATCATCTTATTCATTAAATGGAGACATGGCCATCCTGCATCTTATGTGGCACTGGCAATTGGCTATTAATAATGCTGCATGACACAGGCCTAAGGTGACATGTTACCCATCTGCAGGAAAGGATCATGCATATGTAATACCTACAATCACTCACCGCCCAACGTATGGGCACAGCTATGTATTACATGGAGATGAATCTTTGCCCTGGGTGACAGAAAGCCTGGCTGCATCCCTACCATGCCTCACCTGGCAAATGATTTGTAATGGAGATTTTTATGCAGGGAGAGTCATTGCCAGCTATATACAACAAAACCCTCCTACTGCTGACAACATGCAGGTGAACATGTGACGCTCAGGGTGAGGATGCGGGTGACACACCCATGCCGCCCTATAACACAGCCGCCGCCCGCTTACCTACACACACACAGGGCAACAGCAACAACGTGCGGGAACCAGGAACAGACACTCTCCCACTAACAGCTAGGCCACGCCTCCTACAAATACCCTCATCACACAGCAGCCAATCGGCGCCTGTCTCATCTGCGTTACACGCCTCGCTTCAACGGGACACGCCCACACCACACTCTCAGCCGGCTTGTGGAGCGGTAGCGCTAGTCAGAGCGAGGCGTGACACGCGGATTCAACCTGACGTCTCCGGTTCGGCAGGCTATTGCATCCCCCCGTGTGGGCGCAGCCTGCCTCTCTCCGGACGTGCTGGGAGCTGCACTAGTGCTCTCCTATGTGGTAACGCAGCGCGGACATAGATAGGCATGAGAGGATAACACTGCCCCCTGGCGTCAGACTTCCTGAACAAGAGTTTAAGTTTTGATTGCTAGTGCTGTTTCACCCGGAAGGTGTTTGAGATAGAACACCAGCTTCCTGTGCTGCTGGTGGTGTCAGCATGAAGAAGGAGCAGGTGGTGCACAGTCAGTTCTCTGTGTGGTATCCCAGGTTTAAGAAGCTCAGTATCAGGAGGTGAGGCACAGCGTGGCTGCATGGTGTACTCCCAGCCTTCCCCCTCACATCATTACTGGTAGTGGTGGCAGTGACGTGCAGTGAGGTCAATGGTTGGGGAGGCACTGGCTAGTATCAGAGCCAGATGTACTCCATATACCACCCTATATATAGCCCATCCCCTCTGCAAGCAGTACAGTATATAGCATGGAGGGCACAGGGTAACACATGGCACAGTGTAATACATAGCACGGGGAGAACAGGTTAACTCAACACTGGGTGGGTCTAGGCTAATCCATAGCACAGGAGGAACAGGGTAACACATGGCACTGGGGGGGCACAAAGTAACAGATGGCAAAGGTGGCACAGGCTAATAGCAAAGGGTAACACCTGGTACAGGGGGTGGCAAAGGATAACACTTGGTATAGATTAACACATGACAGAGTGCCCAAAATAACAGATGGCACAAGGTAACACATTGTACAATGTAATGCATGGCACAGGCTAATACATAGTACAGGGTAAAATGTGGCGGGGGTAAGAGAGAACATATGTCACAGGTTAACACATGGAACAGAGTAATGCATAGCACATGGGGGCACAGGTTAATACATGGCACAGGGAAGCAGTGCCAGGGGACTTTGTGGAGAGAGAGGAGGGGATGCATGGGCACAGTACCTGGTGGTAGCCGGCTGCAGTGTGACACCATACGCTGCAGGAGGGCTGGGAGCATATACTGCTACCTCCTGTCACAGGCTCCCAGCAAAACCTCAGTTGCTGCTGGGTCCTCTCCAAACTAACATCTAGGTGGTCCCCAGAGCCAGCTCTTCCATCAGCAGTATGGGCAGGGAGCATGGAGGAGAGAAGCTGCTGAGATTGAACTGCAACCAGGCAGCATTATTGGCTGCAGCTCTTCCCCACCCCCGCTCCAGGCACTTCTGACATATGGAGAGTAGGCAGGGCTGGTCACTGCCTCTCTGGATTCTCTCTGCAGCACAGCATATTTGGTAACATATCACTATGAAAATTAGTAGAATAATACTAAAAAAGATATGTATAAGTTATAAATATCATCTTTATTATTCCACTAATTTTTGTAGTTAACACTTTGGAGGAGTATGACAGGAGAGGCACTGCCTACCTAGACTGCAGTCCCTGAGTGGTGGGAAGTGTGTCCTGGCACATGCATAGCATTACACACACACACACACACACACACACACACACACACACACACGCGTCTTGCCAGCAGCACACACTCTCAAAAGAGTCGACAAGCATTTTGTATGAAATGACATAATGCAGATGTGATAGCAGGCATGCCAGCATAAAGACCCCTGCCAGTCATAATCAAGCAATGTAAGTTTAACAGCAGCAAAGTACAAATCATCATTAAGCTATGACTGGCCTACTGGCCATTCTGCACTGGTGGGTCCCTGTCACTTGGGCCTGTTGGTGTGGTTGGAAAGGGCTATACACGCATGCTGGTAGCCAACATCATCAAACCACATTGTTGGTATTATTATGATGAAGGTGATAATGATCTGTAAGAGTCCACAGTGCTACACAGCATGAGAGTGTGGGGAGAACAGCATCATCCAGGGCAGTGACAGGGAGGTGACTGCTCATGGGAGAGCTACCATTCTAGTGGGAAAAGAACATCGGTGCGATTGGGACAATAGTGACAGGGTACCAGTGTGAGCAGGGCAATTGTAACAAAAGTGGGTTTTCAGAGCGTGTTTATTGATTCCTATATCATAATTGTGGGAAGTCTGTAAACAAATCAACGTTAGTAACATCTGCTGTATAGTAATAAGTGATAACACTTGCAAAGTTCCATGAAGTCTTGTAATAATGAAATAACACAGGCAGGCTGAGAGCAGGCCGGGACCGACAGGCACAGCAGTCGGCACAGGCCGGGACGGACATTCAGCACATGCACTCCTGTGCTTGAAATGGGCGCCGCAATACAGACTCCCACAAATCTCATGTGGGGCTAACGAGGGTCTGCTTCCTCTCTACCTGAATAATCTGGTTACCAGGGAGCAAATTCTAGGGTCCATGGCGACCTGGCTTCCGGGATTTGTCGAGCCATGAAATAACATACAGTTTTCATTGATTAACATATAGTAGGGGGTTATAGGACATTCTCCTGCCTAGCTTTTCTTCCCAGATATTCGGAGCAGAATCTACAGTATGAGTAACTGGGACAAAACCCACATGTGTTTATATAAGGATGTTTGCTGCTTCAGCTCACATGATTTTTAGGATTTATTTATTTATTTATTTGTTTGTTTTAGCATAATCATCCCTCTGCCAGAAAATGTGAAGGACTATTTACTTGATGATGGCACTCTTGTGGTCTCTGGAAGGTAAAGTGCATTGTGTTTCTCTAGTACTGTAAAATGGGTAGGAGAGATCTTTACTGGATAGTGACATACTATATCATTAGCATGTATTTGTACATTATCATCTACACCTCCCTCCTTATTATTGTTTTAAGATAGTTGCACACATTTAGATGTAATCTTGTAGCCTGAATACATTCTGCCCATACATTTGATTAGCTATATAGCGCAGGTTATGTGGTGAGGTTAAACAACAGTCTCATATAGGGCCCCATCCTTTTTGTCTGCATTAGATTTAAGAACCTCTGAAGATTTTTATCTTTTCAGCCATCATTATTGGAGATTTCTACTTGCAGCACTCTCCCAATTAAGTCTTAATAGGTTGACTTTACAGCAGATTATCCCCCACATTTGTGCATGATTTAGTTTCTGCCACTTGTTAAAAATATGGCACAATCTATCTTAGGCAGACTTTGTAGAGTTATTTTATTTACTAAAGGCCGCCTTGTATATTAAAAAGTTCCCTTACCGGCAGAGGAGTTGAAGTGATTGATATCATATTAACATTTGTTCATTTGAGTGTATGTTATACAGGAGATAAGAAAGAAAATTATAGGTGACCTCATCAAACCACACTGTTGTTGTTGTTATGATGGTGATTTGTAAAGTGCTACACAGAATCAGAGTGTGGGGAGAACAAAGTATACATAAACAGCATAATACAGGGAAGTGACAGGGAGGTGACTGCTCATGGGAGAGCTGCCGTTCTAGTGCATAGGTCAGACAAGAAGAGCGAGATTGGAACAGTAGTGACAGTGGGCCTAATTCAGACCTGATTGTAGCAGCAAATTTGTTAGCAGTTGGGCAAAACCATGTGCACTGCAGGGGGTGCAGATATATCATGTGCGCAGAGAGTTAGATTTGGGTGGGCTGTATTGTTTCTGTGCAAGATAAATACTGGCTGCTTTATTTTTACACTGCAATTTAGATTTCAGTTTGTACACACCCCACCCAAATCTAACTCTCTCTGCACATGTTATATCTGCCTCCCCTGCAGTGCACATGGTTTTGCCCATCTGGTAACAAATTTGCTGCTACGATCAGGCCCAGTGTACCAGTGTGAGCAGGGTAATTGTAACAAAAGATGGGTTTTCAGAGGGTGTTTATTGATTTCTATAGCATGTTAATGGTAAAAAGCTATAAAATCTCCAAAAATCTTGATATTTCTGTGACTACATTTGCAAAAACTTAAGAGTTTTAGAGTCCATGTGACTGTACCCAACCTCCCTGGAGATGGCCGCAAGAGGACAACTGACCCCCAGATAGTGAGAATGGTAGAAAAAGAGCCAGGGAAAACTTCTGAAGAGGTACAAGTTGAACTCCAAGTTCAAAGTATCTCAGTGTCTGACTGCACCATCTGATTCTTTTTGAATGATAGTGATCTCCATTGAAGAAGACCCAGGAGGTCTCCATTTTTTTATGAAAAGCCAGATTGGAATTTGCTAAAATGCATCTAGACAAACCAAAAAGCTTCAGCGGGAATGTCCTTTGGACAGATGAGTCAAAACTGGGGCTTTTTGGCAAGTCACATCAGGTTTATGTTCACAGATGAAATAACTGAAGCTTTCAAAGATAGGAACATCAGTAAAACATGAAGGAGGCTTGATTATGTTTTAGAGCTGCTTTAATTGGTCTGGCATGGGGTGAGGGCCCTGAACCTGTGCATTATACAATGAATGTTCAAGACTAACAAGGCATTCTGAAATAAAGTGTTGGGCAGTGTCAGAAAGTGGTCTTCTTTGTGCCTTGATCTGAATCCTTTCGAACATCTATGTAAAGAGCTAAAACATGCAGACTGAAGGAGGCACCCATTACATTTGTGACAGCTGGAGCAGTTCGCTCAGGAAGAGTGGGCCAGATTACCTGTTGACAAGTACAAAAGTCTAATTGATGGCTGCAAAAATCACCTGATTGCAGTGATTGTCTCTAAAGATTGTGCAAGTAGGTTACGGGTACCATCATTTTTGTACATGCCATTTTCATTTGTTTTATTACTTAAATATTCAGTTGAATCAAAAATCAAATGCAATGTCTGATTTCTATTAAATATGGAATAAACATTAAAGGATGACAATTACTTTTGTAACCTTCACGTTATTTCAGAAAAAAATATGGGTTCTTCTGTCCTTTCATGGAAGGGTACTCTGCAAATTTCTCCACGTCTGTATCTTCCCCTGTCCCTTCTACGCTGTCCTGTTATCTTGTTTGCCTCTTTTTGGGGAGTTTAGTATGATTTCCTCACTTTCCCATGTACTTTACATAGGTTGCACACTGCAGACATTAATGTGCGACATAGCAGTTTTTATTTAAATTGCAAGGGAAGTGGTAGCTTTATGAAAATATCCTGCATAATGTTAACCCGTGAGCACAGGGCACATAAACCAAGGGTAATTGAATTAGCACTCTTATCTTGGACTTAACACATGTTTATTGTAGAAGAACACCTTCATGTTGTTCTTTGAGCTCTGCATAACAGTGGGACCCCAGCTCTGTGGGCGTACTGCTCCCTACCAGGCTCCTTACAGACAGTTCTAAGCCGAGGTCTGAAACCCATATTTTGTAGCTGCATCATTGAGCTGGATAGATCTTTGACCAAGTGCCACTTTGCTAATCAGTTACTTGTTTAGCTTGGTTGGTACAGGAAAGCAAGTATTTTGCTCTCCTGAAGTTAGGCTACTTACCTGGCATACTGAGAATGCAAAATCTGTCTTAAAATACTGCGTTCAGCCCAATTATCACCTCTGGCAATATTGTTTAGAGCTTTTCTATTGTGCATCCTTTTGTGCTGAAAAAAGCTTATATATGTTGTAGCTGCTGAAAGTGAAGCTGCTTTTATTTCTAATGCATGGTGAGAAAATAAAAACCACTGCTTGATTTCGACAAGCCTCCAGAGCTTCTTGCTACAGTAGAAAGCATCATTTTATAATTTTCTCCTGTCTACTTTTTTTAAGCGTTCTTAAAAGGTACACGTTACACACTGACACATGTGTAACTAACACCCCTTTTCCACTGCGACCCGGGAAATTGCCGGATCTACAGTATCACAGTATCAACCCAGCAAATTCCCAGGCCTCAAGTCCGTGACCCTGGTTCGGAGCAGGGTCAGGGACCTGGGACATAGTCCTGGGTCGTTTGCGTTTGCACTGACTAAAATCCCGGGTTTTGTGTCTTCATGTGCAAAAACTCCTCAATTTTTTTTTATTTTTATTTTTAAAGTAAGTAGGAAAGGCGAATGACTAACTTCACTTCAACCGCTGTTTATCCTCTTTCCAGTCTGGCTTTCCTGAGTACTTTCACTACTTTGTAATAATGCTAGTCACACAATGAGGGTAATTGATCCAATATTGCGACAATTGTGGTCCCAAATTGAGCAGTATGCTCATTAACAGTGCTGTTGAAATCACTTGGATCTGTATTGAGCATGCTGGTAGATGTGCTTTGAAGATGACTGCAAATTGGTTTGTGTATGCTGTTCTACTCTGACTTTACTAACAAGCCTCAGTGATGCCTGAAGTAATTGACTTGAGTGCTGAACAGCTGGATCTTGTCCAGGTGGTTCAAGAAAAGAAGACTAAAAAACAGGCGCTCATTGAAAATGGGTTATAGACTGTTCAGAGAAGGGGAATTCGTATTCATTTATAAAGTGGTAAGCTTTTTTCATATCAGATTATTATTTGTTACTATACTGTACTACCAACGAAAGGACTTTTTGTTACGTAATAGAATGCAATGGACTTCCTGCTCCATTAACACTGGGAGAATCTGCAAATGAATGACTGCAATGTCCCTTAAATCTTAACACACTCATACTGGAGGGACTTGTTGATAGAATGTTTTGTACATCCCTTATAATGTCTGCTCTGAACCATTTTTGAGCTCCATTTGGGAACTGGTTCTCTCTTTTTTGTCCAGTTTTTTTTTTTTTTCTCAATATATATTTTATTGAGGTTCAGAACAAACATTAATTTGCAGTATAAAGATGTAAGACATAGCCATATGCATAAGAAAAGACGCATGCAGTCAAACATACATGATACAGAGAAGGCATGGTCTTAAATAATACCTCAGATTTTCCATTTTCCAACAGAGAATACCAAATTTAGGAAACAGACCATTGTAGAACATAATAATAGACTAAATATAGAAAACATTACCTGCCAAGGCCAGCGGACTGCCAACCCATCCATGAAGAAACCATCAAATTAGGAGAAAATGTAAGAGATGGAGTTCTAAGAAGAGTCAAGGAGGGTATATAGGAAGTCAATAGAAGAAGGAAGAGAACAGGAGGAGACAAAGCGTATTGGAAGCCTATGGGAGGGAAATGGGAGGTCTATTATCCAAAAGTTGATGACAGTACCATGTAGTACAGTGAAAGCTTTGTTGGATAGCCAATTTTGTGGGAGTGGGCAACTTATGAATATACTTTCCCCAGCATTGAAACAGTGCAGGAGTCAGGATCTCTATATTAAGAGCCGTTTCCAGCCAATTCCATTGTGTATAGGAAAAGTAGTCTAGAGGTTGCCATGGGTAGAGTGGGAGGAGTGTTGTGTATCCATTGCTGGAGTATGGATTTTCTGCCTACGGCCGAAAAAAGCACCACTAGTTTTTTGTCTTGAGAAGGAATGTGTGGCTGGTCAAGGAGATGACCAAAGAGGGCCCATGAGGCAGTACAATGAAAGAGTATACCTAGCTCAGAAGAATTGTACGTCTGTAGGCCACTCCAAAATGTTTGTATGTGGGGACTGTGCCAAAAGCAGTGCATAATGTCGGCTTTTCGCCGAATCAGAAAGGCCCATTAAATGGCTTCTTTTAGGAGATATGTAAGCCCTGTGCAAAATCTTGTACGACATTTCCTGATAGATACTTGCTGGAATAAGCCTCAGAGATGTAGCAAAACTATCCATCACTGTTTCAGGAGACATAGAGGGGATTTAAGAGGACCATTTATGTAGTTGTGCGAGGTCAGAAGTGGGTATAATTTCTGTGCGAATTCGGACATATATAGTCAAGATGGAGTACGTGCCAGAGTGTAAAAGCGTATCTAAAGGGTTAAGAAAGTCCGGCTTATACAGTTGAGACAGAACAGACTGCAGGTAATGGGAGGCCTGAAAATAGTAGAATTTGGGAAGGGGGCTAATGTCATATTTGTCAACTGCTTCAGCAAAAGTAAGTGGCTTGTTCATAGAGTTAAAGATATTGTGAACGTGTGTAATCCCTGTGGAGTGCCAGGCGTTTAAGGGAAATGAGGCCTGCCCATTTTGGAAATCCAAATTACTGGTAAAAGGGAGAAATAATGAAAGTAGTGTAGACTTAATGATTTCCTAGACATTCTCCGTGCCTTGATAGTGGACGTCAAAGTAGATTGTCAAGGTGGGGTAATTTCAGACTAGTGTTACTTGCATGTAGGATATAGCTAAGGGATAGGGGGGGGCGCAAAATTGGGAATCCAATGTTGAGTCAGTAAAAACGTTTGTGTCCCTAAGCCAGTCCATAGCAAAGTGGAGAAGACATGCCCTATTGTATTGCTCTATGTCTGGCAAATTCAGTCCTCTATTCTGTACTGTCTGGGACAATTTAAGAAAGCTTATTCTGGGCCGCTTATAGGACCATATGAACTTAGAAATGTATGAGTTGAGGAGGGATTAATCAGATTTCGTGAGCAGGATAGGGACCATTTGGAGGACATAGAGCAATTTTGGGAAGCTGGCCATCTTAAGAAGACTACAGCGACCCTGGAGGTTAAGTGGTAAATTTTGCCAGAGACCGAATTCGGTTTGAATTTTAGTGAGGATAGGATGAACGTTGTAGTAGTAGAGGAGGGCGGGATCAGAAGGTAATAAAATACAAAGATAAGTTATGTGAGTAGGAGCCCATCGGAACGGAAAGGGGGTGTCCCACCCTAATGTGACTTGACAAAATATGGCTAGGGCCTTCGATTTATCATAATTGATGGAAAATCCAGCAAAGGAAGGCAAGCGCGCTATAGCTTCCTGCAAAGCTGGGACAGACAGCTTAGGGTGAGAAGAAGAATGTCATCCGCAAATGCTATGATTTTCAATTCTTGAGTGCCTATTTTTATACCCTTAAAGACAGATAAAGTGATGATATAACGTATAAAGGGTTCTAAAGCTAGATTGAAGAGGAGAGAGGACATCCCTGCCTAGTCCTGCTTTCAAGGGTAAAGGGAATGGAGGAGACATTGTTAACTATCACCTGCGCGGTAGGGTAGGTGTAGAGGGAGTTAACAAGGCCACAAAATTTCTCCCCAAAGTGCTGATAGAGTCTTACACTATCAAGGTGAGGCCAGGCAATCTTGTCAATGGCCTTTCCAGTGTCAAGGTTAATTAGAATGTTATTTACAATGTTATGAGAGTGGGTGATACCTGCCAGAGCAGCCCTAATACCTTGCACCATCTATGTTTAATAAAACCCAACTGCGCAGTTGATATAATCGAGAGAGATACATCTGCAGGCGAATAGCCATTAGTTTAGTCAGAACCTTAAAGTACTGATTAAGGAGGGAAATTGGCCTATAAGAGCTAGTTAAGGAAGGGTCTTTACCAGGTTTCGCTATGACAGTTATCTTAGCTTCATTGAACCTGATTGGGGTCTGTTTGGAGGTAAGGATAAGATTATAGAGGGATGTAAGAGTGGGAGCTAAGTCTTCCCAAAGCATTTTATAGAACTCCGCGCCAAAGCCGTCTGGGCCGGGACTCTTATTATTCGGCAGGCTTTTAATAGTGTCAGTAACTTCCTCAGCTGTGATTGGGCTCTACAGGAGGTCTCTCTCCTCTTGGGAGAGGATGGGTAGATTAGCCTCTTCATGAAAAGAGCGGCCCGTATCCATATCATCAGGGCCTTTGGCATATAGGGAGTGATATAAGTGCATGAACTCAGTGCAAATAGTAACGGGGTCTGAGACTATTTTCCCTGAAACTTTAATGGCGTTGACCCACATACGGGACTTGGGTCATTTAATCAAATTAGCCAACAGTCTGCCCGATTTGTTACCCCATTTATGAAACCTATTCCGCTGGTAATCATAAGATAATTGAGCTTGTTCAGTGAGGAAAGTGTTGTAAATGAGTTTGGCTGAAAGATAAGCCTTCTTGTTGGCGGGGGTGTCGTGTCGCACTTAGTGTCTATAATTGTGAAGAGAATTTTTTCCTTTTGGAGTGAGTGTAAGACATAACATGTCCCCTAAGGACCACCTTAGCAGCACCTCAAAATAGTGGTACATCTAGACTCTGGTCGCTATTATCTAAAGTGTATTTAAGCCAGGACTGTCTGAGGTGAAGAAGGAAATCAGTGGAATGGCGTAGGTATGCAGGAAATCGCCAGCATAGGGAAAAGCGATGAGGCAAAGTTAGTTGAATGTGTAAAGATATAGGGGCGTGATCAGAAATTATGATGTCAGCAATTGACGTGAGGGTAAGCTTGGGAAAAAGACAGGTAGAAGTAAAGATGTAGTCAATGCAGGAGTGGGATGAGTGAGGGTGAGAATAGAAAGAGAAGTCTTTCTGGGTAGGGTGAAATATACGCCTCGGGTCAAGTAGGTCCAGTTGTGTGCAGAAGGAGGGCAGCAGTGCGGGTACTTACTCTGGATCTGTCCATGGATGGGTCGACTACCGGATTGAAGTCCCCGCCTACAATCAGATTTTGGTCGCCCCAGGTGAGGAGCGTCGTTAAAAGAGCAGCAAAAAAGCAGTCAGGCGAGACATTGGGTGCATATAGATTAAGGAGAGTATATACAGTGTTGTCAGTAAATACATCTAGCAATATAAATCTGCCTTCAGGATCAAGAAACTTCCTACGAATAGAGTATTGTAAGTTGGTGTGGAAGAGGATAGCCACCCCTCTGCACTTAGTTGTCCAGTTTTTTGATATTGGAAACATATCTTTACTGTTCTATTGATTCACATATTTATTTATTTATTTTGCCAATCTAGATACCTATAAGTAATGACTGTTCTGATTTTGCCAATAATAACTATACCTATTATACATATTCCTTTGTCTGTGCCTACCTCCTACTAAGAAAGTGTAAACTCTTTGGGACAGTGACCACCTGACTTCCATTTATTCCTAATATTTGTACTTTGTTATCCCCTTTATGTATGTTTGTTTTACACATTGTGAGCACAGCATGCGTTATAAGGTTCCTTATGAATGAACTGCTAAATGAATACATATTTAGATTTCCTGTAAAGTAATGCCTTCTTGTGTCATCCTTCGATCCACAGGTTCCATGTGTATGATTTATGAACCACTTGCATCTGAGGCCATTCCTGCTCAGAAAGATTGCTTGAGGACTTTGACTATTTGGTTCCTTTCTTGCGTCAGTGCATTACAGGGTGTAACTCGCAACTGTCTCTTTTATTTGCATGTTCAGGGAAGATTCTCCAGGATGTTCTCAAACAGACCTCAACATTAATGGGGAAGAAGAGGTGCAGGTATAGTAGAATGTTACATACTGAATAACTGCAGTATTTATGATATAAGCATGTATTTACTAAATATAGGTTTGTGAAAGGGCAATAGTAATATATGCAAAACAAGCTTGATTCTCTGCATATTATAGGCCCTACACACTGGCCGATTTTCAGAAAGATATGAACGATCTCGTTCATAAATGAACGAGAACTCGTTCATATCTTTCAGTGTGGAGACTCCAGCGATGAACGATGCGCGGCCCCGCGCTCGTTCATCGCTGGTCTCCCGTCGGCTGTGCATGCAGGCCAATATGGACGATCTCGTCCATATTTGCCTGCACTTCAACGCAGCCGCGTGACGGGGGGAGTGAAGAAACTTCACTCCCCCCGTCACTGCCCCCCCCGCCGCCGGGTCGCTCGTCGGCCGTAACGGCCGTCGGGCACCTCGGCGGCGCATCGGGAAATGAGTAGGGCCCATTACTGTTGCCTTTTTTGAAATCCAGCCTTCAAAGCAGTCGATGACCGTCTGTTTTGAAAATAAAATAAAAAATATTTAAAATATTTAGTAAATATACCACATTCTTTCTTATCTAAAAATGAAGTATAACAAATTCAGTTTTGCAGCATACAGTGCATCCGGAAAGTATTCACAGCGCTTCACTTTTTCCACATTTTGTTATGTAACAGCCTTATTCCAAACTGGAATAAATTCTTTTTTTCCCTCTACACACACTACCCCATAATGACAACCTGAAAAAAGTTTTTTTGAGAATTTATTTAGCAAATTTATTAAAAATAAAAAACTAAGAAATCACATGTACATAAGTATTCACAGCTTTTGCTCAATACTTTGTTGATGCACCTTTGGCATCAATTACAGCCTCAAGTCTTTTTGAATATGTTGCCACAAGCTTGGCACACCTATCTTTGGGCATTTTCGCCCTTTCTTTTTTTGCAGCACCTCTCAAGCTCCATCGGGTTGGATCGGAAGCGTCGGTGCACAGCCATTTTCAGATCTCCCCAGAGATGTTCAATCGGATTCAAGTCTGGGCTCGGCTGGGCCCCTCAAGGACATTCACAGAGTTGTCCTGAAGCCATTCCTTTGATATCTTGGCTATGTGCTTAGGGTCGTTGTCCTGCTGAAAGATGAACCATCACCCCAGTCTGAGGTCGAGCGCTCTGGAGCAGGTTTTCATCCAGGATGTCTCTGTACATTGCTACATTTATCTTTCCCTCTATCCTGACTAGTCTCCCAATTCCTGCCGCTGAAAAACATCCCCACAGCAAGATGCTGCCTCCACCATGCTTCACTGTAGGGATGGTGATGAATGGTGCATGGTTTTCTCCAAACATGACGACTGGCATTCACGCCAAGAATTCAATCTTTGTCTCATCAGACCAGAGAATTTTGTTTCTCATGGTCTGAGCATCCTTCAGGTGCATTTTGGCAAACTCCAGGCGGGCTGCCATGTGCTACTGCTTTTTACTAAGGAGTAGCTTTCGTCTGATTGATGGATTGCTGCAGAGATGGTTGTCCTTCTGGAAGGTTCTCCTCTCTCTCCACAGAAGAATGCTGTAGCTCTGACAGAGTGACCATCGGGTTCTTGGTCACCTCCCTGACTAGGGCCCTTCTCCCCCGATCGCTCAGTTTAGACGGCCGGCCAGCTCTAGGAAGCGTCCTGGTGCTTCCGAACTTCTTCTATGTACGGATGACGGAGGCCACTGTGCTCATTGGAACCTTCAAAGCAGCAGATATTTTTCTGTACCCATCCCCAGATTTGTGCCTCGAGACAATCCTGTCTCAGAGGTCTGCAGACAATTCCTTTGACTTCATGCCTGGTTTGTGCTCAGACATGCATAGTCAAGTGTGGGACCTCATTGAGACAGGTGTGTGCCTTTCCAAATCATGTCCAATCAACTGAATTTACCATAGGTGGACTCCAATTAAGCTGTAGGAACATCTCAAGGATGATCACTGGAAACAGGATGCATCTTTGTGTACAATTTTGAGGACAAAAATTTTATTTTTTCCATTTTGGAATAGGGCTGTAACATAAGAAAATGTTTAAAAAGTGAAGCGCTGTGAATACTTTCCAGATGCACTGTACAGCAGCAACTGTGTTTTCCATTGGAATGTAGTGCAAGAAATTCATTTGTATTTAGTTGTTTTCTGCAGTTGATTGCATTCATATTGAAATTAAAAAACAAAACCATTTTGATGAAAACAAGACTATTATGTGAAAAAGTAGGCTTCTTTGCAGCTATATAAAGATATGCTCTCTGTACACAAGTACACAGTAAAACTCCAAGCTTTATAGTTCATAGATCAGATAAAAAATAATGAAAAAGTCAATGTAGATGAGTAAGCACTCCAGTCAGCGTTTAATGATCAGAAGTGCAAACTGCTGCTATGGAACGTGGTAGTATACTGTGACCTAAATAATATATTTTGTCAATTTAAAAACAATGTCTAAGGCCTTCAAGAGATTGTACAAACAAGGAGAGATGGTCTGTATGTATTGGGTCCCTGGTGCTGATTACTGTGTTTGCAGTCTGAATGGCTAGCCTGTTTTATGGTTGTGTTATTGTAAAGTTTACCTGTCAGGGTCATGGATAGTAGGGGATGAAGCAGAATTTGACAGCAGGTAAGAACCACTTGCCCAATTTAGTCTGCCCCTTAATGAAAGGAGAATTGTAGGTTGTAGGAAAAGAATGGAAATACAGACCAGTTTAGGGTAATATGTAAATGTCGTAGGTGATTTTACTTACAGGTAAGTATTTGTAGTTGTGAGGCTGGAAAATAAAGGCTGTATCACACAGATGGCTCTCTATAGTAGGTGAGGGGAAAAAAAGTAAGGTGCATTAACTGCTATAGAACACAGCTCATTATTCGTTGCCTAAGGATAGCTACACTTCCCTTTTTCAAACCTGCTGCCAAAATTGATCTTGGAACTTAGGAACAGAGGGGCAGATGTATTAACCTGGAGAAGGCATAAGGAAGTGATAAACCAGTGATATGTGCAAGGTGACAAAGGCACCAGCCAATCAGATCCTAACTGTTAATTTACATATTGGAGCTGATTGGCTGGTGCCTTTGTCACCTTGCACATATCACTGGTTTATCACTTCCTTATGCCTTCTCCAGGTTAATACATCTGCCACAGAGTTTGAGAAATGGAAGAAATGTGTGACATTTTAGGCCAGGGATTCAATTAGCAGCGGTAGATTACCCCGGCTAAATGTTCCCCCAGTTATCCCCGAACTCAGGTGTTCTTTGGGATTTTTTGTTCACCTGCCACAGTGGGGCAAAAAAAAATCCTGATAACGAACGGGTTAACGGGTGCTGCAATTCTGTTCACACGCGAATCCGTGGACTTTTCAAGGATTCTGCGTGTTAATACCAGTTAACCCGTGTTAACGCATGTTAATACTCTAACAGGTGTTAACAAACCTATCTGGTTTAAAAGGTAGTACAATTAATTAGCCCTGGGTGTTAAAGCCTGAGGCTACCTTCTTTTTCATCCACAGTAATTTACCGTGGGTAATTGAATCCCGACCTTATATATAATGCTCGATTTCAAATATAGACACACTATTTCTTGCAAGAAAACACCAATGCGTGACAAACGCAAGACCTGGGAGTCGATTCACTTACCTGCAAATTACTTGTTGCTGCGAATAATTTGCAATTACAGCAGCACCAGGCTTGCTGATTTTTTGTGTGTGTAGCACAATATAAAAATCGGTGATTCCAGGGCGTAAAAAAAATCAGTGAATCGCGCTGCGAGGTGGGCATGTTCAGCTGCCGTATCAGCACTTTAATTGTTGTAACAGTAAGGACAGTGCCTCACATATTGGTTAAAAAAAGAATAGCTCTGGTTTTCTCTCACTCCAAAAACAGGTAAATTTGTCTAACGTCCTAGGTGATACTGGGATGGTCTTAGTACCATGGGGTATAGATGGGGTCCATTGGAGCCTGGCACTTTAAAAATGTGTCCAAGGAGCCAGGTGCATTCTCTGGGGCTCCAGAGAGTTTTCTTCAAAACTTTATTTTAGTTTGTTATTTTCAGGCAGCACTGGCTGGCACCAGTCTGCCTGCATCGTGGGACTTATGGGGGAGACTGAACTAACCTCTTGAAGGTTTAATGGTCCGGATCTCCGATGACAGGACATAGCTCCTTTGGTGTTGTTTCGCTCACCCCCAGGGTGTGCACGCACTCCAACCACGCCACCCCAAACAGAGCTGAAGACGCTAGTGTGGTGAGTACAGGAATCGGGGTCCTGGTTAGCAGGTCCCCGGTTCACATGGCGGCATAAGGGCGCAGCGAGCACACAGCGCTGCGGTGCCAACTGCATATACCCACACTGGCGCTGACACAGCAAAGGGGTTTTAACCCCGTTTTCTGTAAACTTAGAGAGACTTGCCAGTATAATAAGGTACAGGGACCGCGCGCCATTAAGGAGGCAGGGCTTCCATGAGAGGGGGACTAGGGCTCAGAGGCGCCATTTCCTGCTGCATCACAGTCCAGGCTGCGTGCGGGGAAGTGCTGCTCCTCCAAGGACCCTCAAAAGCACCTCAAACTGGTACCAGCGGGGTCATTCAGTTGTTGTGAAACTACAAGTCCCAGCATGCTTTGCCAGCATACCTTCCACCGATCAGCTGGTAAAGTATGCTGTGACTTGTAGTTTTACAACAGCTGGAGGTCCACGAGTTTGACATGCCTGGTCTAAATAAGCTAGTTACCTTATCTAAGGATCTAGTTTCTGGCTGGCAAAGCACTGCTTTGGCTGATTGAAGCAGGAGTGTTCTGGGTTATCTCCCTCTCTGTCTCCCTTCCGTCCAGGCTGTAATCTGGGTCACTGTATATTTCACTGCTCCTGTGTATGTGTGTTCTGCTGTATAAACATGTCTGGCAAGATAGTTATATTTCAGTCCTTTAGAACAAAGTTTTCCCCCACCCCAGGGGGTCTCTGTTGTGTGCTCAGTGCAGTCTCCCTTCACAGGGAAGCAGCGCACAGGAACCAGAATGGCTGGATTCAATTAAAGGGATGATGTCTAACATGTCACCTGAAATGGCATGAAAGACAAGTGTTTAAAAAAAATCTATTGATGATTTTCTGGTTCAGACTTCTGATCTCAGACCTGCCTCTCAACCCCCTATGCTTGTTTCTCAGAAACGTGCGCTGCCCCAAGTGGTCCAGTCTGACTCTGATCATGAAATGCCAGATTTGGAAGAAGGGGAAGTAGAGGCTGATAAACGAGACAGTACTCTGTCTCAGGGTGTGGAAGCACTTATCTATTCTATTAGGGAGGTCCTGAACATCCCTGATAAAGAGGCAGAGCCTGATGAGGAATTGTTTTTTAATGTAAAACAAAAGTCTACTGCCACCTTTCCTGTCTCTAAGGAATTAATTACACTTTTTAAAGAGACGTGGGTTAATCCTGACAAGAAATTTTAAACCCCTAAGCGGTTGCTAATCTCCTACCCTTTTCCCCCTGAGGATAGAAAGGTGTGGGAGAATCCTCCAGCTGTAGATACCTCAGTGTCCAGGCTGTCACGTAAAATTGTACTGCCTGTACCTGGTGCTATCTCCTTAAAGGACCCTGCTGATCGTAAGATTGAGACTATACTCAAATCCATTTACACTGCAGTGGGAGTAGCACAAATACCCACCATTGCTTGTGGTTGGATCTCTAGGGCCATTGTTAAATGGTCTGGTACTGTGATAGAGGGTTTTGACACTATGCCTCAGGATGAACTTCTGACACTCCTACAACATATTCAGGATTCTGCTAACTTCATGAATGAGACAGTCAAGGAGATTGGTCTAATCAATTCACGCGCTATTGCTATGTCGGCTTGCATGGCGCTATGGCTGCAACAGTGGACAGCGGTTGCGAGTCCAAAAAGGGCGTGGAGAATCCTCTCTTCACGGGGGAGGCTCTGTTTAGTGAGGAACTAAACAAGTGGATTTCACAAGCAATGGCTGGTAAGTCCACCTCCATCTAGACGGGCTTACCCGGGCCCCTCTCTACAGTCCTTTCGTGTGGCCCGATTCAGTGGCAGGGCCAGGGGTGCCTCAAATGCAGCTAGAGGAAATTGAGGTAAACCTCGCAGACCAGCGGCTGCTGGATCACTGGAGCAGAATTCAGGTTTTTCCTCAACAAACCCCTTGCGTGCCTGTTGACCCCCCAGCTGCACGGGGATTTTCAGGTGGGTGCTCAACTGCAATATTTCCAACAGGTTTGGGCGGAGTCTTGCCGGGATCCTTGGGTGAGAGACCTAATCTCACAAGGATACCGGTTAGAGTTTCAAACACTCCCTCTTCACAGATTCTTCAAGTTGGGCTTACCAGTTTCACCTGTGGCAAGAGTTACCTTGCAAGACGCCATACAAAAACTGCTGTTAACGCAGGTTATTGTCCCAGTCCCCCCTCTACTTCGAAACAAAGGATTTTATTCAAGCCTGTTTGGTACGACCGATCTTGAACCTCAAATCTCTGAACCCGTACCTACGGGTTTTCAAGTTCAAAATAGGTTCTCTGAGAGTGGTGGTCTCTAGCCTAGAGGAAGGGCAGTTCCTGGTATCCCTGGATATCAAGTATGCGTACTTTCATATCCCTATCTGGCCACCTCATCAGGCTTATCTCAGATTTGCACTGCAGGACAGCCACTTCCAGTTTTGGGCCTTGCCTTTTGGTCTCTCTACGGCACAAAGAGTTTTCATGAAGGTTATGGCGGAGATGATGTTGCAACTCCGCGTGTTGGGGGTGAACATTGTCCTATACTTGGACGATCTCCTCAAAAGTTGTGTCCAGGGCTCGGTTGTTGGAAAGCATCAACCTGACTACGCTACTTCTCACAAGTCAAGGGTGGATTCTCAATCTCCAAAAATCACAGCTGGAACCTTCGCAGAGGCTTCAGTTCCTGGGGATGATACTGGACACGGTGTCTCAAAGTGTTCCTGCCTATTGACAAAGCCATGACAATCCAGTCTGTGGTCTGCTCTGTTTTGAAACCGCACAAGATCTCGGTGCATCATTGCATCCGCTTACAAGGCAGAATGGTGGCCTCCTATGAGGCTATTCAGTAAGGAAGATTCCGTGCCTGTCCTTTCCAGCTAGACCTGCTGGACAAGTGGTCAGGGTCACAGCTCCACATGCACCAGAGGATATCCCTTTCCCCAAAGGCAAGGTTCTCACTTCTATGGTGGTTGCAGATCTCCCACCTAGTGGAGGGCCGACAGTTCGGAATTCAGTCATGGATTCTGTTGACAACGGATGCGAGCCTCCTCAGTTGGGTGGCTGTGACGCAAGGGGCTCAGTTTCGGGGAAGGTGGTCGCCCCAAGAAGCTTCTCTTCCGATAAACATTCTGGAACTCCGGGCAATTTACAATGCCCTTCTGCAAGCCTCTTACCTCCTTCAACAACAGGCCATACAGGTCCAGTCGGACAACGCCACGGCGGTGGCGTACATAAACTGATAGGGAGGAACAAAAATCAGGTCCGCAATGCAAGAAGTGTACAGGATATTCCTCTGGGCGGAACGCAACGCCAGGGCATGTCGGCCATCTTCATTTCGGGAGTGGACAACTGGGAAGCAGACTTCCTCAGCAGACACAATCTGCACCCGGGGGGAATGGGGCCTTCACCCGCAGGTGTTTCAACTGTTGCTTCAACGGTGGGGCTGCCTGCTGATCGACATGATGGCTTCTCGCCTCAACAAGAACTGCTCCAGGACGAGGGATCCACAGGCTGCAGCGGTGGATGCTCTGACGGTGCCATGGGTTTACAAGTTCGTCTATCTGTTCCATCCACTTCCTCTCATTCCCAGGGTTCTCAAAAGACTAAAACGGGAAAACGTTCAGGCAATTTTCATTGCCTCGGATTGACCTCGCAGGGCTTGGTATACGGACCTCCTGGCCATGTTCCTCGAGGAGCCCTGGCCTCTGCCGCTTCAAGACGATTATCTTCAGCAAGGGCCGTTCGTCTATCCAGACTTACCGCGGCTTCGTTTGACAGCATGGAGGTTGAAAGGGAGATTTTTAGCCAGGAAAGGGCTTTCCGCAAAGGTTATCTCGACTATGGTCAAGGCCAGGAAGGTGATAACATCTAAACATTACCACCGCATATGGAAGAAATATGTTTCTTGGTGTGAGAGTCGACAGTATTCTACTGTGGATTTTCATCTTGGCCAGTTCTTACTCTTCCTGCCGGCAGGTTTTGATATGGTAATTGGAATGGGAGAGAAAGAAGACTCTTTTGTGGGTGCACTCTTAGAAATGTCATAAGAATACAATAGTAATGAAATGATAAAACATACGATTTTAATAATATAAAGTTAAAAATGAAGCAATTGGTGTATCCAGTGTAGACCGAATGGGTGTAGTACGGTATGCCGGTGGCCGGGCTCCCGGCGACCAGCATAGCGGTGCTGGGAGCCCGACCGCCGGCATACCGACAGTGTGGCGAGCGCAAAGGAGCCCCTTGCAGGCTCGCTACACGCGCCACGCTATTTATTCTCCCTACAGGGGGGGCGTGGACCCCCACGAGGGAGAATAACTGTCGGTATGCCGGGTGTCGGGATCCCGGCGCCGGTATACTGTGCGCCGGGATCCCGACATTCGGCATACTGAAGACCACCCGACAGAACAATGACAAAAACACACATATAATTAAAAAAGACACATATAATTAAAATCCGTCATGTAACGTGTCTCTCATTAATAGGCAAATGCTAATATTACATTATATAAGGGTGCCGCATATATTGTTATTTTTAGTAGTCAGTACCGGTCACTGAAATCACTGATAAATATTGCACAAATCTATTGATTATCATATCACTATGGATAAATATTGCAAATGGCCAGGAGTTGGTGATAGGTAGATCGCAATAGTGAGCCAATAAATGTTCACATAATTAAACAGAGTATTGGAAGTTGAATATAGAAAATATCAGAGAAGAGAAGAAAAAAAGGGGGTGAATCTCCTGTCAGCGTTAGGCTCAGAGCATCCTAATGAATCCTGCCTCTACTACACTTGGTCTTCCTGGGGGGTCGTCCACCTCAGTACTCACCAAGCCCACACTACTTCGTTTCCAAGATCGGAACGGAATCGGGCGTTGACAGTGTTGTATGATAGTAGGGGTACAAATACCCTTCTCTGGAATCACTGATGAGAGTTCACATGGAAGAATGAAAATATATGCGAGATAAAGAAAAAATTACATAGATAACAGTCAAAGTGGATCTGCTGCCAGCGTTAGACAGAGGTATAGAGGTGAAACACCTGTTACCTATGAATCACTGGTGAGAGTCCAGAATAAGAGTAAAAAGATAAAGGGAAAATTGTATTAACCATACACGTATATAACAATAAATTCAGAGATAAATGTACAATACTTGACATGAATATTTCTGAATGATCTGAAAAATGTACCACCCAATACTTGTATCACGTGAGTAGAATATGCCAAGTTTGCTAAGACAAATGGTGCAGATCCTGAATGTCTAGTAGTGTCGAACACCGCAACACTGTAGCCAGATCCACTATCAATATAACATAAACAGTATCGAAAAGAGTGAAACAATAAATGTTACACTGTGCACCCCAATGCTACTGCCAAAAGAAGGAAATATCAGCCAGAATTATATGCCGGCTGATGGATCATGTAATGAATAACAATGATGAGACAGTGGCAAAGTTATACCAATTAGTACTAGGACCGTTATACTGTGTAGCCCATTAATGCTGCCTTGAAACAATTGTAACAACCAGATGCGCTATATAGTGACTGGCATGATGATCAATATCTCAATGAAAAATAGGGAGCATATATAGTTATTAGGAATTGTTACCCACTTTCTTAAACCGAACAAATAGCTGGCGGAATGTGCATGGGCAGCAGGCATGAAGTCCTTTACGGAGTCAAGTGTATTGTGCACCGGGCTAGCGTGAAACCACGCGGGGTATACATCCGGAGGCAAGCTGGAACTGTGTGCGCTGGACTGAAGACGGAGCGGCTAGGCAGAGCAGGCTGGCGGGGGGTCCGGCTGTCAGTGGCGGTGTGTGAGCGTGGTGAAGCAGTGACCGGACTGGAGACAATGTACCAGACGGAAGGTGCTGATGGAGCGAAAGACGCGTTTCACCCTCACGGGCTTGTTCACTTCCTGTTCTGTCACTGTGTGAATCCGGAGCCTTTAAACTTTTACGGCGCCAGCTGTCAACCAATTATTTCTTTCAAGGTGTGACAAATTAATTGTTTAACAAAACGGGGGACGGAGCTCTCCTCATATAGGCATTACAAATAGAGACTTCTCCATTGTGCAAAATCTCCAAAGAGCCCGGAAAGTCATATAACATAGACAAAAGAAAAAGTAATAATAAAATTAAATAAATGAGTAAATGATCAGGCTTAATTACCAGATGCATATATGGTACAAGTGGTAAGCTTAAATGAACACCGTAACAGTTGTCAGTGTGTGACATAGATCATGGTTGTTTAAAGTAATAAGATATTAATACTGTTCAGCAGACCTAATACTCTAAGGGTACTGGAACTGAGCTGGAACTGTAACATGATAGAAAGACGTGGCAGAGCTGATAAGGTATTGATAGGCACTTGTCTCCATACTGGGTAAATTTTATATCCGGAATATATTTCACATATACCATATTGGGGTATAGAGATGACTCACATACTGAGTTATTATTGTGCCTATAGTATATGTGTGTTAAAAAAAAAATACA
Organism: Pseudophryne corroboree; assembly: GCF_028390025.1. Classification (NCBI taxonomy): domain Eukaryota; kingdom Metazoa; phylum Chordata; class Amphibia; order Anura; family Myobatrachidae; genus Pseudophryne; species Pseudophryne corroboree. The sequence continues at coordinate 403,426,836 of NC_086449.1, forward strand.
TACATGCGCACACACATACCAAATCCAAAATAAACATTAAACAGAAGAAGGAAAAATTAAAAATGAATTATTAGACGGTGTGTGCATACACACCTACCCACATGCCTGTACACACACATACCCATGTACGCACACACCCATACACTTATACATGCAGGCGCTCACACGTGTTGTTATATAGGAGTGAAATTATAGGAGCATGTCAGGACACGTATGCGCATCACAAGTGTATGTATATGTACGTGTACACGTCCTTTTTAAATCAATTGTGGATCTATTGGAAATAATAGGCACTGTAGTGACTGCTAAACCATAGCCTGTGAAATGTGCTAAAGATATGAGTGAAAAAATATGAGTGAAAAGACTATTATCAAGGAACACTAGCACATTATTCTATATGCCATCGAGTATTAAGAGGAATGTGAGTGATTGGACAGCGATTTGAAAACGCTGAAGAGAGGGGGAAAGGGAGTGTGATGCCTAGGACTGATTGATTAAACTAGGACAAATGTATAAATGTGTTTAAAAAATATATAATTATTGGGTACCTATGAATAATAAGGGTTCAATGTGACAAGCTGAATAAATCGAATAATATATGGTTGTGTCTCCAAAAGGTTCATCATGAACAAATGTGTAATACTGACTCATGGTGCACCACCAACATATGGATTCATATGAATTTGTTAATCATATCTGAATATACTTGGTTTCCTTTATGCTGATAGCAGAATATCTAGTGTCTGGTGCGGTATCACCCATTACATTCAGGTTTGGATATGGGCCTACGTTTAGGCTCCATTAAAGTTCAGGTCTCGGCCTTGTCTATCTTCTTCCAAAGACAGTTGGCTGTGATCCCAGAGGTCCAGACGTTTTTGAAGGGTGTCCTTCGAATTATTTATTTATTTATTTATTAGCAGTTTCTTATATAGTGCAGCATATTCCGTTGCGCTTTACAATTAGAACAACAATTATAGAACAAAACTGGGCAAAGACAGACAGACAGACAGAGGTAGGAAGGCCCTGCTCGCAAGCTTACAATCTATAGGGAAATAGGCATTGATACACAAGGATAGATGCTACCTGTTACATAATGGTTCCCCAGGTTGCTAGGTTCTTAATGGGTTGTATATAATATGATCACCTAGCAATGTTGGAAGACAAAATGTGAGTTTATGTGGACTGTAGAGAGGGGATGTAACTTGATAGGGAAGCTGTTAAGGTTATGTGTGTGGGTCTGAAATTTGGTAGGCTTGTCTGAAGAGATGAGTTTTCAGAGAACGTTTAAAGGTTTGAAGACTAGAGGAGAGTCTTATTGTGCGTGGGAGTGCATTCCACAGAGTGGGTGAAGCCCGGGTAAAGTCCTGTAATTTTGAGTGGGAACAGGTAATACATGTGGATGAGAGACGCAGATCTTGTGCAGAGCGGAGAGGTCTGGTAGGGAGATATTTTGAGATGAGTGAGGAGATGTAGTATGAAGTATTTATCTTGGAAGACTGTCGTGTTGTTGGCGTTGGCCTATGCAAGGTGTGTATCGGAATTGGGAGTCTTTTCCTGTAAGAGCCCTTATCTGGTGGAGGATAACGAGGATAGAGCGGAGCGCAAGACTCGCCCGCAGTTTTTGACTAAGGTGGTGTCAGTGTTTCACATCAATCAGCCGATTGTGGTTCCCGTGGTGTCTGACACGTCAGTTACGCCGAAGTCCCTGTACGTGGTTCAAGCTTTGAAGATTTATGTCAAGAGGACGGCTCGTCACAGGAAATCTGACTCACTTTTTGTTCTCTGACGCTACCAAAATTGGATGTCCTGCTTCAAAGCAGTCCATTTTTCGTTGGACCCATTTGACCATCCAACAGGCTTACTCTTCGGCAGCCTTGCCGCTGCTGATATCTGTTCAGGCCCACTCCACACGGTCGGTGGGTTGTTCATGGGCGGCTGCCCATGGTATCTCGGCTTTACTGTTGTGCCGAGCAGCTACTTGGTCTGGTTCGCACACGTTTGTAAAATTTTACAAGTTCAATACCTTGGCTACCGAGGACCTTCAGTTTGGTCTCTGTTTTGCAGGGGTCTCAGCACTCTCCCACCCGGTCTGGGAGATTTGGGACTTCCCCATGGTACTAAGACCATCCCAGTATCCCCTAGGATGTTAGAGAAAATAGGAATTTAATACCTACCGGTAATTCCTTTTCTCGTAGTCCGTAGGGGATACTGGGCACCCGCCTCTGTGCTTCATTTGTTTTCCTGCAAGTTTTGTTCTTGTATTTCTTGGTTGGGTCTGCTGTTGCTGTCCCTTGTTTTAAGTTGTGGTTAGCATGGCTATATTCTCGTTGTGTTGTGTGCTGGTTTGGTTCTCACCACTTTTCCTGTCTATTTTCCTTCTCTCATAGTATGTCTGTCTCCTCAGGCACAGTTTTCCTAGTCTGAGTCTGCAGGTGGGGCATAGAGGGGAGGAGCCAGCACACTGAGGAATTTTTAAGTGCCAGGCTCCAATGGACCCCATCTATAGCCCATGTAGTAAGACCATCCCAGAATCCCATACGGACTACGAGAACAGGAATGACCGGTAGGTATTCAATTCCTATTTTCTTTCATTCTGACATTAACCCTAGTGTGTATTTGTGCTTGTGCATTAGGGAATTTCCTGTGACTGATTCAGTGTTCTCTGTACAGCACTGTCTATAAAATGTTGGTACTACATAAATTCTAATGATATACCATCACTATGATAAGATCTTCACCTTTTGTCAGTTTACTTTTTGTGTTGGCCCTAAAGGTTGATTAGATGATATTTATGGATCACCGTTCCATATATTGCACATCCAGCTTGGTTGTCTACACAGGTAACCAAATCTCATTTGTTTTCCTTCAGTGGTCAGATGATGAAAGCACAGCCACTCTAACGGTAAGGGCCTTTTTGTCTTTCCACAGATCGTGTGTCTAAAAAGTTATTTTGATTTAGAGGGGTATCATTTAAGTAATGTAATCATATCTTTTGGATTGGCTCTTCTTACAGGCTCCAGAATTTCCTGAGTTTTCCATAAAAGTTCAAGAGGCTATTAATTCCCTTGGAGGCAGTGTTTTTCCTAAACTGAACTGGAGTTCTCCCAGGGTAATTTATGTTTGATTCTATTGTATTCCCTGATGAACATTATTATTGTCTTTTATATATAAAGCACTGCAAGGATTCCGTAGCATCATACAAGCTTCTAAACTGATAACAAAAAGTGTAAGTACAGACTAATTCGGGATCCGGATTGAAAGTCGACAGTAACTAGGTCGACAATGTCTAGGTCGACCACTATTGGTCGACAGTAACTAGGTCAACAGGGTGTCTAGGTCGACAGGATCTTTGTCGACATGTTCTAGGTCGACAGGTCAAAAGGTCGACATGAGTTTTTCACAATTTTTCTCTGACGTCCTAGTGGATGCTGGGAACTCCGTTAGGACCATGTGGAATAGCGGGCTCCGAAGGAGGCTGGGCACTCTAGAAAGATTTTAGACTACCTGGTGTGCACTGGCTCCTCCCACTATGACCCTCCTCCAAGCCTCAGTTAGATTTCGTGCCCGGCCGAGGTTGGATGCACACTAGGGGCTCTCCTGAGCTCTTAGAAAGTAATAGTCTTAGATTTTTTTATTTTCAGTGAGACCTGCTGGCAACAGGCTCACTGCAGCGAGGGACTAAGGGGAGAAGAAGCGAACTCGCCTGCTTGCAGCCGGATTGGGCTTCTTAGGCTACTGGACACCATTAGCTCCAGAGGGATCGACCACAGGCCCAGCCTTGATGTTCGGTCCCGGAGCCGCGCCGCCGTCCCCCTTACAGAGCCAGAAGCAAGAAGATGGTCCGGAAAATCGGCGGCATGAAGACTCTGTCTTCACCAAGGTAGCGCACAGCACTGCAGCTGTGCGCCATTGCTCCTCTCACACACTTCACACTCCGGTCACTGAGGGTGCAGGGCGCTGGGGGGGGGCGCCCTGAGGCAGCAATAAAAACACCTTGGCTGGCTAAAATACCTCAATATATAGCCCCAGGGGCTATATATGAGGTAAATACCCCTGCCAGAATTCCATAAAAAGCGGGAGAATAGGCCGCGAAAAAGGGGCGGAGCCTATCTCCTCAGCACACTGGCGCCATTTTGCCCTCACAGCTCCGCTGGAAGGAAGCTCCCTGGCTCTTCCCTGCAATCTACAGTACCAGTAAGAGGGAAAAGAGAGGGGGGGCATTAAATTTGGCAGTATATATATATTTTATTGAAAAGCAGCTATTAGGGACATAACTCAGTTAGTCCCTGTATATATATAGCGCTCTGGTGTGTGCTGGCATACTCTTACTCTGTCCCCCCAAAGGGCTTTTTGTGGGTCCTGTCCTCTGTTTGAGCATTCCCTGTGTGTGTGGAGTGTGTCGGTACGGCTGTGTCGACATGTTTGAGGAGGATAATGATGTGGAGGGGGAGCAGATGCCTTTAGCAGGGATGTCACCCCCTGGGGGGCAGACACCTGAGTGGATGAGTTTATGGCAGGAAATGAGTGCACGTATAGACTCCTTACATAAAAAATTTGACGACATGCCGACTGTGGGACAGCCGAGTCTTCAGCTCGTGCCTGTCCAGGTGTCTCAAAAGTCATCAGGGGCTCTGAAACGCCTGCTATCTCAGATGGCACAAGTAGATGTCGACACGGATACTGACACCAGTGTCGACGACGATGAGTCAAATTTAATGCCCGTTAAGGCCATTCACTGCATGATTGAGGCAATGAAAGAGGTGTTAAATATTTCTGATTTACATCCAGGTACCACAAAAAAGGGTATTATGTTTGGGGAGAAAAAACTACCTGTAGTTTCTCTGACGTCCTAGTGGATGCTGGGAACTCCGTAAGGACCAAGGGGAATAGCGGCTCCGCAGGAGACTGGGCACAAAAAGTAAAAGCTTTAGACTAGCTGGTGTGCACTGGCTCCTCCCCCTATGACCCTCCTCCAAGCCTCAGTTAGATTTTTGTGCCCGAACGAGAAGGGTGCAAGCTAGGTGGCTCTCCTGAGCTGCTTAGAAGTAAAAGTTTTAAATAGGTTTTTTATTTTCAGTGAGTCCTGCTGGCAACAGGCTCACTGCATCGTGGGACTAAGGGGAGAAGAAGCGAACTCACCTGACTGCAGAGTGGATTGGGCTTCTTGGCTACTGGACATTAGCTCCAGAGGGACGATCACAGGTTCAGCCTGGATGGGTCCCGGAGCCGCGCCGCCGGCCCCCTTACAGAGCCAGAAGAGCGAAGAGGTCCGGAGAAAGCGGCGGCAGAAGACGTTCCTGTCTTCAAATAAGGTAGCGCACAGCACTGCAGCTGTGCGCCATTGTTTTCAGCACACTTCACACTCCGGTCACTGAGGGTGCAGGGCGCTGGGGGGGGAGCGCCCTGAGACGCAATAAAAACGATATAAAAACCTTATATGGCTAAAAAAAATGCATCACATATAGCTCCTGGGCTATATGGATGCATTTATCCCCTGCCAGTTTCCTGAAAAAAGCGGGAGAAAAGGCCGCCGTGAAGGGGGCGGAGCCTTTCTCCTCAGCACACAAGCGCCATTTTCTTTCACAGCTCCGCTGGAAGGACGGCTCCCTGACTCTCCCCTGCAGTCCTGCACTACAGAAACAGGGTAAAACAGAGAGGGGGGCACTATTGGCAGCTAATATATAAATACAGCAGCTATAACAGGGAGTAACACTTATATAAGGTTATCCCTGTATATATATAGCGCTCTGGTGTGTGCTGGCAAACTCTCCCTCTGTCTCCCCAAAGGGCTAGTGGGGTCCTGTCCTCTATCAGAGCATTCCCTGTGTGTGTGCTGGGTGTCGGTACGATTGTGTCGACATGTATGAGGAGGAAAATTATGTGGAAGCAGAGCAATTGCCTGTGTTAGTGATGTCACCCCCTAGGGAGTCGACACCTGACTGGATGGTAGTAATTAAAGAATTACGTGACAATGTCAGCACTTTGCAAAAAACTGTTGACGACATGAGACAGCCGACAAATCAATTAGTGCCTGTTCAGGCGTCTCAGACACCGTCAGGGGCGCTAAAACGCCCGTTACCTCAGATGGTCGACACAGACCCTGACACGGATACTGAATCCAGTGTCGACGGTGACGAGACAAACGTAATGTCCAGTAGGGCCACACGTTACATGATCACGGCAATGAAGGAGGCATTGAACATTTCTGACACTACAAGTACCACAAAAAAGGGTATTATGTGGGGTGTGAAAAAACTACCAGTGGTTTTTCCTGAGTCAGATGAATTAAATGAGGTGTGTGATAAAGCGCGGGTTTCCCCCGATAAAAAACTCCTGATTTCTAATAAATTATTGGCACTATACCCTTTCCCGCCAGAGGTTAGGGCACGTTGGGAAACACCCCCTAGGGTAGATAAGGCGCTCACACGCTTTTCAAAACAAGTGGCGTTACCGTCTCCTGATACGGCCGCTCTCAAGGAACCAGCTGATGGAAGGCTGGAAAATATCTTAAAAGGTATATACACACATACCGGTGTTATACTGCGACCAGCGATCGCCTCAGCCTGGATGTGCAGCGCTGGAGTGGCTTGGTCGTATTCCCTGACTGAAAATATTGATACCCTGGATAGGGACAGTATATTATTAACTATAGAGCATTTAAAGGATGCATTACTATATATGCGAGATGCACAGAGGGATATTTGCACCCTGGCATCTAGAGTAAGTGCGATGTCCATTTCTGCCAGAATAACGTTATGGACGCGACAGTGGTCAGGTGATGCGGATTCCAAACGACATATGGAAGTATTGCCGTATAAAGGGGAGGAGTTATTTGGGGTCGGTCTATCGGACCTGGTGGCCACAGCAACGGCTGGAAAATCCACCTTTTTACCCCAGGTCACCTCTCAGCAGAAAAAGACACCGTCTTTTCAAACCCAGTCCTTTCGTCCCTATAAGGGCAAGAGGGAAAAAGGCCGCTCGTTCCTGCCCCGGGGCAGAGGAAGGGGAAAAAGACTGCACCATGCAGCCTCTTCCCAGGAGCAGAAGCCCTCCCCCGCTTCTGCCAAGTCCTCAGCATGACGCTGGGGCTCTGTAAGCAGACTCGGGCACGGTGGGGGGCCGTCTCAAGAATTTCAGCGCGCAGTGGGCTCACTCGCAAGTGGACCCCTGGATCCTGCAGGTAGTATCACAGGGGTACAAATTGGAATTCGAGACATCTCCCCCTCGCCGGTTCCTGAAGTCTGCTCTACCAACGTCTCCCTCCGACAGGGAGGCAGTATTGGAAGCTATTCACAAGCTGTATTCCCAGCAGGTGATAATCAAGGTACCCCTCCTACAACAGGGAAAGGGGTATTATTCCACGCTGTTTGTGGTACCGAAGCCGGACGGCTCGGTGAGACCAATTTTAAATCTAAAATCTTTGAACACTTACATAAAAAGGTTCAAATTCAAGATGGAGTCACTCAGAGCAGTGATAGCGAACCTGGAAGAAGGGGACTATATGGTATCTCTAGACATCAAGGATGCTTATCTCCATGTCCCAATCTACCCTTCTCACCAAGGGTACCTCAGGTTTGTGATACAAAACTGTCATTATCAGTTTCAGACGCTGCCGTTTGGATTGTCCACGGCACCACGGGTCTTTACCAAGGTAATGGCCGAAATGATGATTCTTCTTCGAAGAAAAGGCGTATTAATTATCCCTTACTTGGACGATCTCCTGATAAGGGCAAGGTCCAGGGAACAGTTAGAGGTCGGAGTAGCACTATCTCAGGTAGTGCTACGTCAGCACGGGTGGATTCTAAATATCCCAAAATCACAGCTGATTCCAACAACACGTCTACTGTTCCTAGGGATGATTCTGGACACAGTCCAGAAAAAGGTGTTTCTCCCGGAGGAGAAGGCCAGGGAGTTATCCGAGCTAGTCAGGAACCTCCTAAAACCAGGACAAGTGTCAGTGCATCAGTGCACGAGAGTCCTGGGAAAAATGGTGGCTTCTTACGAAGCGATTCCATTCGGAAGATTCCATGCAAGAACTTTTCAGTGGGATCTGCTGGACAAATGGTCCGGATCGCATCTTCAGATGCATCAGCGGATAACCCTATCTCCAAGGACAAGGGTATCTCTCCTGTGGTGGTTACAGAAGGCTCATCTTCTAGAGGGCCGCAGATTCGGCATTCAGGATTGGATGCTGGTAACCATGGATGCCAGCCTGAGAGGCTGGGGAGCAGTCACACAGGGAAGAAATTTCCAGGGCTTGTGGTCAAGCTTGGAAACGTCTCTTCACATAAATATCCTAGAGCTAAGGGCCATTTACAATGCCCTAAGTCAAGCAAGGCCTCTGCTTCAGGGTCAACCGGTATTGATCCAGTCGGACAACATCACGGCTGTCGCCCACGTAAACAGACAGGGCGGCACAAGAAGCAGGAGGGCAATGGCAGAAGCTGCAAGGATTCTCCGCTGGGCGGAAAATCATGTGATAGCACTGTCAGCAGTGTTCATTCCGGGAGTGGACAACTGGGAAGCAGACTTCCTCAGCAGACACGACCTCCACCCGGGGGAGTGGGGACTTCATCCAGAAGTCTTCCAAGTGATTGTAAACCGTTGGGAAAAACCAAAGGTGGATATGATGGCGTCCCGTCTCAACAAGAAACTGGACAGATATTGCGCCAGGTCAAGGGACCCTCAGGCAATAGCGGTGGACGCTCTGGTAACTCCGTGGGTGTTCCAGTCGGTATATGTGTTCCCTCCTCTTCCTCTCATACCAAAAGTACTGAGAATCATAAGAAGGAGAGGAGTAAGAACTATACTCGTGGCTCCGGATTGGCCAAGAAGAACTTGGTACCCGGAGCTGCAAGAGATGCTCACGGAGGACCCGTGGCCTCTACCTCTACCTCTAAGGAAGGACCTGCTCCAGCAGGGACCTTGTCTGTTCCAAGACTTACCGCGGCTGCGTTTGACGGCATGGCGGTTGAACGCCGGATCCTGAAGGAAAAAGGCATTCCAGATGAAGTCATCCCTACCCTGATCAAGGCCAGGAAGGATGTAACTGCAAAACATTATCGCATTTGGCGAAAATATGTTGCGTGGTGTGAGGCCAAGAAGGCCCCTACGGAGGAATTTCAACTGGGTCGTTTCCTACATTTCCTGCAAGCAGGATTGTCTATGGGCCTAAAATTAGGATCCATTAAGGTTCAAATTTCGGCCCTGTCGATCTTCTTCCAGAAAGAACTGGCTTCAGTGCCTGAAGTTCAGACGTTTGTCAAAGGGGTACTGCATATACAGCCTCCTTTTGTGCCTCCAGTGGCACCTTGGGATCTCAATGTAGTTTTAGGGTTCCTAAAATCACATTGGTTTGAACCACTTGCCACAGTGGATTTGAAATATCTCACATGGAAAGTGGTAATGCTGTTGGCCCTGGCTTCAGCCAGGCGCGTATCAGAATTGGCGGCTTTATCCTATAAAAGCCCTTACCTGATATTTCATTCGGATAGGGCGGAATTGAGGACTCGTCCTCAATTTCTCCCTAAGGTGGTTTCAGCGTTTCACATGAATCAACCTATTGTGGTACCTGTGGCTACTAGGGACTTGGAGGACTCCAAGTTGCTGGACGTAGTCGGGGCCCTGAAAATATGTTTCCAGGACGGCTGGAGTCAGAAAATCTGACTCGCTGTTTATACTGTATGCACCCAACAAGCTGGGTGCTCCTGCTTCTAAGCAGACGATTGCTCGTTGGATTTGTAGTACAATTCAACTTGCACATTCTGTGGCAGGCCTGCCACAGCCAAAATCTGTAAAAGCCCATTCCACAAGGAAGGTGGGCTCATCTTGGGCGGCTGCCCGAGGGGTCTCGGCTTTACAACTTTGCCGAGCAGCTACTTGGTCAGGGGCAAACACGTTTGCTAAATTCTACAGATTTGATACCCTGGCTGAGGAGGACCTGGAGTTCTCTCATTCGGTGCTGCAGAGTCATCCGCACTCTCCCGCCCGTTTGGGAGCTTTGGTATAATCCCCATGGTCCTTACGGAGTTCCCAGCATCCACTAGGACGTCAGAGAAAATAAGAATTTACTTACCGATAATTCTATTTCTCATAGTCCGTAGTGGATGCTGGGCGCCCATCCCAAGTGCGGATTGTCTGCAATACTTGTATATAGTTATTGTTACAAACAAATCGGGTTGTTTATTGTTGGAAGCCATCTTTTCAGAGGCTCCTACGGTTATCATACTGTTAACTGGGTTCAGATCACGAGTTGTACGGTGTGATTGGTGTGGCTGGTATGAGTCTTACCCGGGATTCAAGATCCTTCCTTATTATGTACTCTCGTCCGGGCACAGTATCTTAACTGAGGCTTGGAGGAGGGTCATAGGGGGAGGAGCCAGTGCACACCAGCTAGTCTAAAGCTTTTACTTTTTGTGCCCAGTCTCCTGCGGAGCCGCTATTCCCCTTGGTCCTTACGGAGTTCCCAGCATCCACTACGGACTATAAGAAATAGAATTATCGGTAAGTAAATTCTTATTTTTTCCCCCGTCAGATGAATTAAATGAAGTGTGTGAAGAAGCGTGGGCTTCCCCTGATAAGAAATTGGTAATTCCTAAGAAGATACTAATGGCGTTCCCTTTCCCGCCAGAGGATAGGTTACGTTGGGAAACACCCCCTAGGGTGGATAAAGCGCTCACACGTTTGTCTAAAAAGGTGGCACTACCGTCCCAGGATACGGCCGCCCTTAAGGAACCTGCTGATTGAAAGCAGGAAGCGATCCTGAAGTCTGTATATACACACTCAGGCATTATACTTAGACCAGCTATTGCTTCAGCATGGATGTGCAGTGCTGCCGCTGCGTGGTCAGATAAACTGTCAGAAAATATTGACACATTAGACAGAGACACGATTCTGCTAACAATTGACCATATCAAAGACTCAGTCTTATACATGAGAGATGCACAGAGGGAAATCTGCCGGTTGGCATCTAAAGTAAGTGCATTATCCATCTCTGCTAGGAGATGCTTATGGACTCGCCAGTGGACTGGAGATGCAGATTCCAAAAGGCACATGGAAGTTTTGCCTTATAAAGGGGAGGAATTATTTGGGGATGGTCTCTCCGACCTAGTTTCCACAGCAACGTCTGGGAAGTCAGCATTTTTACCCCATGTCCCCTCACAGCCTAAGAAGGCGCCGTTTTATCAGGTTCAGTCCTTTCGGACCCAGAAAAACAAGCTGGGAAAAGGAGGGTCTTTTCTGTCTAGAGGCAGAGGTAGGGGAAAAAGGCTGCAGCAAACAGCAGGTTCCCAGGAACAAAAGTCCTCCCCCGCTTCCTCTTCCAAGTCCGCCGCATGACGGTGGGGCTCCACAGGCGGAGCCAGGTACGGTGGGGGCCCGCCTCATGAATTTCAGTGATCAGTGGGCTCGCTCACAGGTGGATCCCTGGATCCTTCAAATAGTATCTCAGGGATACAAGCTGGAATTCGAGGCGGCTCCACCCCACCGGTTCCTAAAATCTGCCTTGCCGATTGCTCCCTCAGACAGGGAGGCGGTGCTAGCAGCGATTCACAAGCTGTATTCCCAGCAGGTGATATTCAGGGTACCCCTACTTCAACAAGGCCGGGGTTACTATTCCACACTATTTGTGGTGCCGAAACCGGACGGTTCGGTGAGACCCATTTTAAATTTGAAATCCTTGAACACATACATAAAAAAATTCAAGTTCAAGATGGAATCGCTCAGGGCGGGTATTGCAAGCCTGGACGAGGGGGATTACATGGTATCCCTGGACATCAAGGATGCTTACCTGCATGTCCCCATTTACCATCCTCACCAGGAGTACCTCAGATTTGTGGTACAGGATTGCCATTACCAATTCCAGACGCTGCCGTTTGGACTCTCCACGGCACCGAGGGTATTTACCAAGGTTATGGCGGAAATGATGATACTCCTTCGAAAAAAGGGAGTTTTAATTATCCCATACTTGGACGATCTCCTAATAAAGGCACGATCCAAGGAACAGTTGTTAGTGGGAGTAGCACTATCTCAGGAAGTGCTGCGCCAGCACGGCTGGATTCTGAATATCCCAAAGTCACAGCTGGTCCCCACGACACGTCTAATGTTCCTGGGAATGATTCTGGACACAGTCCAGAAAAAAGTGTTTCTCCCGGAGGAGAAAGCCAGGGAGTTGTCTTCTCTAGTCAGAGACCTCCTAAAACCAAAACAGGTATCGGTGTATCGGTGCATCACTGCACGCGGGTCCTGGGAAAGATGGTAGCTTCTTACGAAGCAATTCCATTCGGCAGGTTCCATGCCAGAATTTTTCAGTGGGACCTGTTGGACAAGTGGTCCGGATCGCATCTTCAGATGCATCGCTTGATAACCCTGTCCCCAAGAACCAGGGTGTCTCTTCTGTGGTGGCTGCAGAGTGCTCATCTTCTGGAGGGCCGCAGATTCGGCATACAGGACTGGGTCCTGGTGACCACGGATTCTGCACTGTCAGCAGTGTTCATCCCGGGAGTGGACAACTGGGAAGCAGACTTTCTCAGCAGGCACGACCTCCACCCGGGAGAGTGGGGACTTCATCCAGAAGTCTTCCAAATGATTGTAAATCAATGGGGTCGTCCACAGGTGGACATGATGGCGTCCCGCCTAAACAAAAAACTAGAGAGGTATTGCGCCAGGTCAAGAGACCCTCAGGCGATAGCTGTGGACGCTCTAGTGACACCGTGGGTGTACCGGTCAGTTTATGTGTTCCCTCCTCTACCTCTCATACCAAAGGTATTGAGAATAATAAGAAAGCGAGGAGTAAACTCAATTCTCGTGGTTCCGGATTGGCCAAGAAGAGCGTGGTACCCGGAACTTCAAGAGATGATCTCAGAGGACCCGTGGTCTCTGCCGCTCAGACAAGACCTGCTACAGCAGGGGCCCTGTCTGTTCCAAGACTTACCACGGCTGCGTTTGACGGCATGGCGGTTGAACGCCGGATCCTGAAGGAAAAGGGCATTCCGGAGGAAGTCATTCCTACGCTTATTAAAGCCAGGAAAGAGGTCACAGCAACTCATTATCACCGCATATGGCGGAAGTATGTTGCATGGTGTGAGGCCGAAAAGGCCCCAACGGAGGAATTTCAACTAGGTCGATTTCTGCATTTCCTGCAAGCAGGAGTAAATATGGGCCTAAAACTGGGCTCCATTAAGGTACAGATCTCGGCTCTGTCGATTTTCTTTCAAAAAGAACTAGCTTCAGTACCTGAAGTTCAGACATTTGTTAAAGGAGTGCTGCATATTCAGCCCCCGTTTGTGCCCCCTGTGGCACCTTGGGATCTCAACGTGGTGTTGAGTTTCTTAAAATCACATTGGTTTGAACCACTAAAAACCATGGATCTGAAATATCTCACGTGGAAGGTGGTTATGTTATTGGCCTTGGCTTCTGCCAGGCGAGTATCAGAATTGGCGGCTTTGTCCTGTAAAAGCCCTTATCTGATTTTCCATATGGATAGGGCAGAATTGAGGACTCGTCCCCAGTTTCTCCCAAAGGTGGTGTCAGCGTTTCACCTGAACCAGCCTATTGTGGTGCCTGCGGCTACTAGGGACTTGGAGGACTCCAAGTTGCTAGACGTTGTCAGGGCACTGAAAATATATGTTTCCAGAACGGCTAGAGTCAGAAAATCTGACTCGCTGTTTATCCTATATGCACCCAACAAGCTGGGTGCTCCTGCTTCTAAGCAGACTATTGCTCGTTGGATTTGTAATACAATTCAGCTTGCACATTCTGTGGCAGGCCTGCCACAGCCAAAATCTGTCAATGCCCATTCCACTAGGAAGGTGGGCTCATCTTGGGCGGCTGCCCGAGGGGTCTCGGCTTTACAACTTTGCCGAGCTGCTACTTGGTCAGGGGCAAACACATTTGCAAAATTCTATAAATTTGATACCCTGGCTGAGGAGGACCTGGAGTTCTCTCATTCGGTGTTGCAGAGTCATCCGCACTCTCCCGCCCGTTTGGGAGCTTTGGTATAATCCCCATGGTCCTTACGGAGTTCCCAGCATCCACTAGGACGTCAGAGAAAATAAGAATTTACTCACCGGTAATTCTATTTCTCGTAGTCCGTAGTGGATGCTGGGCGCCCATCCCAAGTGCGGTTTATCTGCAATACTTGTACATAGTTACTGTTAACTAAATCGGGTTATTGTTGAGCCATCTGTTGAGAGGCTCTGTTGTTTCATACTGTTAACTGGGTTTCATATCACGAGTTGTACGGTGTGATTGGTGTGGCTGGTATGAGTCTTACCCGGGATTCAAAATCCTTTCGTCCGGGCACAGTATCCTAACTGAGGCTTGGAGGAGGGTCATAGTGGGAGGAGCCAGTGCACACCAGGTAGTCTAAGATCTTTCTAGAGTGCCCAGCCTCCTTCGGAGCCCGCTATTCCCCATGGTCCTTACGGAGTTCCCAGCATCCACTACGGACTACGAGAAATAGAATTACCGGTGAGTAAATTCTTATTTTATTTTTTTTGAACCTTTATATACTTAACGATCCACGTGGACTACGATTGGAACGGTAATCTGTGCCGAGCGAAGCGGAAGCGAGCCATGCGAGGGGACGCGGTGCACTAATTGGGGTTCCCGGTCACTCTATGAAGAAAACGACACCAAAATAACATTAAAAACTCATGTCGACCTTTTGACCTGTCGACCTAGACACCCTGTCGACCTAGTTACTGTCGACCAAGACATTGTCGACCTAGTTACTGTCGACTTTCAATACCACACCCGACTAATTCACAGTATATAAATTAACATAGACATGTATTTAAAGTGAGTAGCATAGTTATGTACAGAAGACCAAAGTGAGAGGTACTGCTCACATGATCTATAGGGGATATGGGTGGACAAAATACCTTACATGCAGTAAATTACAATCTGATCTGAGCCTCAGCAAATTTGACAGCTAATGGGTCCTCGGGCTGAAGAGGTGAAACTTACAGGGTGCATTTACGGTGGTCAGGATCTAATTTTGTGGGCTGTCACTGACCGATATCGTCTGACCTAACTTTCAGCTAGGTCACATCGCCGTCTGATTAATGCCACTTGATGGCACAAAAGTCCATTTTCAAATAACTTGATGTAATATTATCAGAAATAACCAAACAGGTTAGAATTGCTGTGTGTATTGGCAACTTTAAATTCCGACATGTTTTCAGTAAATTGTTTCCTCAAGTGTATAAAACTTCTGTTTAGTTACATTGCATAAAATACTTTTTTTCGTGTTATACCACTTGCTATGTTTGATATGCGAAAAACCCATTTGATGTAATCTTCTCAGGTGCTTACCGTTTAACGTAAAGGCACTGACTGAAATGTGTGCAAAATATTTGAGTAGTCTAGGGCACCCTAATACTTTTTACACTTTATTTTTAATAAAATATTTAATTTGAAAATATATATCAATATATGCCCCTCATGTCCATTAGCCCCCATTATAAAATAACTTCTGACCCCCATAGGTAATAACCCCTCCCCCCCCCAGTGGTCTTAAATTCTAATAGTAGCCCCCACACCCCATTAGTTTTATAAACCACCTCCATTACCATGTGACCAGGGTATTTTTGTATTACTTTACCCCCTTTCTTCCCCCGCCCAGCATAATTTAAATATTTCTCTTTTTCTCCTCCGACCTCCATTGGTTATAGATTCCCCTCTGGAAAACATGCCAGGCAAGTGGTTAATGTACATAGTAACATGTTATTAGGAACACTGATGCAGTTTGCTGCATAACAACAGTGTGCCAGTCACATCCCATCTGATCAGTTTTATATTAATACTGATCTCCTTTTTTACACTCTAAATGGGGGTACACATTGAGAGATTCGTGTTTAAAATCTAAGCAATCTGTCTAGATTGCTTAGATTTTAAGCACGGATCTGCCGTGTGTATGCCCCCCAGCGATAGCATCGCTATCGTCAGTGCCTTATTGAGCCTGCATGCAGTCTCAATCTAGCGGGTCGCTCACTTCAGCGCGGTGTGAAGTGAGCGGCCCCCCACCGTCGCCCTCCCCCTCGCTCAGCACATCGTGCTGAGCGGGGGGTGGAGATGTGTGCTGAGCGGTCTGTGTTAAGATCTCTAAGCGCACATCTCTCCCGTCAGTACCCCCCTTAAGGGTGGTATTTATCAAAGCATGGAAAGAGATCAAGTGGAGGGAAATAAAGCTCTAACAGAAACGCAGCCTGTAAAACGAGCTAGAAGCTGATTGGTTAGTGCTTTATCTCTCTATGCTCCCCCCAAAAAAATTGGTGAATCAGGAATTTTGTGGGAGGAGTATCAGTGAATTGCAACACTTAGATATGAGCTAATCCTATGTTTGTCTAAACTTTGATTTTATTGTGATACTGCTGAAGCTAATCCCCGGATATATTCTTGCCATTCAAAATAACTTCTAACTTGTTTTTCTCTTACGTCCTAGGGGATACTGGGAATCCATTAATCCATTTAGTACCATGGGGTATAGACGGGTCCACTAGGAGCCATGGGAACTTTAAGAAATTGATAGTGTGCGCTGGTTCCTTCCTCTATGCCCCTCCTACCAGACTCTGTTTAGAAAATGTGCCCGGAGGAGCCAGTCACGTCTCTGGAACTCCTGAAGAGTTTTCTGCATTTATTTTCTGTGTTTGTTGTTTTCAGGCAGGATTGGATGGCACCAGCCTGCCTGCTTCGTGGGACTTGGGGGAGAATGGCCCAACCTCTCTCAGGGTTAATGGTCCCGTTCCCCGCTGACAGGACATTAGCTACTGAGGGAACTATTCGCAAGCCCCACCACGGCGAGCGTACATTTCCGCAGCACGCCGCCACCCCTAACAGAGCCAGAGTGGTGAGTACAAAGCCGGCGTCCCGGTTAGCGTATCGCCTGCCATTATGACGGCATGAGGGTACGGAGACGCACGGCTTCTAAACGGGGCGGACTGCGTCTCCCGCTGTGTAAGGACACAGACGCTGAACAGTGGACAAAGTACCCAGACTGGCAACAAATCCATAAAAGGAGTCTATCTCCAGTTTATGCACTTCGACGCATACAGTCAATATAAAAAAAAGCGGGATGACCGCGTGCCATTGAAGGGGCGGGGCTTCACTATGAGAGTATCCAGCAGCTCACCAGCGACATTTTCCCTGACACAGACGCTGACTGACAGGGACACGCAGCTCCTCCAGAGAGACTCTAGATTACCTCAGCGGTACCAGGGGGTCATAGCGGGGGGGGAGCGCTTATTAGTGTACCAAGTCCCTAACCTAGGTACTTAGTCTGCAACCCGGCTAAACTTGGCGTTAGCGTTAAGGGTGCCGTGTGCTGGTTCCATACTCCCTCTGTGTCTCCCTGTAATGGCTCCTTGTGGGTTAATTTTGCATTTAACCTTTTCCTGTGTGTCTTTGCCGTCACTATACAGTATGTCAGGCAAAGAGTGTGTTTCATGTAAAGCACAGTGATCCTCTTCCCCAGGGGGTTCACTAGTGTGTACTCCATGTAGAGTCCCTTCCCAGGCTAGTGGGGCAGAACCAGCATGGCTGGACTCCATTAGGGGAATGATTTCCACGATCTCTACTAAGTTATCTCGGACAGAGAAAGAGACGCAGTACTTAAGATGATCTATGACTGAGTTTATGAAAAGAGACTCAGTACCCAAACCAGCGTCTCAGTCCCCTGCCATTTGTCTGCAAAAACGCACTTTGGCCCATATCCTGCAGTCTGACTCGGATGATGAGGGGTCAGAAATGGAGGAGGGTGAGGTGGACTCAAAGGTGGGGGAGGGTACTTTGTCTCAGGGAATAGAGGCTATCAGAGAAGTTCTAAATATCCCTGTTAAGGTGACAGAGGAGAGTGATCCTCAGCCACTTTTCTTGTGTCAGAGGAACTTAATACCCTGTTTGAAGAACCGTGGGTTAGTCCTGATAGGAAATTTAAAATCCCTAAACGGTTGTTATCATCCTTTCCTTTTCTTCCTGAGGATAGAAAAAAATTAGAAAATCCACCGATAGTGGATGCATCAGTAGCCAGGCTTTCAAGAAAAATTGTATTGCCTGTCCCTAGTGCAGCCTCCCTAAAAGACGCGGCTAATTGTTAAATTGAGACTACGCTCAAATCCTTGTATACAGCTGCTGGGGTGGCCCAGAGACCCACTATAGCAGGGGTCAGGGAACTTTTTTACCTTTTACCCCAAAATATATTTAGATACGCCGACATCACCCCCTTGATTTGAAAGGAAGGAAATCATATATTATTGTGCATATATACTGGTTATCACTGTTTATATGGCATTTCTGAGATACTGTGTGTGTGTGTGTGTGTGTGTGTGTGTATATATATATATATATATATATATATATATATATATATATATATAAATATAAATTTTTTTTATTATTTTTGGCAATGAATGGGTTGATTATCACTTTCTCCCCAAAACACCAGAATGAATGTAAGAAAGATGGATGAGGGGGGAACTAGGGGGGACATGACTTTTAGGAGACAGATGGTCACATCCTCATCTCAGTGGGAATTTCCCACTGTTATGTGGGCAACTGTCTGATCCTGCGGAACTCCATCAGCAGTCAGACATAGAACACTTCAAGTTCTGTGTGTGGGTTGGCGGGCAGCGGGAGGACGGGTGGGCATGATGGAGCGCGGTGTGACGTCAGCACGTCACACCATGGCCAGGAACACAGCACAGAGCGGCCAGGGCTGGCAGGAGGGAGCGCGGTGTGACGTCAGCACATCGCGAGCCGGCCGGTGCTGAACGGGGCTGTGTTTCGGCAGCGCAACGTCCATTACCCCAAGGAATTTAATTTGTACCCCATTTGGGGTAATTTACCCCTGTTCCCTGACCACTGCCACTATAGCATGTGGGTGGATTACTTGAGCCATTGCCAAATGGTCAGGTAACCTGATTGAAGGGTTAGACACCTTGCCTCAGGAGGAGGTTATCTTGTTCCTACAGCATATACAGGACTCTGCGAATTTTATGGTGGAAGCCATAAAAAAAATAGGCTTGCTTATTGCACGCACTATGGCTATGGCAGTGTCTGCATGCAGGGGTCTATGGCTATGCCAGTAGACTGCGGATGCAGACTCCAGGAAAAGCCGTGGAAAGCCTACCTTTCACAGGCGGGGCCTTATTTGGAGATGAACTAGACAAATGGATCTCCAAAGCTACTGCGGGTAAGTCCACATACTTTCCTTCTGCAGCTCCCCCAGCTAGGAAGGCCTGCTCCGGTCCCAATTTACAGTCATTTCGGACTGCCAAGTTTAGGGGCAAACCCAGAGGTTCTTCTACAGCCAACAGAGGCGCTAAACCACGCAAACCAGCAACTGCCAGTTCACGGGAACAGGGCTCAAGCTCTGCTTCCTCAAATCCTTCAGCATGGCGGTGGACCGCGATGCCTGGAAGACTGGCAGGTGGGAGCCTGGCTAAAATTCTTCAGTCACATCTGGACAAGTTCGTACCAGAATCCCTAGGTCATAGATCTTATTTCCCAGGGCTACAGACTGGAGTTCCAGGAGCTCCCACCTCACAGATTCTTCAAATCGGACTTACCAGTTTCACAAGAGGCAAGTATAACTTTACAGGACGCCATTCAAAAACTGGTACAGACTCAGGTCATTGTTCCAGTTCCACCTCATCTGCAAAACAAGGGGTACTATTCCAACTTGTTTGTAGTACTGAAACCGTACGGTTCGGTAAGACCGATTCTGAACCTCAAGTCTTTTAACCTGTACTTACGAGTGTTCAAATTTAAGATGGAGCGGTTATCTCTGGATATCAAGGATGCATACCTTCACATTCCGATCTGACCGCCTCATCGGGCTTTTCTATGGTTTACACTGCAGGACTGTCAATACCAGTTCTAGGCCCTGCCATTTGGTCTCTCCACGGCACAGAGGGTGTTCACCAAAGTGATGGCAGATATGATGTTTCTACTCCGCAAACATGGAGTGAACATAATTCGTACCTGGACAATCTTCTGATAAAGGCACCGTCCAGGGAGCGGTTGTAGGACAGCATTGGCCTCTCAACCAGACTAGTGGATCACTGGTGTAATCTGAACCTACCAAAATCTCACCTAGAACCAACACAGAGGCTTACTTTCCTGGAAATTATACTTGACACAGAGTCTCAAAGTGTTCCTTCGCTTGGAAAAGGCAATGGTAATCCAGTCGATGGTTCGGGCTGTCCTGAATCCAACCCGGATCTCTGTGCATCTGTGCTTTCTCCTTTTGGGGAAAATGATGGCCTCTTACGAGGCGATTCAGTATGGAAGGTTTCATGCGAGGCCCTTCCAGCTGGATCTGTTGGACAAATGGTCCGGATCGCATCTTCACATGCACCAGAGGGTCCGTCTGTCGCCAAAAGCCAGGATCTCCCTCCTGTGGTGGCTACAGACTTCTCACCTAGTCGAGGGTTGTAGGTTCGGGATTCAGAATTGGATTCTGCTAACCACAGACGCAAGCCTAAGAGATTGGGGTGCATTTTCAGGGAAGATGGTCAAGTCAGGAAGTATCCTTCCAATAAACATCCTGGAACTCAGGGCTATATACAACGCCATTTTGCAGGCCTCATCTCTTCAGAATCGGGCCATTCAGGTCCAGTCGGACAATGTGACGGCAGTGACGTACATAAACCGAAAGGGCAGAACGAGAAGCAGAGCCGCAATGTCAGAGGTGTCACGAATTCTCCTCTGGGCGGAAAAAACCGCTGTGGCGTTGTCAGCGGTCTTCATTCCAGGAGTAGACAACTGGGAAGCAGACTTCCTCAGCAGACACGGCCTGCGCCCGGAGTAGTTGGGCCTTCACCCGGAGGTGTTCCGGTGGTTGACACGTCGGTGGGGATATCCACAAATCGACATGATGGCCTCTCGACTCAACAAGAAGCTCAAGCAGTATTGTTCCAGGTCGAGGGACCCACAAGCAGTGGCGGTAGACGCTCTGACAACTCTGTGGGTCTACCAGCTGGTGTACTTGTTTCCTCCACTTCCGCTGATTCCAAGAATTATAAAAAGGGAAAAGGTTCAAGCAATCCTCATTGCCCCGGACTGGCCACGAAGGGCCTGGTATGCGGATCTTCTCGAGATGCTGCTCGAAGATCCGTGACCTCTACCTCTTTGCGAGGATCTTCTGCATTAGGGCGCCAAGACTTACCGCGGCTACGTTTAACGGCATGGAAGTGAATGGCTGATTCTAGCCAGGAGAGGGATTCCTGACCAGGTCATCCCGACTATGATCCAAGCCAGGAAGGGGGTAACGTCTAAACATTACCACCGTATTTGGAAGAAATATGTCTCTTGGTGTGAGAGCAGACAATATTCTGTGGTGGAATTTCATCTGGGACGTTTCCTGCTTTTTCTGCAGTCGGGAGTGGATGTGGGCCTATGTCTAGGCTCCATAAAAGTACATGATTCTGCCTTGTCTATTTTCTTTCAGAAATAATTAGCTTCTCTCCCTGAGGTCCAGATGTTCTTGAAAGGTCTTCTGCACATCCAGTCTCCCTTTGTGCCTCCCACGGCACCTTGGGATCTCAATTTGGTGCTGCAGTTCCTCCAATCAGACTGGTTTGAACCGTTACAGGAGGTTGATGTAAAGTACCTTACGTGGAAGACCGTCACACTGTTGGACTTGGCTTCAGCAAGACGAGTGTCGGAGCTAGGGGCTTTGTCTCACAGGAGCCCCTATTTAATTTTCCATGAGGACAGAGTTGAACTCACAACTCGTCATCAATTTCTTCCTAAGGTGGTGTCTGCGCTTCACATCACCCAACCTATTGTGGTTCCGGTTGTTACGGACTCCTCTGCTACTTCAAAGTCTTTGGATGTTGTGAAGGCTTTGAAGGTGTATCTGAAGAGAACAGCTCGTCACAGGAAATCGATCACGCTGTTCGTTCTCTATGGTCCCAATAAAATTGAGTGTCCTGCTTCTAAGCAGTCAATTGCACACTGGATCAGGCTCACTATCCAGCATGCTTATTCTACGGCAGGCTTGCTGGTTCCAAAATCTGTTCAGGCCCACTCTACTAAGTCGATGGGTTCTTTTTGGGCGGCTTCCCGGGATGTCTCTGCTTTACAGCTCTGCCGAACAGCTACTTGGTCAGGTTCAAACACGTTCGCTAAGTTTTACAAGTTCGATACTTTGGCCTGTGAGGACCTTCAGTTTGGTCAATCAGTTCTGCAGAAACTTCGGCACTCTCCCACCCGGTTTGGGAGCTTTGGTACTTCCCCATGGTACTAAAATTGATTCCCGGTATCCCCTAGGACGTAAAAGAAAATAGGATTTTATTTACCTACGGGTAAATACTTTTCTCGTAGTCCGTAGAGGAAGCTGGGCGCCCGCCCAGTGCTTCGATTTCCTGCACTGTTACTTGGTTAAGGTTTCTTGTTTGTTCAGCTGTTGCTGTTCCTGTTTCAAGTTTGGTTAGCATGACTTTCCTCTAGTTTGTGTGTGCTGGTTCGTAATCTCACCACTTTCCTTATCTATCCTTCTCTCAAAGTATGTCCGTCTCCTTGGTCACAGTTTCCTAGACTGGGTCTGGTAGGAGGGGTGTAGAGGGAGGAGCCAGCGTACATTATCAATTTCTTAAAGTGCCCATGGCTCCTAGTGGCCCATCTATACCCCATGGTACTAAATGGATTCCCAGTATCCCCTACGGATTACGAGAAAAGGATTAACCGGTAGGTAATTAAAATCCTATTTATTCACTGTGTAGTTACTACAGTGTCTATTTTTATACATGGGAATGGTTTCTCAATCCCTAGGATTTTAATTTTATTGTTTAATAATCTATACTGCTAACATCTAGGCTCAATATAGTCCGCGTCTATAACAATGTATTTTCTAACAGCATTGTTGTTGTGTGGTCTCTCTCTCTACATGTTTTCATACAGTGAATGGCTGTCAGCACTCTGATTGGTGGATCGCTCCAGCCATTCACCAATCAGCATGCTGTCAGCCAGGCTGAGAGGCAGGTAGAGAATGCTACCTCGCCACTCTTATTGTGTGCCCACCACCCACCCATTCTCAAAGGCCCCTGTTGGGGTCCTGGGTAACTGCCCAGTGTACCTATGTTAAGATGGCCCTGCCTCCAACCATGAATTATCGACCTAAAACTCTACCATGTAGGAGTTTTATTTTATTTTATATTACTTTAAAAAAAAATGTCCTTTAACCACAAAGTTGTCAAGTAGATTAATTAAGGGGTTTGGGGACACTGGACTATGATGAGAGGCTTTCTAGGTTAGATATTTTTACACTAGAAATGAGATGACTAAAGGTGTGTACTGTACACACGGAGCAATATGCCTCAGCGATTTTGACTATACGTATAGTCAAAATCGCTAAGAAAGTTAGTGCATATCGCTCTGTGTACACACAGCGAGCGATAGTTATGCGCGTCCCCGCCAGGTCGCTATCGTTAGGAAAAGTAGACTGTGCAGACAAGTCAATTTTGACAATGTCGCTGGAAAAGTAAAAGCATCCCCTTATTTAAATGAGTTAGTCAAAATCGCCCACAGCCAAAATCGTTTGCACACTTAGTCAAAATCACTGGTAAAGATAGTCAAAATCGCCTACTGCCAGTTCAAGGTAAATCACTCAGACAAAATCGCTCATAGTCAAAATCGCTCCGTGTGTATGCACCTTTAGAGGAGAGATTATTAATATTTACAAATATATAAAGGGGAAATATGCGGAGCTATCAGGTGATTTGTTTATTATGAGACCTCTACACAAAATGCGCGGACACCCACTAAGGCTTGAGGAGAGGAAATTTCGTACTCGGCGCAGAAAGGGATTCTTCACTGTAAGGGCAATACGAATATGGAATACACTGCCAGAGCAGGTTGTAATGGCGGACTTGGTCAATGCGTTTAAAAATTGGTTAGATTCCTAGCAGAAATAATTATCCGAGGATATAGCCTTTAACCAGAATAGAATAGGGAGTATAATATACTTCAGGTTGAACTCGATGGTCTTTTTTCATCCTCCCCAACTATGTTACTACGTAGATGCGTTTAAATCCCTCCATACTTATATTTTATTTTTTATGCTCTGCCTAGGATGCCTATTGGATTGCATTGAACAGCACGTTGAAATGTAAAAGCCTCAGTGACATCTTTCTACTCTTTAAGAGCTCTGATTTTGTGACACATGACTTCACACAGCCGTAAGTAACTAGGACTTTAATTGAACATTTTCTGCTCAGTGGAGTTCATGGTCTCTTGCTAATAACTTCACCCCCTCACAATTGTTTGCGCGGTAGAATTTTACACTCACAGATTTCATGTTGTATAGCTTGGATGCAGCTGTTCAGATGTATAGTGTGCTGATGTGCATTGGAAAATCAATCAGGTTTTTAGCTTTGTGGTAACATGTACCTGCTGCAGTCTTTTTATAGATGTGCTAAGTGGGAGTGCCACCACTGTTTACAGGAATAAGCTGAAACAGCAGCTCATACGCTTCTCCAGCAGATGGGTTCTAGCTACATATTCCTCCTATTCTCTATGTAACTTTACCAGATCACCAGCTATAATTATCCCACGTTAATACTATATATCCATTGTAACCCTAATCCACTTGTGTGCCTACATGGAAGAGTTCAGCACATAATGGAACTGCTGCTACTGAACAAGGCATCTAACTTACCAATGCTGTTGGTTTAATATATGTGAAGTTAATAATTAGCTGTCCACCAACATTGCGAGTGCTCGTATTTTCATGTCCATATTTGTTTATGTCTGCTTTTCCTTTTGCACGTTTTCAGTGTCAAGTGAATGCAATTCTTGACTTGTTATCATAATCGAAAATAACAACTTTGCTGAGTACAATACTTCTCATCACTTGCATTATTGCTTTTGTTCTGGGAGAAAGTATACCTCATGTTCCCCAGATTATGGCACAGAATGCTGACTGCATGAGCATACTATAATTTATTGTGTAGGATAAGAGATTGAGGGAGCTAAAGTCATCAATATTTATGGAGATTACTTTATATCTATGTGTCATCTGAACATGTCTGTTTATAGTTGGAAAGATAAAAGATAAAATGAGTGAATTGTCAATGAGCTAAGCATAGTAAGGAACTCTATGAAAACTTGCTAAAGAGTACTAGACTGTATGTAACCTGGCAAGAAAATGGCCCCTCGTCTGTAGAGTCAGTGAGCTTCAAAGCAAAAACGCACTGTTAGATCATTGGCCCAGATAATACTGACAACCACATATCGGCTGTCTGCTGTTGCTAGGTACTGCTGCAGAGAAACCTGACCTGTTATGTTAGAGCACCCGCTTCTTCTGTTATACATCTACCTTGTTCTTTTTATGTTCATGATCAAAAGTTGAGATTTGAATAATTAACGCAAGATCATAAATATTCCTCCGCAGTAAACGCCAGGTTTCTTTTTTTGTATAGGATCTATAGGTATTCATTATATCTGAAAAAGCTTAAGGGGTATATGCAATTGCGGTCGAATTCCCGAAATTGTCGAATTTCGGGAATTTTCCGCCAAAAAAAAAAAAATCGACAATGCAATTCAGTACTTTCCGACAAAAAAACGGACTTTCAAAATTCGACTTTTTGAAATTCGACTTTTGACAAATTCGACTTTTTTGCAATGATACACATGCTGCAATTCGACCAAAGTCTATTCAATGGAAGTTTGGAAATTCGACAACAGTGCTTTTAGACAGTAAATTCGTCATTTTCAATCCGACACACTTTGGAGGGTGAAACTAATAAAAAAAAATTAAAACATGTTTTTTTTGTGTTTTTTTTTCTTGGTAATATCATATCTATTTATATTAGAAGGGATTAGGTACTTAGTTTGTCTTTTTTGGAGGCACAAGTATTATTTATATATTTTTAAAAATAATATATATATATTTTTTTTTGGGATGGAATGGTAAAATCCCTGAAAAAAATGGCGTGGGGTCCCCCCTCCAAAGCATAACCAGCCTCGGGCTCTTCAAGCTGGTCCTGGTTCTAAAAATGCGGGGGAAAAATTGACAGGGGTTCCCCCGTATTTTTAAAACCAGCACCGGGCTCTGCGCCTGATGCTGGTGCAAAAATACGGGGGACAAAAAGAGTAGGGGTCCCCCGTATTTTATACACCAGCATCTGGCTCCACTAGCTGGACAGATAATGCCACAGCCGGGGGTCACTTTTTATACAGCGCCCTGCGGCCGTGGCATTAAATATCCAACTAGTCACCCCTGGCCGGGGTACCCTGGGGGAGTGGGGACCCCTTCAATCAAGGGGTCCCCCCCCCCCCCCCCCAGCCACCCAAGGGCCAGGGGTGAATCCCGAGGCTGTCCCCCCCCCCCCCCCCCCCCATCCAAGGGCTGCGGATGGGAGGCTGATAGCCTTGAGAAAAATGTCAGAATATTGTTTTTTCCAGTAGTACTACAAGTCCCAGCAAGCCTCCCCCGCAAGCTGGTACTTGCAGAACCACAAGTACCAGCATGCTGGAGAAAAACGGGCCCGCTGGTACCTGTAGTACTACTGGAAAAAAAATACCCAAATAAAAACAGGACACACACCGTGACAAGTACAACTTTATTACATACTGCCGACACACACATACTTACCTATGTTGACACGCCGACTGCCACAGTCTCCGACGATCCGAGGGTACCTGTTAAAAAATTATACTCACCTTCCAGCGTCCAGAGATAAATCCACGTCCAGAGTATAATCCAGGTACTTGGCAAAATAACAAACCGCAAAAACCCGTGCCAGCGGACTGAAAGGGGTCCCATGTTGACACATGAGACCCCTTTCCCCGAATGCAGAGACCTCTACGTGACAGCTGTCACTGAAAGGTCTCTTCAGCCAATCAGCGAGTGCAACGTCCTTGCACTCTGCTGATTGGCTCTGCGCGTCTGAGCTCAGACAGCGCATCGCAAAGCCTCTCCATTATATTCAATGGTGGGAACCTTGCGGTTAGCGGTGGGGTCACCCGCCGGTCAGCGGCTGACCGCGGGTAACCCCCCCGCTGACGGCAAAGTTCACACCATTGCAAGTAATGGAGAGAGCTGTGCGATGCGCTGTCACAGCACAGACAGCGCACAGCCAATCAGGTGAGCGCCACGTAGTAGCGCTTCCTGATTGGCTGAAGGGACCTCAGTGACAGGAGTCACGTGATGTCCCGGCACATTCGGGGAAAGGGGTCTCATGTGTCAATATGGGACCCCTTTCAGTCCGGCATATGGTCGGGTATGCGGTTTGTTTTTTTAACAAGTACATGGATTATACTCTGGACGTGGATTTATCTCTGGACGCTGGAAGGTGAGTATAATTTTTTAACAGGTACCCTCGGATCGTCGGAGACTGTGGCAGTCGGCGTGTCAACATAGGTAAGTATGTGTGTGTCGGCAGTGTGTAATAAAGTTGTACTTGTCACGGTGTGTGTGTCCTGTTTTTATTTGGGTATTTTTTTCCAGTAGTACTACAGGTACCAGCGGGCCCGTTTTTCTCCCGCATGCTGGTACTTGTGGTTCTGCAAGTACCAGCTTGCGGGGGAGGCTTGCTGGGACTTGTAGTACTACTGGAAAAAACAATATTCTGTCATTTTACTCAAGGCTATCAGCCTCCCATCCGCAGCCTTTGGATGGGGGGGGACAGCCTCGGGCTTCACCCCTGGCCCTTGGGTGGCTGGGGGGAGGGGACCCCTTGATTGAAGGGGTCCCCACTCCTCCAGGGTACCCCGGCCAGGGGTGACTAGTTGGATATTTAATGCCACGGCCGCAGGGCGCTGTATAAAAGTGACCCCCGGCTGTGGCATTATCTGTCCAGCTAGTGGAGCCCGATGCTGGTGTATAAAATACGGGGGGACCCCTACTCTTTTTGTCCCCCGTATTTTTTGCACCAGCATCAGGCGCAGAGCCCGGTGCTGGTTTTAAAAATACGGGGGATCCCCTGTCAATTTTGTCCCCGCATTTTTAGAACCAGGACCAGCTCGAAGAGCCCGAGGCTGGTTATGCTTTGGAGGGGGGACCCCACGCCATTTTTTTCCGGGTTTTTACCCGTTTTATTAATTTGCGGCAAAATCCGGCAAATCGGCCGTTTTTCGCCCGCGGGAATGTCGAATCCGTTTTTAATTGAATATGGTGAATTCCGGCAGCCACCTGTCGAATTGTGTCGAATTAAAAAACGGCGATAATTTGCCGCGATTCGCCGTGAATTGCATATACCCCTAAAGCTCTTGCCAAGAAATATAAGCTTCCTATTTTTTGATAGTGCCCCCCCCTGCTCCTCCTCCTCCTCTTATATCGCGACACAAGGAATCCACAGCGCCCAATTACAGAGTACATCAATGAAAAATCAAAACAGGATGATAGTCCGACGGCGGGCATACACACTACATTATCACTGATGCTATCACACAGTGACTTCATTCTGCGGCCGGCTGGCACTTGCAGCTTTGGACGATGAGTCCAAATTGAGCTCTATGCACAGACGAGGGTCATTATTGCGAGGCCGTGCATGACTCATCAGCATACACATTGGGCTATTTAGTAAACTATATCGCTACGTGTGTACCCACCTTTAGAGTTGAAGACAATATAGGAAAAGTACAGGGTAAATAAACGCTGACATAAGTATCAGGGTGGCAGAAAAACGCGGGATTAGGTGCAGTCGAGGATGGTTTAAATAAGAGAAGGATTTGAGCTCTGACAATACATATTTAAGACTCGCCTTATTTACATATGCCCTGCAGTTGTCATTTTAATTGGAGAAGTATAAATAATACCTGAGAGTAGATATGGAAGTAACTGGACCCAAGTTATTTTTCAGGGACCCTTTTCCACTGAGTCGCGACCTTGGGTTATTTGTGGCAGTGGAAAAAGGGGTTTTAGTATTAAAGGGGAGACATGCCTTTCTTTCAAACTCCTTCCCTTCCTCTTAGTTACATGTACAGTATATTGTGTTTTGACTATGCCATATTAACTGTTTTCAGAGTGTTTCTGTCCTTTTTTTTTTTTTCTTCCTGTATCTAACTTATGCAGAACAACCTTTCAGAAAATTCCGCCAGCTCTAGGCACATGCATGATTTGTCTGTTTCTTTTTCTTTAGCTCACCATCTGTTTACACTACTTGCTATGTGGTCAGCAGGGAACGGTATTCTCTGCCCATGCAATATTTTCATAGCATTATTATTATTATTATTATTATATATTTTATTTTATATTGCACCATATTGAATGTGCCTTGGCAATATACACGGTCCCGAAGCACTTGCCTGAATAAGCCATCTAAAAAGTAGTTGCTGATCTGCAAAGTTAGGGGATCCATAATTGCATCGGTTCTAAAAGTATTGTACAGTTGTTGGTTTTTTTCTTATTAGCTTTTTTCTTATAAATAAAAAATGAAACAATGTGCTTACAAAGTACACAGATGTCAAGCCTACTTACATGTTTAAGTTTTGTTGTTTAACATTTCAAATAACTGGAAAAAAGTTAAATCCTGCGCATAAAATCAATGCAATACAGAGGGTGGGTATGAACTGTTCAAAGGGGCTGATGGAAGTGATGTTACAGAACAAATATATTAGCAAATTTGGTATGTTTGGGTTGCAATTTGTTTACAAAACTGCGTAATTGAACAGTTTGTAGGTGTTTTTATGGGTGTAATGAATGTACTAGGGGAGCCTTATGCTGGGCGATATCTTGAAATATATGAACAATAAATCGTTCATATCTTTCAGTATGTATGCTACAACGATGAACGGTGCGCATGCCCGCAATCGTTCATTGCAGAGCGATCATCGTTAAAACATGCCAGTCAATTTGGACGATATCGATGTCTGTACTCTCATATCGTCCACATTGGCCATCGACATCGTCCAATGTGTATTCCCCTTTACTCCAATTTTTTGGAATTATCAGGCCGATCAAACAAAATGCTCGATAATTGTAGTGTTTGAAGCCAATAAACTACTTCAAATGCTCTTGCAGCACTCAGATCGGGAGAACGAGATAGTATGTGCTGCACACGCTATATCATTACCGTCGTCCCCATCCAAGTCCAGGGATGAATATGAATTGCTCAGTTTGTATGGGTGCAAACATATCGGATATTCAGTCCGTTTGATTGCAGTGTTTACCAGATTGTCAACCCATCAGGTAGTGTGTACCTAGCTTACCTCCTTCATATGCCAAAGATTTAAGGAAAAAATTAAGTGTCTCCCAATTATACCACTTTCAGACATACGACTCAGGAATTACCCTGCTCAGACACAGATCTTTCACCTTTTCTCTAACGTCCTAGTGGATGCTGGGAACTCCGAAAGGACCATGGGGAATAGCGGCTCCGCAGGAGACTGGGCACAACTAAAAGAAAGCTTTTAGACTACCTGGTGTGCACTGGCTCCTCCCACTATGACCCTCCTCCAAGACTCAGATTTCTGTGCCCGGCCGAGCTGGATGCACACTAGGGGCTCTCCTGAGCTCCTAGAAAGAAAGTTTATTTTAGGTTTTTTATTTTACAGTGAGACCTGCTGGCAACAGGCTCACTGCATCGAGGGACTAAGGGGAGAAGAAGCGAACCTACCTGCTTGCAGCTAGCTTGGGCTTCTTAGGCTACTGGACACCATTAGCTCCAGAGGGATCGACCGCATGGAACTGGCCTTGGTGTTTGTTCCCGGAGCCGCGCCGCCGTCCCCCTTACAGAGCCAGAAGCAAGAAGAGGTCCGGAAAATCGGCGGCAGAAGACATCAGTCTTCGCCAAGGTAGCGCACAGCACTGCAGCTGTGCGCCAATGCTCCTCATACACACTTCACACTCCGGTCACTGAGGGTGCAGGGCGCTGGGGGGGGCGCCCTGAGCAGCAATAAAAACACCTTGGCTGGCAAATATATCACAATATATAGCCCCAGAGGCTATATATGTGATAAATACCCCTGCCAGAATCCATAAAAAAGCGGGAGAAAAGTCCGCGAAAAAGGGGCGGAGCTATCTCCCTCAGCACACTGGCGCCATTTTCTCTTCACAGTGCAGCTGGAAGACAGCTCCCCAGGCTCTCCCCTGTAGTTTGCAGGCTCAAAGGGTTAAAAAGAGAGGGGGGGCACTAAATTTAGGCGCAATATTGTATATACAAGCAGCTATTGGGAAAAATTCACTCAATATAGTGTTAATCCCTAAATTATATAGCGCTCTGGTGTGTGCTGGCATACTCTCTCTCTGTCTCCCCAAAGGGCTGTGTGGGGTC
Source organism: Pseudophryne corroboree (assembly GCF_028390025.1). Taxonomy (NCBI): domain Eukaryota; kingdom Metazoa; phylum Chordata; class Amphibia; order Anura; family Myobatrachidae; genus Pseudophryne; species Pseudophryne corroboree. The sequence goes on from NC_086449.1 coordinate 403,458,053, forward strand.
CTGTCCTCAGTCAGAGCATTCCCTGTGTGTGTGCGGTGTGTCGGTACGGCTGTGTCGACACGTTTGATGAGGAGTCTTATGTGGTGGCAGAGCAGATGCCGATAAATGTGATGTCGCCCCCTGTGGGGCCGACACCAGAGTGGATGGATAGGTGGAAGGTATAAACCGACAGTGTCAACTCCTTACATAAAAGGCTGGATGACGTAACAGCTGTGGGACAGCCGGCTTCTCAACCGCGCCTGCCCAGGCGTCTCAAAGGCCATCAGGGGCTCAAAAACGCCCGCTCTCTCAGATGGCAGACACAGATGTCGACACGGAGTCTGACTCCAGTGTCGACGAGGTTGAGACATATACACAATCCACTAGGAACATCCGTTACATGATCCCGGCAATAAAAAATGTGTTACACATTTCTGACATTAACCCAAGTACCACTAAAAAAGGGTTTTATGTGTGGGGAGAAAAAGCAGGCAGTGTTTTGTTCCCCCATCAAATGAGTGAATGAAGTGTGAAAAAGCGTGGGTTCCCCCGATAAGAAACTGGTAATTTCTAAAAAGTTACTGATGGCGTACCCTTTCCCGCCAGAGGATAAGTTACGCTGGGAGATATCCCCTAGGGTGGATAAGGCGCTCACACGTTTGTCAAAAAAGGTGGCACTGCCGTCTTAGGATACGGCCACTTTGAAGGTACCTGCTGATAAAAAGCAGAAGGCTATCCTGAAGTCTGTATTTACACACTCAGGTACTAGACTGAGACCTGCAGATAGTGCTGCTGCAGCGTGGTCTGTGACCCTGTCAAACAGGGATACTATTTTGCGAACATAAGAGCATATTAAAGACGTCGTCTTATATATGAGGGATGCACAGAGGGATATTTTGCCGGCTGGCATCCAGAATTAATGCAATGTCCATTCTGTCAGGAGGGTATTAGAGACCCAACACTGGACAGGTGATGCTGACTTTAAAAGGCACATAGAGCCTTATAAGGGTGAGGAATTGTTTGGGGATGGTCTCTGGGACCTCGTATCCACAGCAACAGCTGGGAAGAAAAAAATTTACCTCAGGTTTCCTCACAGCCTAAGAAAGCACTGTATTATCAGGTACGGTCCTTTCGGCTTCAGAAAAGCAAGCGGGTCAAAGGCGCTTCCTTTCTGCACAGAGACGAGGGAAGAGGAAAAAAGCTGCACCAGTCAGCCAGTTCCCAGAATCAAAATTCTTCCCCCGTTTCCTCTGAGTCCACCGCATGACGCGGGGGCTCCACAGGCGTAGCCAGTTACGGTGGGGGGCCGCCTCAAAAATTCCAGCGATCAGTGGGCTCGCTCACAGGTGGATCCCTGGATCCTTCAAGTAGTATCTCAGGGGTACAAGCTGGAATTCGAGGCGTCTCCCCCCCGCCGTTTCCTCAAATCTGCCTTGCCGACAACTCCCTCAGGCAGGGAGGCTGTGCTAGAGGCAATTCACAAGCTGTATTCCCAGCAGGTGATAGTCAAGGTGCCCCTACTTCAACAAGGACGGGGTTACTATTCCACACTGTTTGTGGTACCGAAACCGGATGGTTCGGTGAGACCCATGTTAAATTTGAAATCCTTGAACACATACATAAAAAAATTCAAGTTCAAGATGGAATCGCTCAGGGCGGTTATTGCAAGCCTGGAGGAGGGGGATTACATGGTATCCCTGGACATCAAGGATGCTTACCTACATGTCCCCATTTACCATCCTCACCAGGAGTACCTCAGATTTGTGGTACAGGATTGCCATTACCAATTCCAAACACTGCCGTTTGGACTGTCCACGGCACCGAGGGTCTTTACCAAGGTAATGGCAGAAATGATGATACTCCTTCGAAAAAGGGAGTTTTAATTATCCCGTACTTGGACGATCTCCTTATAAAGGCGAGGTCCAAGGATCAGTTGTTGGTCAGAGTAGCACTATCTCGGGAAGTGCTACAACAGCACGGATGGATTCTATACATTCCAAAGTCACAGCTGGTTCCTACCACACGCCTACTGTTCCTGGGGATGGTTCTGGACACAGAACAGAAAAAAGTATTTCTCCCGCAGGAGAAAGCCAAGGAGCTGTCATCTCTAGTCAGAGACGTCCTGAAACCAAAACAGGTATTGGTGCATCACTGCACACGAGTCCTGGGAAAAATGATAGCTTCTTACGAAGCAGAATTCCATTCGGCAGGTTCCATGCAAGAACCTTTCAGTGGGACCTCTTGGACAAGTGGTCGGGATCGCATCTTCAGATGCATCGGCTGATAACCCTGTCTCCAAGGACCAGGGTATCTCTACTGTGGTGGCTGCAGAGTGCTCATCTTCAAGAGGGCCGCAGATTCGGCATACAGGACTGGGTCCTGGTAACCACGGATGCCAGCCTTCGAGGCTGGGGGGCAGTCACAGAGGGAAGAAATTTCCAAGGACTTTGGTCAAGTCAGGAGTCGTCCCTACACATAAATATTCTGGAACTGAGGGCCATTTACAATGCCCTAGGTCTGGCAAGGCCTCTGCTTCAAAACCAGCCGGTACTGATCCAATCAGACAACATCACGGCAGTCGCCCATGTAAACAGACAGGGCGGCACAAGAAGCAGGATGGCGATGGCAGAAGCCACAAGGATTCTCCGATGGGCGGAAAATCACGTCTTAGCACTGTCAGCAGTGTTCATTCCGGGAGGGGACAACTGGGAAGCAGACTTCCTCAGCAGGCACGACCTACACCCGGGAGAGTGGGGACTTCATCCAGAAGTCTTCCAACTGTTGGGAAACTGTTGGGAAAGACCACAGGTGGTCATGATGGCATCCCGCCTAAACAAAAAACTAGATATTGCGCCAGGTCAAGGGACCCTCAGGCGATAGCTGTGGACGCTCTAGTGACACCGTGGGTGTACCAGTCGGTTTATGTATTCCCTCCTCTGCCTCTCATACCAAAGGTACTGAGAATAATAAGAAGACGAGGAGTAAGAACGATACTCGTGGTTCCGGATGGGCCAAGAAGAGCTTGGTACCCAGAACTTCAAGAAATGATATCAGAGGACCAATGGCCTCTACCGCTCAGACAGGATCTGCTACAGCAGGGGCCCTGTCTGTTCCAAGACTTACCGCGGCTGCGTTTGACGGCATGGCGGTTGAATACCGGATCCTAAAGGAAAAGAGCATTCCGGAGGAAGTCATTCCTACGCTGATAAAAGCCAGGAAAGAAGTAACCGTAAACCATTATCACCGTATTTGGCGAAAATATGTTGCTTGGTGTGAGGCCAGGAAGGCCCCAACAGAGGAATTTCAGCTGGGTCGTTTTCTGCACTTCCTACAGTCAGGAGTGACTATGGGCATAAACTTGGGTTCCATTAAGGTCCAGATTTCGGCTCTGTCGATTTTCTTCCAGAAAGAACTGGCTTCACTGCCTGGAGTTCAGACATTTGTAAAGGGAGTGCTACATATTCAGCCCCCTTTTGTGCCTCCTGTGGCACCTTGGGATCTCAACGTGGTGTTGAGTTTCCTAAAATCACATTGGTTTGAGCCACTTAAAACTGTGGATTTGAAATATCTCACGTGGAAAGTGGTCATGTTATTGGCCTTGGCTTCGGCCAGGCGTGTGTCAGAATTGGTGGCTTTGTCATGTAAAAGCCCTTATCTGATTTTTCCATATGGATAGGGCAGAATTGAGGACTCGTCACCAGTTTCTCCCTAAGGTGGTATCAGCTTTTCACTTGAACCAACCTATTGTAGTGCCTGCGGCTACTAGGGACTTGGAAGATTCCAAGTTACTGGACGTAGTCAGGGCCTTAAAAATTTATATTTCCAGGACGGCTGGAGTCAGGAAAATTGACTCGCCTTTTATCCTGTAGGCACCCAACAAAATAGGTGCTCCTGCTTCTAAGCAGACTATTGCTCGCTGAATTTGTAGCACAATTCAGCTGGAGCATTCTGCGGCTGGATTGCCGCATCCTAAATCAGTAAAAGCCCATTCCACGAGGAAGGTGGGCTCATCTTGGGCGGCTGCCCGAGGGGTCTCGGCTTTACAACTTTGCCGAGCTGCTACTTGGTCAGGGGCAAACACGTTTGCAAAATTCTACAAATTTGATACCCTGGCTGAGGAGGACCTTGAGTTCTCTCATTCGGTGCTGCAGAGTCATCCGCACTCTCCTGCCCGTTTGGGAGCATTGGTATAATCCCCATGGTCCTTTCGGAGTTCCCAGCATCCACTAGGACGTTAGAGAAAATAAGATTTTACTCACCGGTAAATCTATTTCTCGTAGTCCGTAGTGGATGCTGGGCGCCCATCCCAAGTGCGGATTGTCTGCAATACTTGTACATAGTTATTGTTAACTAAAGGGTTATTGTTATGAGCCATCTGTTGAGAGGCTCAGTTATGTTTCATACTGTTAACTGGATATGGTATCACGAGTTATACGGTGTGATTGGTGTGGCTGGTATGAGTCTTACCCGGGATTCAAAATCCTTCCTTATTGTGTCAGCTCTTCCGGGCACAGTATCCTAACTGAGTCTTGGAGGAGGGTCATAGTGGGAGGAGCCAGTGCACACCAGGTAGTCTAAAATCTTTCTTTTAGTTGTGCCCAGTCTCCTGCGGAGCCGCTATTCCCCATGGTCCTTTCGGAGTTCCCAGCATCCACTACGGACTACGAGAAATAGATTTACCGGTGAGTAAAATCTTATTTTTTGTTGGCTGTCCCCCTTTCACGCTGCACCTGAGACCAGTGAAATTCTCCGGTCGACCTCTTTCAGACATAAGTCGGGTTTCCCCTGGTTTTCTATGAGCCCCGACTGCCAGGTTGCTCTCTCGTCTTTCTTTCTTTCGTTCTTTCTCTCTCTCTCTCTCTCTCTCTCTCTCTCTCTCTCTCTCTCTCTCTCTTTCGTTCTCTCTCTCTCTCTTTCGTTCACTCTCTCTTTCGTTCTCTCTCTCTCTCTCTCTTTCGTTCTCTCTCTCTCTCTTTCGTTCTCTCTCTCTCTCTCTCTCTTTCGTTCTCTCTCTCTCTCTCTCTCTTTCGTTCTCTCTCTCTCTCTTTCGTTCTCTCTCTCTCTCTTTCGTTCTCTCTCTCTCTCTCTCTCTCTCTTTCGTTCTCTCTCTCTCTCTCTCTTTCGTTCTCTCTCTCTCTCTCTCTTTCGTTCTCTCTCTCTCTCTCTTTCGTTCTCTCTCTCTCTCTCTCTCTCTTTCGTTCTCTCTCTCTCTCTCTCTTTCGTTCTCTCTCTCTCTCTCTCTCTCTTTCGTTCTCTCTCTCTCTCTCTCTCTTTCGTTCTCTCTCTCTCTCTTTCGTTCTCTCTCTCTCTCTCTTTCGTTCTCTCTCTCTCTCTCTTTCGTTCTCTCTCTCTCTCTCTCTCTCTCTCTTTCGTTCTCTCTCTCTCTCTTTCGTTCTCTCTCTCTCTCTCTTTCGTTCTCTCTCTCTTTCGTTCTCTCTCTCTCTCTCTTTCGTTCTCTCTCTCTCTCTCTTTCGTTCTCTCTCTCTCTCTCTCTCTCTCTCTTTCGTTCTCTCTCTCTCTCTCTCTTTCGTTCTCTCTCTCTCTCTCTCTTTCGTTCTCTCTCTCTCTCTCTCTCTTTCGTTCTCTCTCTCTCTCTCTTTCGTTCTCTCTCTCTCTCTCTCTCTCTCTTTCGTTCTCTCTCTCTCTCTCTCTCTCTCTTTCGTTCTCTCTCTCTCTCTCTCTCTCTTTCGTTCTCTCTCTCTCTCTCTCTCTCTCTTTCGTTCTCTCTCTCTCTCTCTCTTTCGTTCTCTCTCTCTCTCTCTCTCTTTCGTTCTCTCTCTCTCTCTCTCTCTTTCGTTCTCTCTCTCTCTCTCTTTCGTTCTCTCTCTCTCTCTCTCTTTCGTTCTCTCTCTCTCTCTTTCGTTCTCTCTCTCTCTCTCTCTCTTTCGTTCTCTCTCTCTCTCTCTCTCTCTCTTTCGTTCTCTCTCTCTCTCTCTCTCTCTTTCGTTCTCTCTCTCTCTCTCTCTCTCTCTTTCGTTCTCTCTCTCTCTCTCTTTCGTTCTCTCTCTCTCTCTCTCTCTTTCGTTCTCTCTCTCTCTTTCGTTCTCTCTCTCTCTCTTTCGTTCTCTCTCTCTCACACTCACTCACACACACACACACAGGCAGCGACCCTGTGGCTAGGGTGTGCCAGCTGCTTTTATACACTGCAGTACAGACTGCAGCAAGATGCCCCCCCCCCCCCCCCCCCCTTCCAGGCATTACTGTCCCCCTCCAAGCAGCCCTAGGTGCGCCCTCTGAGTGATCACCGGTCACACTATTCACAAGTTCCGGGTTGTGTTCCTGTGACGAAAGTTCTAGGAAAACCCCTTGTAAATAGGACATACGCGAGACCTAGGTAGTTTGGCCAAGTCTTGGCAAAAATCTGTGATTTTCGCTATGTCTGAAAGGGGTGTAAGTCATATCTATATTTTTGATCTGGAGCCCAGTTAGGAGATTAGAAGCTTACGCAACCCAGAGGTAATGTGTTCATAATGGGGCATCCTTGAGCAAAGTCGTTAAAGGTGAGGGTGCAAGGATTTTAATAGATTACAATTGTCTAAGAATTATGTAGAATATGTTGTAAGAATGAGACAAATGTCCCACGGAGCAGAAAGCTTCTCTTGAAAGATTAGAAAAGTGACAGAAGGTGTCATCCAAAGGAAATGTTCTGTAATAGTGAGTTTAATTTCAAATATCTAAACATCCCTAGCGAGGTTACTTTAGAAAATCATGGTTTGGAAAACATAAACATCACAAATGAGGGAAGAGAGGCCAATGTCCTTGTCTTTCTACCAAATATTGTAAGAGTGTGAAACTATCACAGCTAGGGGAGGGTGCTGTTCAATAACCCAGAATAGTGTGTGTGTGTTGTATAAACAATCATGTTGAGTTTTCTACCAAGCAAGGAAAAACATGAAGGTTTCCATTAGTGCATTTTATATTGGAAGACTATTCCTGGGTTCTTTATGAAGGCTCACACGGACTAAACGTTAAATGCACACCATAAACAATCTAACAAGTTGCCCAGAAACTGTTCTACCCCCACAACCTAGCCAGTGGCCACTACTTGCAGTATTAAGGGCGGCATGGAGCTGCTGCACATGCCCAGTGGCAGCAGATTTTCCTACCAAGTCTGCCGTGTGTTTGTCTCTGGATCTAAGTGCTCAATCATTGCACCAGAGGGAGAATCTTGTACTGTAAGTGGCTTACCGTGATCATTGGGGCTGCATATGTCTGAAGTTCTGTATTACATAAACTGCACTTTGTTTGAGGCAGATTATAGCTTGTTACACGCTAATTATGCATCCTTCATTGGCTGGTGACAATCACTGTAAAATCAAATATTTGGAAACCCCCCCCCAGAAATCCTGGTTTTGAGTTCTCCAGCTCTTGTCTAGTTTCCTGTACCTTACCAGCGTCTATGGATTCAGCAGCATGTCCAAGATGACTTGGGTTTTTAGTGGCCCAAATAGCCAGGCCCTTTATCTAAACTGTGTTTTAAAGGTAATATCTACATTTACATGAGAATCAATCATTTCTAATAACGAAGGGAACATTATTCCAGCAAAGAGTTCATTTATATGGACTTACCGTAAGTGCTAACATCACCTTCTGGCTTCTAATTTTAGTATAGGTTAAAGAAAACACCTATTGGGTGGCCACAACACCTAAAACTGTGCCGAGTGTTTTTGTTTTTTTAAAGAAGAACTTCTATATATTCAGTGGTTGTGTATCTTCATAAATATGACCTGCCACATGTTCAAGATAATTGGACGTTGTAATGTAGTAAATACAGTACATCCAGAAAGCATTCACAGTGCTTTACTTTTTCCACATTTTGTTATGTTACAGCCTTATTCCAAAATGGAATAAATTAATTTTCTCCTTCATTCACTAGGGGACACTGGAGGATCTTTACGCTGGAGTATAGATGGTGGTCAAGTGGAGCCAGGCACTTTAAATTCTAAAGAATTGTGACTGGCTCCTCTCATCTATGTCCCCTCTACAGACCAGTTTTAAAAATGTGCCTGATGGAGCCGGTTCTCTCTCTGGGCTTCTCCAGAGATATTTTTCTATTTTCAGGCAGAGGACAGACAGGCAGCCTGCTGCCCCTGTCTGTCTGCTACGTGGGAGCTGATGGTGGGACTTTAGCACAGTTTCTTTAAACTGCAGCCATTGTCCCAGGTACAGGGACATCAGTCCCAGAGGTACTTGTGCAGCACTGCGTGCGGTGTCTGCTAGGGTCCCCACAGCCGGTGCCCAGCCAGTCAGCAAGGCAGGTGGTGAGTATTCTCCGGAGCTCTGACTAGCTCTGCCCTGCAGGATGCTGCTCTCCGGAGCAGCATCCGGCAGGGCACAGTCTACCTCACGCTGAGTCTACCTCACGCTCTGCACAGCGGCGGTAGTTCAGCACCCACCACTGATGGAAGGAGAGCACTTTCAAATTTCCCACTTAGCGCAGGGTGCTAAAGGTGGGGGGCGGAGCTACGCTCTAGAACGGCTGCGTCTTCCTCCTGGCTGGTCGGCGCCATTAAGGACACGCTGCTGGCGGCTACTAAGTGGACGGGGTGCGCCTCTCTGGTGGAAGTGCTCTGAGACAGCACACCTTGGAGGCTCAGCGGTGACATAAACGCCTATTTAGGGTTACACATTGTAACTGGCTATATAGGGAGGCTGTGACTGGTCTTACCTATTCTCCCCTTTCTCTATTGTTTTCTGGCTATTTCTATTTCAGTTTACACTCTGCTGCTACAGTTATTTTATATATATATATATATGTACACTGCTCAAAAAAATAAAGGGAACACTAAAATAACACATCCTAGATCTGAATGAATGAAATATTCTTATTAAATACTTTGTTCTTTACATAGTTGAATGTGCTGACAACAAAATCACACAAAAATTATCAATGCAAATCAAATTTATTAACCCATGGAGGTCTGGATTTGGAGTCACCCTCAAAATGAAAGTGGAAAAACACACTACAGGCTGATCCAACTTTGATGTAATGTCCTTAAGACAAGTCAAAATGAGGCTCAGTAGTGTGTGTGGCCTCCACGTGCCTGTATGACCTCCCTACAACCCACACAAGAGGCTCAGGTAGTGCAGCTCATCCAGGATGGCACATCAATGCGAGCTGTGGCAAGAAGGTTTGCTGTGTCTGTCAGCGTAGTGTCCAGAGCATGGAGGCACTACAAGGAGACAGGCCAATACATCAGGAGATGTGGAGGAGGCCGTAGGAGGGCAACAACCCAGCAGCAGGACTGCTACTTCCACCTTTGTGCAAGGAGAAACAGGAGGAGCACTGCCAGAGCCCTGCAAAATGACCGCCAGCAAGCCACAAATGTGCATGTGTCTACTCAAACGATCAGAAACGGACTCCATGAGGGCCCGACGCCCACAGGTGGGGGTCGTGCTTACAGCTCAACACCGCGCAGGACGTTTGGCATTTGCCAGAGAACACCAAGATTGGCAAATTCGCCACTGGCGCCCTGTGCTCTTCACAGATGAAAGCAGGTTCTCACTGAGCACATGTGACAGAGTCTGGAGATGCCAAGGAGAACGTTCTGCTGCCTGCAACATCCTCCAGCATGACCGGTTTGGCAGTGGTTCAGTAATGGTGTGGGGTGGCATTTCTTTGGGGGGCTGCACAGCCCTCCATGTGCTCGCCAGAGGTAGCCTGACTGCCATTAGGTACCAAGATGAGATCCTCAGACCCCTTGTGAGACCATATGCTGGTGCGGTTGGCCCTGGGTTTCTTCTAATGCAAGACAATGCTAGACCTCATGTGGCTGGAATGTCAGCAGTTCCTGCAAGACGAAGGCATTGATGCTATGGACTGGCCCGCCCGTTCCCCAGACCTGAATCCAATTGAGCACATCTGGGACATCATGTCTCGCTCCATCCACCAATGCCACGTTGCACCACAGACTGTCCAGGAGTTGGCGGATGCTTTAGTCCAGGTCTGGGAGGAGATCCCTCAGGAGACCATACGCCACCTCATCAGGAGCATGCCCAGGCGTTGCAGGGAGGTCATACAGGCACGAGGAGGCCACAGACACTACTGAGCCTCATTTTGACTTGTTTTAAGGACATTACATCAAATTTGGATCCGCCTGCAGTGTGTTTTTCCACTTTAATTTTGAGGGTGACTCCAAATCCAGACCTCCATGGATTAATAAATTTGATTTCCATTGATGATTTTTGTGTGATTTTGTTGTCAGCACATTCAACTATGTAAAGAACAAAGTATTTAATAAGAATATTTCATTCATTCAGATCTAGGATGTGTTATTTTAGTGTTCCCTTTATTTTTTTGAGATATATAATATTTCTCTAACTTCCTAGAGGCTGCTGGGACTCCGTAAGGACCATGGGGATAGACGGGCTCCGCAGGAGACATGGGCACTTTAAGAAAGACTTTGGATCTGAGTGTGCACTGGCTCCTCCCTCTATGCCCCTCCTCCAGACCTCAGTGTGATACTGTGCCCAGTGGAGACTGGGTGCTTTCAGGGAGCTCTCCTGAGTTTCCTGTAAAAGAAAGTATTTTAGTTAGGTTTTTTATTTTCAGGGAGCCTGCTGGCAACAGGCTCCCTGCATCGAGGGACTGAGGAGAGAGAAACAGACCCACTCAGTTTCAGGGCTCTGTTTCTTAGGCTACTGGACACCATTAGCTCCAGAGGGATCGGTACGCAGGTCTCACCCTCGCCGTCTGTCCCAGAGCCGCGCCGCCGTCCTCCTCGCAGAGCCGGAAGATAGAAGCCGGGTGAGTATGTGAGGAAAAGACTTCAGAGGCGGCAGAAGACACCTTGATCTTCATAGAGGTAATGCACAGCAGTGAAGCTGTGCGCCATTGCTCCCATTCACCTCACACACATCGGTCACTGTAAGGGTGCAGGGCCCAGGGGGGGCGCCCTGGGCAGCAATAAAAACCTCCTGTGGCAAATACACATATATACATGTACAGCTGGGCACTGTACATGTATAAAAAGAGCCCCCGCCATGTTATTAAGAAATTTGAGCGGGACAGAAGCCGCCGTCGAGGGGGCGGGGCTTCTCCCTCAGCACTCACCAGCGCCATTTTTCTCCACAGCACCGCTGAGAGGAAGCTCCCCGGACTCTCCCCTGCTTGACACGCGGTGAAAGAGGGTTTTAAAGTAGAGGGGGGGCACATAATTGGCGCATATACATGCTACAAAAGCGCTACTGGGTAAACATTCTGTGTTTTTTCCTGGGTCATATAGCGCTGGGGTGTGTGCTGGTATACTCTCTCTCTGTCTCTCCAAAGGGCCTGGTGGGGAACCTGTCTTCAGAAAAGAGCTTCCCTGTGTGTGTGTGTGTGTGTGTGTGTGTGTGTGTGTGTGTGTGTGTGGTGTGTCGGTACGCGTGTGTCGACATGTCTGTTGAAGGCTCACCGGAGGGGGAGTGTATGAATGTTAGGTCTCCGTCGGCAGCGCCGACACCTGACTGGATGGATATGTGGAATGTTTTAAGTGCTAATGTTAATTTATTGCACAAAAGATTAGACAAAGCTGAAGCTAGGGTACAGTCAGGGAGTCAACCCATGTCTGTCCCAATGTCGCCGGGACCTTCGGGGTCTCAGAAGCTCCCACTATCGCAAATAGTTGACACTGATACCGACACGGATTCAGACTCCAGTGTCTACTACGATGATGCAAAATTGCAGCCAAGGGTGGCTAAATGTATTCGATATATGATTATCGCAATTAAAGATGTTTTGCATATCACTGAGGAACCCCCTGTCCCTGACACGAGGGTACACCTGTATAAGGGAAAGAAACCTGAGGTCACCTTCCCCTCTTCACATGAGCTGAACAAATTATGCGAAAAAGCGTGGGAAACTCCAGACAAAAAACTGCAGATTCCCAAAAGGATTCTAATAGCACATCCTTTCCCGTCACAGGACAGAATACGGTGGGAAGCCTCCCCTAGGGTAGACAAAGCTTTGACACGCTTATCAAAAAAGATAGCGCTCCCATCCCAAGATACGGCTACCCTCAAGGATCCTGCTGACCGCAAGCAGGAGGTTACCTTGAAGTCCATTTACACACATTCTGGTACGTTACTCAGACCAGCAATTGCATCGGCCTGGGTTTGTAGTGCTGTAGCAGTATGGACAAATTCCTTATCAGCGGATATTGAGACCCTTGATATGGATACCATTTTAATGACCCTAGGGCATATAAAAGATGCTGTCCTATATATGAGGGATGCTCAAAGAGACATTAGTTTACTGGGTTCCAGAATAAACGCTATGTCTATTTCTGCTAGGCGAGTCTTATGGACCCGACAGTGGACGGGTGATGCCGACTCAAAGAGGCATATGGAGTTTTTGCCTTACAAGGGTGAGAAATTGTTTGGAGAGGGCCTCTCGGACCTCGTCTCCACAGCTACGGCAGGTAAATCGAATTTTTTGCCTTATATTCCCTTACAATCTAAGAATGCGCCTCATTATCAAATGCAGTCCTTTCGTTCAAATAAAAGCAAAAGAGTACGTGGATCGTCCTTTCTTGCCAGGGGTAAGGGCAGAGGAAAAAAGCTGCACAACACAGCTTGTTCCCAGGAACAGAAGTCCTCCCCGGCCTCTGCAAAATCCACCGCATGACGCTGGGGCTCCCCTGAGGGAGTCCGCTCCAGTGGGGGCACATCTTCGACTTTTCAGCCACATCTGGGTTCACTCACAGGTGGATCCCTGGGCAATAGAAATTGTTTCCCAGGGATACAAGCTGGAATTCGAAGAGGTGCCTCCTCGCCGGTTTTTCAAATCGGCGCTACCAACTTCTCCCCTGGAAAGGGAGATAGTGTTACATGCGATTCACAAATTGTGTCTTCAACAAGTGGTGGCTGAGGTTCCCCTGCTTCAGAGAGGGAAGGGGTACTACTCAACTCTGTTTGTGGTCCCGAAACCGGACGGTTCGGTCAGACCCATTTTGAATTTAAAATCCCTGAACCTTTACTTAAAACGGTTCAAGTTCAAGATGGAATCGCTGAGAGCGGTCATCGCCAGCCTGGAAGGGGGAGATTTTATGGTATCTTTGGACATAAAGGATGCATACCTGTATGTTCCCATATATCCTCCTCCTCATCAGGCGTACCTGAGATTTGCGGTACAGGATTGTCATTACCAATTTCAGACGTTGCCGTTTTGGGCTTTCCACGGCCCCGAGAATTTTCACCAAGGTAATGGCGGAAATGATGGTGCTCCTGCGCAAGCAAGGTGTCACAATTATCCCGTACTTGGACAATCTCCTCATAAAAGCGAGATCACGGGAGAGGTTGCAGAACAGCGTATCCTTTTCACTGAAGGTGTTACAGCGACACGGCTGGATTCTCAATATTCCAAAGTCGCAGCTGAATCCTACGACTCGCCTGCCCTTCTTGGGCATGATTCTGGACACAGACCAGAAAAGGGTTTTTCTTCCGATAGAAAAAGCGCAGGAACTCATGACTCTAGTCAAGAACCTGTTGAAGCTGAAACAAGTGTCAGTACATCATTGCACTCAAGTCCTGGGAAAAATGGTGGCGACATACGAAGCCATTCCCTTCGGCAGGTTCCATGCAAGGACTTTCCAATGGGACCTATTGGACAAATGGTCCGGGTCACATCTGCACATGCATCAGCGGATCACCCTGTCCCCCAGGGCCAGGGTATCTCTCCTGTGGTGGCTGCAGAGTGCTCACCTTCTGGAGGGCCGCAGGTTCGGCATTCAGGATTGGATCCTGGTGACCACGGACGCGAGCCTCCGAGGTTGGAGAGCAGTCACACAGGGAAGAAATTTCCAAGGCCTTTGGTCAAGTCAAGAGACTTGTCTTCACATCAACATCCTGGAACTAAGGGCCATATACAACGCCCTGCGTCAAGCGGAGACCTTACTTCGCGACCGACCAGTTCTGATCCAGTCAGACAACGTCACCGCAGTAGCTCATGTAAACCGCCAAGGCGGCACAAGGAGCAGAGTGGCGATGTCGGAAGCCACCAGAATTCTTCGCTGGGCGGAGAATCATGTAAGCGCACTGTCAGCAGTGTTCATTCCGGGAGTGGACAACTGGGAAGCAGACCTCCTCAGCAGACACGACCTGCATCCGGGAGAGTGGGGACTTCATCAGGAAGTCTTCGCACAGATTGCAAGTAGATGGGGACTGCCCCAAATAGACATGATGGTGTCCCGTCTCAACAAAAAGCTACAAAGGTATTGCGCCAGGTCAAGAGACCCTCAGGCGGTAGCTGTGGACGCCCTAGTGACACCGTGGGTGTTCCAGTCGGTCTATGTATTTCCTCCTCTTCCTCTCATACCCAAGGTGTTGAGAATAATAAGAAAAAGAGGAGTGAGAACAATACTCATTGTTCCAGATTGGCCACGAAGGACCTGGTATCCGGATCTGCAGGAAATGCTCACAGAAGATCCGTGGCCTCTTCCTCTAAGACAGGACCTGTTGCAACAGGGTCCCTGTCTGTTCCAAGACTTAACCGCGGCTGCGTTTGAACGCCGGATCCTTGCGGAAAAAGGTATTCCGGATGAGGTCATTCCTACGCTAATAAAGGCTAGGAAGGACGTGACATCTAAACATTATCACCGAATATGGAGAAATATGTTTCTTGGTGTGAGGCCAGGAATGCTCCTACGGAAGAATTCCATCTAGGCCGTTTTCTTCACTTCCTACAAACTGGAGTGAATTTGGGCCTAAAATTAGGCTCCATTAAAGTTCAGATTTCGGCCTTATCCATTTTCTTTCAAAAGGAATTGGCCTCTCTGCCTGAAGTACAGACTTTTGTGAAGGGAGTACTGCATATTCAGCCTCCTTTTGTACCTCCGGTGGCACCTTGGCACCTTAACATGGTGTTAAGTTTTCTTAAGTCACATTGGTTTGAACCACTTAAAACAGTGGAGTTGAAATATCTCACTTGGAAGGTGGTCATGTTGTTAGCCTTGGCTTCGGCTAGGCGAGTTTCGGAATTAGCGGCTTTATCACATAAAAGCCCCTATCTGGTTTTCCATATGGATAGAGCGGAATTGCGGACCCGTCCTCAATTCCTACCTAAGGTCGTCTCATCCTTTCATATGAACCAACCCATTGTCGTGCCTGTGGCTACACGTGACTTGGAGGATTCCGAGTCCCTTGATGTGGTCAGGGCTTTGAAGATTTACGTGGCCAGAACGGCTAGGATCAGAAAAACAGAAGCACTCTTTGTCCTGTATGCAGCCAACAAGGTTGGCGGCCCCACTTCAAAGCAGACTATTGCTCGCTGGATCTGTAACACGATTCAGCAGGCGCATTCTACGGCAGGATTGCCGTTACCAAAATCGGTTAAGGCCCATTCCACTAGGAAGGTGGGCTCGTCTTGGGCGGCTGCCTGAGGGGTCTCGGCACTACAGCTGTGCCGAGCTGCTACTTGGTCGGGGTCAAACACCTTTGCAAAGTTCTATAGGTTTGATACCCTGGCTGAGAAGGACCTCCTGTTTGCTCAATCGGTGCTGCAGAGTCATCCGTACTCTCCCGCCCGTTTGGGAGCTTTGGTATAATCCCCATGGTCCTTACGGAGTCCCAGCATCCTCTAGGACGTTAGAGAAAATAAGATTTTAAACCTACCGGTAAATCTTTTCTCTTAGCCCGTCCCAAGTGCGGACTACTTCTGCAAGACTTGTATATAGTTATTGCTTTCATAAGGGTTATGTTATAGTTTCGTCGGTTTTGGACCGATGATATGTTGTTGTTTCATACTGTTAATTAGATAGTATATCACAGGTTATACGGTGTGATTGGTGTGGCTGGTATGAATCTTGCCCTAAGATTAACAAAAATCCTTTCCTCGTACTGTCCGTCTCCTCTGGGCACAGTTTCTCTAACTGAGGTCTGGAGGAGGGGCATAGAGGGAGGAGCCAGTGCACACCCAGATCCAAAGTCTTTCTTAAAGTGCCCATGTCTCCTGCGGAGCCCTTCTATCCCCATGGTCCTTATGAAGCCCCAGCATCCTCTGCGGACTACGAGAAAAAGATTTACCGATAGGATTAAAACCTTAATTTATATATATATATATATATATATATATATATATATGTGTGTGTATATATATATATGTGTGTGTGTGTGTGTGTGTGTATATATATATATGTGTGTGTGTATATATATATATATATATATATATATATATATATATATATATATATATATATATATATATATATATATATATATATAATATGTGTTCTGACAATATGACTGGCAGAGGCACTTCTTCTAAAGCTTCACATAAGCTTTATGCTTGTAAGAAGTGCTCTGCAAAATTCACACAACACAATGAAAATTCATTATATTGTGATAATTGTGAAACCTTGCAATTTTACAGGATACTACTCGAACTTGGCTAGTTCAATTGTCTGGGGTAATGTCTGATCTTTCAGCAAAGCTGGCTGCTTCTCGTAAAGACAGAGAAGCATCCAGATCTCAGGCTCCTCTGCCCAAACCAGAGTGGGCACACTGTTTAGCCAGGTCAGTAGAGGAGTAGATCTATGGGGGCATCTAAATACCCCACCTCCCTTCCTACACATACGGTCTCAAAAATGAGACCATTACCCACAGTTTTACAGTCTGATGATTCAGACACTGAAGATATGCCTCCTTTAGAAGAGGGAGAGGAATCAGATACTGAAATATTTCAGGAGGATGCAGCAATTGAATCAGAGGGCTTAGATGCAGTGCGCCAGGTGTTGCAGATTCAGATCCGACTCCACTGCAGCCTTCCTTTTTTGCAAAGAAACAAGGGAGTGCGATCTCCTTTCCTATTTCTGCGGAAATAGATGATCACTTTGCTCTAGCGTGGAAGCATCATGATAGAACATTTCAAGTTACACAGAGACTGTTACTGGCCTATCCTTTTTCATAGGAAAATAGAGTTAAGTGGGAGAACCCTCCACTGGTAGACCCCTCCCTAACTAGATTGTCAAAAAAGACTATCTTATCGATAGCTAGCGCTACCTCATTAAAAGAACAAGCAAATCGCAGGTTGGAAAATACTTTAAAGTCTGTTTATTCAGCAGCAGGGGTACTGCTTCGCCCTACCCTGGTTGGTATTTGGGTTAACAAGGCTATAGAGGCCTGGGCAGAACAATTGGTGACAGGTTTACAATCGGGTCTCTCTACAGATCAATTGATTACACTGGCAGAACATATCAAAGAGTCTGCCGTAAACTTGGGGGAAGCATCCAAGGACACTGAAACCATCGGATCCAGTATATCTGCCTTGTAGATTTCAGCACGCTGCGGATGCGGACTCCAAGACGTTGGTAGAAGCAATATCGTTTAATGATGAGCTCCTGTTTGGTCAGGAACTGGATATTCTAATGTCCAGTCCATGGGAGGTAAGTCGACATATCTTCTTTCTGCAGCTCCACTTCCTAGGAAGACTTATTCTGGACCATCCTTCTGGTCCTTTCGTGTTCCGTCAAAATTCAGAGGATGTACCAGAGGAGGAGCCACATCTTTCAGAGGTGGCAAAAGCCGCGGTCGTGCCGCAACCACAACTGCCTTACAACCGTACCTTAAGCTGGCCACTAAGCCCACTGCATGACGGGCTCCCCTCCCTCCTGGAGGATACCAGGGTGGGAGCTCGTTTGCTGAATTTCAGACAAATTTGTTCGGAAATCTGCACAGACGCCTAGGTAAGAGACATCATTGTGCAGAGATACAGACTCAATTTTCAGTTCAACCCTCCTCCAAGATATTTTACAATGGGTTTACCAGTTTCACAAGAGTGTCGAGATTCTCTTCTCCAGGCAATTCAAACACTCCAGTAGAAAGGTGTTATAGTTCCAGTATCTTTACACCAGCAAAAACAGGGTTTTTATTCCAGTTTATCTGTAGTGACGAAGCCGGACTGCTCGGTAAGACCCATTCTGAATTTGAAAAGCCTCAATCCTTTTTTGCGAATATTCAAATTCAAGATGGAGTCTCTGTGCTCAGTGATAAATGGTCTAGAAGCACGAAACTTCATGGTGTCAATAGACATCAAGGATGCCTACCTCCATATTCCGATTTGGCCTCCTCATCAGAGTTTTCTCTGTTTTGCGGTCAAAGACTTACATTTTCAATTCCAAGCATTACCTTTCGGACTTTCTTCAGCACCTCGAGTTTTCACAAAGGTAATGGCAGTGATGATGGTGTAACTGCACCCCTATGGGGTAAACATTGTTCCCTACTTAGACAATCTCCTCTTAAAGGCCCAGTCGGAGAAGAAGTTAGTGAACGATATGAGGACAGCCCAGGATTTTCACATGAGACACGAATGGATCATAAATGTCCAGAAGTCTCAGTTGCAACCAACACAGCGAATTCAATTCCTAGGAATGATTATTGTCACTGTACTTCAGAGGATAATTCTCCCTCAGGACAAGATTCAGTCCATTCAAGAGTTGGCTCGGCTAGTCTTACAGCATAGCAGGGTGTCAATTCATCTTTGCATTCATCTTCTAGGGAAGATAGTAGCAGCTTTCGAGGTGGTACAGTATGGAAGATTCCACTCCAGGCCGTTTCAACTAGATCTCCTTTTAAAATGGTCAGGTTCACATCTTTTTATGCATCAGCTGGTTCAACTACTCCCCTATTCATTTCAAGGGAATGGACTATGTGGGAATACGAAGTACCACATTAGAAATGGAATGAGTCGGGAGAGATTCCAAAATGAAAAATGATGAAAACGGGTCCTTTCCCACTCTAAAGATGGCGCCTGTATGGGAAGGAAGAATGGGCAAGAGGGAAGATTCATGCATCTTAAGCTAAGTAAAGATAAAAGGCAGAAACTATATTTATTTAATAATGGAAAATGAAGAGGTTATGAACGAGAGAAACCACACCATAAGGTTAATACAGGAGAAAACATCATTACAAGAAACACGGTGGAACGCAAACGGAAGTGGTCATTGGAACGCAAGGCGTCACTTCCGGTTCCAGAAAAGCGGAACAGAGCTTAGCGCATGTGGTTCAGTAGTACATGGGGAGTGAAGACGGACAGACGACTTCCGGGGGAAGTAGAGAGTTGGGGAAAGGCAATAAAGATTCAATCAAGTCTTATTCAGTAAGGTATAAAAATCAGTAGAGGAAGGAGCACATTATCCATTCTTGAAAAAGGTGTTCATCGCCGAAACGCGTTGTTTGGACATTTGTGCATGAGCTTGCTGGAGACCAAGGAGGTGGAGATCCCTGGGATAGTCTGGAAAGCCCTCTGCGGTAGTGCCGAGCCTTCCAGCCCGGGACCAGATCTGACATATCGGCTAGCCCACCGCAGCACCAAGGCATGGTGAGACTCATCCCACACCCCTCTTAAGATCACTTCCAGCATGGTGTAACAGTCAGTTGTATGTCATTATTTGCATGGAACCTAGCCTATGGTTCTTAAGAACTTTGCACATGCATTTTTGATACTGTTTTTATTGTAATTCATATGAATAAACATTTTTTTCTAAATTAAAACTTGTGTGACAAATTCAGGAGTTATTCTAAGCGCCTTTAGTGTGTCTACCTCTCATTGTTCATTTACCCCCCAGTACCCGTCTGTCATTGCTCTGGTGGCTGAACACGACAAATCTGTTCAGAGGCAGGGACTTTGCTCTCAAGGAGTGGGTACTTCTCACAACGGATGCCAGACTCCGCGGATGGGGAGCGGTGACTCTGGGTTGTCAACTACCAAAGACTCTGGACTCCACAAGAACAGACTCTACCCATCAATATACTGGAACTTAGGGCAAGTCTTCTCCTGCAGGGACATGCAATACGTGTGCAGTTAGACAATACCACGGCAGTGCCATACATAAATCGGCAAGGGGGATCCCGCAGCAGAGCCGCTATGAAGGAGGTTACTAAGATTATTCTTTGGGCAGAGACATATGCGGTAGACATATCGCCAGTGTTCATACCAGGAGTGGAGAACTGGGAGGCCGACCACTTTAGTCATCAGGTTATGCATCCCTTATGCATCCAGGCAATTGGGAAGTGCATTCTCAAGTTTTCCAACAGCTGGTACACCGATGCGTACTTCCGCAGATGGATCTCATGGCGTCCAGGCGGAACCACAAGCTTCTTCGGTATTGCCCTCGCACCAGAGATCCCAAGGCGGAGTATGTGGACGCTTTGACGATTCCTTGGCCTTTCCAGTTCGTTTAACTTTTTCCTCCATTTCCCCTATTACCGCACGTCCTCCAGAGAATCAAATGGGAGGCCATAAGGGTTCTGCTCGTGGCTCCAGACTGGCCTCGAAAAACGTGGTACAGCGACCTACTTCAGTTACTCATAGACGACCCGTGGCCGCTACCTCTGAGACAGAGTCCTTTCGTTAGAGAGTCCTTTCGTTTATTCGAACTTACAGCTGCTACGTTTGACAGCGTGGTTGTTGAGAGGCAACTTTTAAGACAAAAGGGCATCCCAACACCAGTAATTCCTACTATGATGAGTGCTAGAAAGGAGGTCACTTCCAAACACTATTACCGCATCTGGAGATCATAGATCTCATGGTGTGAGCAGCGTCAGCTCTCAGCTACTTCTTTTAAGTTAGCCAGACTTCTGCTTTTCCTCCACGCGGGTTTCTCAACGGGCTTGAGCATAGGGTCTCTAAAGGTTCATGTGTCCATCCTTTTCTATTTTTTTCCAAAGAAAATTGACAGTTCTGCCTGAAGTACAGACTTTCCTTCAGGGGGTTATACGGCTTAAACCACAGTTGATACGGTTCTTTCATTTTACAATCATCTTTGTTCGAATCTCTGGAATAGGTGGAACTCAAATTTCTTACGTGGAAAGTGTTTTTTACTGTTGGCTCTGGCCTCGGCTCGGGGGGGTCTCCGAATTAGGAGCTCTTTTATGCCGTCTTCGATATTTCATTTTCCATGAGGACAGAGCGGAACTCTGCACTCGCAAGACTTTTTTACTTAAGGTTGTTTCAGCATTTCACAATCATTCTATTGTGGTTCCAGTACTCTCAGGTGATTCTCCCTCTTCAAGATGCCTGGACGTTGTTCGAGCCCTGCGTATTTATGTGGAGAGAACAGGTGACTTTAGTAAGACGGATGCTCCTTTTGTTCTCTCTGATGCTGCCAAACCTGGCTGGCCAGCTTCAAAACAAGCATTGGCTCGTTGGATCAGATTTACCATTAGACAGGCGTATATCGCTGCCTCTCTTCCTCCACCTACTTCGGTGTCCGCCCATTCAGCTTGTTCAGTTGGTTCTTCCTGGGTGGTTGGTAGAGGAGTTTATTTGATGCAGTTGTGTAGAGCAGCAACTTGGTCTGGGGAAACATACGTTTATCAAGTTTTACAAATTTGATACTTTTGCGGCCTTTGCTTCTCAGTTTGGCCAAGCGGTACTACAAGACTCTTAGCGCTTTACCGCTCGGAATGGGAGCTCTGGGACGTCCCCACCGTAAAGATCCTCCAGCGTCCCCTAATGAATGAAGGAGAAAACGAGATTTTTGTACTTACCTGTAAATCCATTTCGCCGATTCCACAGGGGATATTGGATGCCCTCCCAGTGCTGGGCGTCTTTTTTTTTTTTTTTTTAGTTCTCCAGTTTGTAGGCAGCAATTACAGCCTCAAGTCTTTTTGAATATGATGCCACAAGCTTGGCACACCTATCTTTGGGCAGTTTCGCCCATTCCTCTTTGCAGCACCTCTCAAGCTCCATCAGGTTGGATAGGAAGTGTCAGTGCACAGCCATTTTCAGATCTCTCCAGAGATGTTCAGTCGGATTCAAGTCTGGGCTCTGGCTGGGCCACTCAAATACATTCACAGAGTTGTCCTGAAGCCACTATTTGATATCTTGGCTGTGTGCTTAGGGTTGTTGTCCTGCTGAAAGATGAACCTCACCCCAAACTGAGGTCAAGAGCGCTATGGAGCAGGTTTTCATCCAGGATGTGTCTGTACATTGTTGCCTTCATTTTTCCCTCTATCCTGACTAGTCACCTAGTTCCTGCTGCTGATAAACATCCCCACAGCATGATGTTGCCACCACCATGCTTCACTGTAGGGATTGTATTGGCCATAGTGATGAGTGGTACCTAGTTTCCTCCAAACATGGCGTCTGGCATTCACGCCAAAGAGTTCAATCTTTGTCTCATCAGACCAGAGAGTTTTGTTTCTCACGGTCTGAGCATCCTTCAGGTGCATTTTGGCAAACTTCAGGTGAGCTGCCATGTGCTTTTTACTAAGGAGTGCCTTCTGTCTGGCCACTATACCATACAGGCCTGATTGATGGATTGCTGCAGAGATGGTTGTCCTTCTGGTAGGTTCTCCTCTCTCCACAGATGAATGCTGTATCTCTGACAGAGTGACTATCCGGTTCTTGGTTACCTCCCTGACTAGGGCCCTTCTTCCCCAATCGCTCAGTTTATACGGCTGGCCAGATCTAGGAAGAGTCCTGGTGGTTCCATTTACGGATGATGGAAGCCACTGTGCTCAGTAGGACCTTCAAAGCAGCAGAATCCTGTCTCCGAGGTCTACAGACAACTCCTTTGACTTCATGCTTGGTTTGTGCTCAGACATGCACTGTCAAGTGAGGGACCTTATATAGACAGGTGTGTGCCTTTCCAAATCACGTCCAATCAGCTGAATTTACCACAGGTGGACTGCAATTAAGCTGTAGTGCATTTCAAGGATGATCATTGGAAACAGGATGCACCTGAGCTCAATTTTGAGCTTCATGGCAAAGGCTGTGAATAATTATGTACATGTGATTTCTTAGTTTTTTATTTTTCACGTGGTCATTATGGGGTATTGTGTGTAGATTTTTGAGGGAAAAAATTAATTTATTCCATTTGGAATAATAAGAATTTACTTACCGATAATTCTATTTCTCGGAGTCCGTAGTGGATGCTGGGGTTCCTGAAAGGACCATGGGGAATAGCGGCTCCGCAGGAGACAGGGCACAAAAAAAGTAAAGCTTTACTAGGTCAGGTGGTGTGCACTGGCTCCTCCCCCTATGACCCTCCTCCAGACTCCAGTTAGGTACTGTGCCCGGACGAGCATACACAATAAGGGAGGCATTTTGAATCCCGGGTAAGACTCATACCAGCCACACCAATCACACCGTACAACTTGTGATCTAAACCCAGTTAACAGTATGACAACAGAAAGGGCCTCTTAAAGATGGCTCCTTAACAATAACCCGAATTAGTTAACAATAACTATGTACAAGTATTGCAGATAATCCGCACTTGGGATGGGCGCCCAGCATCCACTACGGACTCCGAGAAATAGAATTATCGGTAAGTAAATTCTTATTTTCTCTATCGTCCTAAGTGGATGCTGGGGTTCCTGAAAGGACCATGGGGATTATACCAAAGCTCCCAAACGGGCGGGAGAGTGCGGATGACTCTGCAGCACCGAATGAGAGAACTCCAGGTCCTCCTTTGCCAGGGTATCAAATTTGTAAAATTTTACAAACGTGTTCTCCCCCGACCACGTAGCTGCTCGGCAGAGTTGTAATGCCGAGACCCCTCGGGCAGCCGCCCAAGATGAGCCCACCTTCCTTGTGGAGTGGGCTTTTACAGTTTTAGGCTGTGGCAGGCCTGCCACAGAATGTGCAAGTTGAATTGTGTTACAAATCCAACGAGCAATCGACTGCTTAGAAGCAGGTGCGCCCAACTTGTTGGGTGCATACAATATAAACAGCGAGTCAGATTTTCTGACTCCAGCCGTCCTTGCAATGTATATTTTTAAGGCTCTGACAACGTCCAACAACTTGGAGTCCTCCAAGTCGCTAGTGGCCGCAGGCACCACAATAGGTTGGTTCAGATGAAATGCTGATACCACTTTAGGGAGAAAATGCGGACGAGTCCGCAGTTCTGCCCTATCCGAATGGAAGATTAGATAAGGACTTTTATAAGATAAAGCCGCCAATTCAGATACTCTCCTGGCAGAGGCCAGGGCTAGTAACATAGTCACTTTCAATGTGAGATATTTCAAATCCACCTTTTTCAATGGTTCAAACCAATGGGATTTGAGGAAATCTAAAACTACATTTAGATCCCACGGTGCCACCGGAGGCACCACAGGAGGCTGTATATGCAGTACTCCCTTGACAAAAGTCTGGACCTCAGGGACAGAGGCCAATTCTTTTTGGAAGAATATTGACAGGGCCGAAATTTGAACCTTAATGGATCCCAATTTGAGACCCATAGATAATCCTGATTGCAGGAAATGTAGGAAACGACCCAGTTGGAATTCCTCCGTCGGAACCCTCCGATCCTCGCACCACGCTACATATTTTCGCCAAATGCGGTGATAATGTTTCACGGTGACTTCCTTCCGTGCCTTAATCAAGGTAGGAATGACTTCTTCTGGAATGCCTTTCCCTTTTAGGATCTGGCGTTCAACCGCCATGCCGTCAAACGCAGCCGCGGTAAGTCTTGAAAAAGACAGGGACCCTGCTGTAGCAGGTCCCTTCTCAGAGGTAGAGGCCACGGTTCGTCCGTGAGCATCTCTTGAAGTTCCGGATACCAAGTCCTTCTCGGCCAATCCGGAACCACTAGTATTGTTCTTACTCTTCTTTGCCGTATGATCTTCAATACCTTTGGTATGAGCGGCAGAGGAGGAAACACATACACTGACTGGTACACCCAAGGAGTTACCAGTGCGTCCACAGCTATTGCCTGTGGATCTCTTGACCTGGCGCAATATTTGTCCAGTTTCTTGTTGAGGCGAGACGCCATCATGTCTACAATTTGTCTTTCCCAACGGTCTATTAACATGTTGAAGACTTCTGGATGTAGACCCCACTCTCCCGGATGAAGATCGTGTCTGCTGAGGAAGTCTGCTTCCCAGTTGTCCACGCCCGGGATGAACACTGCTGACAGTGCTATCACGTGATTCTCCGCCCAGCGAAGAATCTTGGCAGCTTCTGCCATTGCACTCCTGCTTCTTGTGCCGCCCTGCCTGTTTACATGGGCGACCGCCGTGATGTTGTCCGACTGAATCAACACCGGCTTTCCTTGCAGGAGAAGTTCCGCCTGGCTTAGAGCATTGTAGATTGCTCTTAGTTCCAGAATGTTTATGTGAAGAGACTTTTCCAGACTCGTCCATACTCCCTGGAAGTTTCTTCCTTGTGTGACTGCTCCCCAGCCTCTCAGGCTGGCGTCCGTGGTCACCAGGATCCAATCCTGAATGCCGAATCTGCGGCCTTCTAATAGGTGAGCCTTCTGCAACCACCACAGAAGTGACACCCTTGTCTTTGGTGACAGGGTTATTCGCAGGTGCATCTGCAGATGCGACCCTGACCATTTGTCCAACAGATCCCTTTGGAATATTCTTGCATGGAATCTGCCGAATGGAATTGCTTCGTAAGAAGCCACCATTTTTCCCAGGACTCTTGTGCATTGATGTACTGACACTTTTCCTGGTTTTAGGAGGTTCCTGACCAGATCGGATAACTCCTTGGCTTTTTCCTCTGGAAGGAAAACCTTTTTCTGAACCGTGTCCAGAATCATTCCTAGGAACAGCAGACGAGTTGTCGGGATTAAATGGGATTTTGGAATATTCAGAATCCACCCGTGTTGTCTTAGCACCTCTTGAGATAGTGCTAAAGCTGTCTCCAGCTGTTCTCTGGACCTTGCCCTTATTAGGAGATCGTCCAAGTATGGGATAACTAATACGCCTTTTCTTCGAAGAAGAATCATCATCTCGGCCATTACCTTGGTAAAGACCCGAGGCGCCGTGGACAATCCGAACGGCAGCGTCTGAAACTGATAGTGACAGTTTTGAACAATGAACCTGAGGTACCCCTGGTGTGCGGGGTAAATCGGAACGTGTAGATACGCATCCTTGATGTCCAAGGATACCATAAAGTCCCCTTCTTCCAGGTTCGCTATCACTGCTCTGAGTGACTCCATCTTGAACTTGAACTTTTTTATGTAGAGGTTCAAGGACTTCAGATTTAGAATAGGCCTTACCGAGCCATCCGGCTTCGGTACCACAAATAGAGTGGAATAATACCCCTTTCCTTGTTGTAATAGGGGTACTTTGACTATCACCTGCTGAGCGTACAGCTTGTGAATGGCTTCCAACACCCTCTCCCTTTCGGAAGAGACGGTTGGTAAGGCAGACTTCAGGAAACGATGAGGAGGATCCGTCTCTAATTCCAACCTGTACCCCTGAGATATTATCTGCAGGATCCAGGGGTCTACCTGCGAGTGAGCCCACTGCGCGCTGTAATTTTTGAGACGGCCCCCCACTGTCCCCGAGTCCGCTTGAGAGGCCCCAGCGTCATGCTGAGGATTTTGCAGGAGCCGGGGAGGGCTTCTGTTCCTGGGAAGGAGCTGCCTGTTGGTGTCTCTTCCCTCTTCCTCTGCCTCGTGGCAGGTACGACAAGCCCTTTGCTCTCTTATTTTTGTAGGAGCGAAAAGGCTGTGGTTGAAAGGTCGGTGCCTTTCTCTGTTGGGGAGTGACTTGAGGTAAAAAAGTGGATTTCCCGGCAGTAGCCGTGGCCACCAAGTCTGATAGACCA
Source organism: Pseudophryne corroboree (assembly GCF_028390025.1). Classification (NCBI taxonomy): domain Eukaryota; kingdom Metazoa; phylum Chordata; class Amphibia; order Anura; family Myobatrachidae; genus Pseudophryne; species Pseudophryne corroboree. Next base: position 403,484,514 of record NC_086449.1, read on the forward strand.
ACTCCAAATAACTCCTCCCCTTTATACGGCAAAACCTCCATGTGACGTTTTGAATCCGCATCGGCTGTCCACTGTCGTGTCCATAAGGCTCTTCTGGCTGAAATGGACATAGCACTCACCCGAGATGCCAGTGTGCAAATATCCCTCTGTGCATCACGCATATAGATAAATGCATCCTTTATTTGTTCTAACGACAGTAAAACATTGTCCCTATCTAGGGTATCAATATTTTCAATCAGGGATTCTGACCAAACTACTCCAGCACTGCACATCCAGGCAGTTGCTATAGCTGGTCGTAGTATAACACCTGCATGTGTGTATATATTCTTTTGAATAACTTCCATCTTTCTATCTGATGGATCCTTAAGTGCGGCCGTCTCAGGAGAGGGTAACGCCACTTGTTTGGATAAGCGTGTGAGCGCCTTGTCCACCTTAGGGGGTGTTTCCCAGCGCGCCCTAACCTCTGGCGGGAAAGGGTATAATGCCAATAACTTTTTTGAAATTATCAACTTTTTATCAGGAGCAACCCACGCTTCATCACACACGTCATTTAATTCTTCTGATTCAGGAAAAACTGTTTGTAGTTTTTTCACACCATACATAATACCCTGTTTTACGGTATCTGTAGTATCAGCTAAATGTAACGTCTCCTTCATTGCCAAAATCATATAACGTGTGGCCCTACTGGAAAATACGTTTGAATTTCTACCGTCGTCACTGGAATCAGTGCCCGTGTCTGGGTCTGTGTCGACCGACTGAGGCAAAGGGCGTTTTACAGCCCCTGACGGTGTTTGAGGCGCCTGGACAGGCATTAATTGATTGTCCGGCCGCCTCATGTCCTCAACTGACTGTTTAAGGGAAGATAAACCATCACGTAATTCCACAAATAAAGGCATCCATTCTGGTGTCGACCCCCTGGGGGGTGACATCTGCATATTTGGCAATTGCTCCGCCTCCACACCAATATCGTCCTCATACATGTCGACACCACGTACCGACACACACCGCAAACTCACAGGGAATGCTCTAATGAAGACAGGACCCACTAGCCCTTTTGGGGAGACAGAGGGAGAGTCTGCCAGCACACACCACAAAGCGCTATATATACAAGGGATATCCTTATATTAAGTGCTTTAATATATATATATATATAGCCATTAATGTGCCCCCCCTCTCTGTTTTACCCTGTTTCTGTAGTGCAGTGCAGGGGAGAGACCTGGGAGCCGTTCTGACCAGCGGAGCTGTGACAGAAAATGGCGCCGTGTGCTGAGGAGATAGGCCCCGCCCCTTTTTCGGCGGGTTCTTCTCCCGCTATTTTTCCAGTCAGGCAGGGGTTAAATATCTCCATATAGCCCCTATGGGCTATATGTGAGGTATTTTTAGCCTTGTATAAGGTTTATATTTGCCTCTCAGAGCGCCCCCCCCAGCGCTCTGCACCCTCAGTGACTGCCCAGTGAAGTGTGCTGAGAGGAAAATGGCGCACAGCTGCAGTGCTGTGCGCTACCTTATGAAGACTGAGGAGTCTTCAGCCGCCGGTTTCCGGACCTCTTCAAGCTTCAGCATCTGCAAGGGGGTCGGCGGCGCGGCTCCGGGACCGGACTCCACGGCTGGGCCTGTGTTCGATCCCTCTGGAGCTAATGGTGTCCAGTAGCCAAGCAGCAAATCCACTCTGCATGCAGGTGAGTTTACTACTTTCCCCCTAAGTCCCACGTTGCAGTGATCCTGTTGCCAGCAGGACTCACTGTAAAGAAAAAAACCTAAACTAAACTTTCTCTAAGCAGCTCTTTAGGAGAGCCACCTAGATTGCACCCTTCTCGTTCGGGCACAAAATCTAACTGGAGTCTGGAGGAGGGTCATAGGGGGAGGAGCCAGTGCACACCACCTGACCTAGTAAAGCTTTACTTTTTTTGTGCCCTGTCTCCTGCGGAGCCGCTATTCCCCATGGTCCTTTCAGGAACCCCAGCATCCACTTAGGACGATAGAGAAAAGGCTGTAACATAACAAAATTTGGAAAAAGTGAAGCGCTGTGAATTCTTTCCAGATGCACTGTAACTGCAGATTTGTTTTCTCCGGCAGGGTTCACAGGTTTTCCACAGGATAACATTGAGATATGTTGACGCAACAGTGGATTTGCACCAATCAGTCAAAGCTTTCGGCCTCCCAACATGCAACGGGCCCGTCCATATATCCCAGTCTCCTGGCTGAGGCAAATCAGATTTTTGTTTGGTGCAGCAGGAGCCGGACCATGGTCAAGAGGGCTGCTGGTTTTTTATTTTTATAGTCTTGCTATTTTTTTGAGCGATCTTTCTAAAAAGCGTCTTATAAGTACCGTGGAAAGAGTTGCTCCAAAAACTCCTCGACAGGTCACGACAACGCTTACCCACGAGTACAGCGCTGTTTCGGCGGGCGTCTGTGTCGGATGTATTAGCAGGTCCAGCAGACGTTACCAGATTGTGGTCGGAGCACGGGGAGAATGTAAAGGCATCGGTTCCGCTCAGTGGGGGAACACTGACACAGCCACACTGTTTTGGGAGGAGACTACCAAACAGTCGCTGACGCGGCTGCCACCTAGGGTGCACCAGTGCTAGGCCCTAGGGGTCATAGGCTCCAGGGGTAGTATGAGGCCATGATCCCTATGGTTGATGTCGGCAGTGGGGAGTCAGACGCTCCCTTGGTCGTCCCTCCCCCCGATTCATGACCAGTTTCCTCCAAATTTTCCACCATGAACTGAGTTTCCGGTTCCGTCGGAGACGCTGTGTATGTAAAAGGGCTCGGTTGCATCATAGGTGGCTGTGTGACTAGTGCGTCTGTGTTCACTGTAGGTTCACGGGGCAGGTGTGTACACTATTAGCGTCTGGATCCACTCAGCGTTCACTAACGTATGGATCGATCCTGGAAGCGGAGTGAAGTCTCCCTGTTTCCCACTCTACTGAGCGGGTAATTCAGCACTAAGGGGTATATTCAATTGAAGTCGAAAGCTGCCGTCTGACGAAAAGACTTCAGTTTTCGACTTTTTTAGGTCGGAAGGGTTTCCGACCTATTCATTATAACCCCAAATTTTTTGACAAGTCAAGAAATTCGACTTGTCGAAAAGTACGTGGATCGGCGGAATAGGTTTTGACCCCCTTTTTGACCATCTCAATTTGACTTTAAAAAAAGTCGAACTGATATGGGGAGAGCAGCACCGGAGACTGGAGAGGTGGGGATGGGGTGAGCAGCGCTGGAAGATGTCACAGCCACCGCTCACAGCAGCGTCCACCTGGCTCCAGCAAGCGAGACCTCGCATGCTGGAGCCGGGTGGACGCTGCCATCAGCGGCGGCTGTGATGGAGGGACTGTGAGATGAGGGATGTGAGAGGCAGAGAGACGGGTGAGAGCCGCGGGCAGATGGGGGAGAGCAGCGCTACAGCCGCTGCTGTAGCGCTGCTCTCCCCCGTCTGCCCGCGGCTCTTCCCCCTCCCCCCGCATCTCTATTCGACTTTTTAAAAAGTCGAATTGAGATGTCATTGAATAGCCCAGGTCGGATCCATTCCGACAAATGAATGTCTGAATGGATCCAACTTCAAATGAATATATCCCTAAGTCTCTATCTGCTTTTGAGTACGAATAGTTGGATAAGTGCCTGATGCATATGAGTCTGATAACTATTGCTGCTGTTTTCTTACACTGTGCGACTGAATACTGTTAAACTGCTATATAAGGTAATGCAGTAATATGTTTCTCCTACATACTTGAAATGTATTTGTAGTTGATTATGTGCTCATATTGCTTATTATACTAATGTATAACCTGTGACTGCTAGTGTGATTGCTGACTTTACAATAATTGTCAGTTTTTCTGTGTATTCTGATCCTCAATGCTGGTGCAAAGCAGGGTAGGGTCGGATTGAGTGTCACTTTGACAATTTTTAAAATGACTACAGTCACAAATTGTGTAGTAACACTGTACAGGTTTGTGATTTATTTATCATGTCTAAGAGCGGCAAGCGTGAGGAAAACACACTTTTCACAGCAGCACCAACACTCATTTCATGTTTGTCTTGCGAAGCTGGGTTAACCTCTCAGAATCTGGTTCAAAAGGGATTATGTGCAAATTATTTAGATGTCACTGTAGCCTCTTAAATCCGAGGCAAGCACAGGTTCTAGTTGAACCTCCATGGGCTACTTTTTGCACAGACATTATCCAGTATAGATGAGCGGATAATGCCAGGGATAGGTTACCCTAACCGTTACATGCAATATTCCTCCTGGGGTGGTTATGTCCACCACGGGAATTGGCAGCCTCTTAACAAAAGCAGACTGAAAGGTAAGTAAATCACATAGACATGATACACCATCTTCATAGTCTACACATGTTTTAGATGAGGACTCATCAGAGGATGAGGACTCATCGCACTTTTGGTCTGCATACAGAGACAAGGAGAAAGGCCTCAGCTCAGTGGACATACCTGAGCTAATTAGTGCTATGAAAGCCATTCTTTCCTTAGAAGAGGCAGCAGAGCCTTGGTTAATAACTAAGGCACCTGTGTTTAAACGTCCCAAATCAGTTAGGACTGAGTTTCCTGGGTCAGTTCAGCTGATCAGTCCGTCTTCAGTCGGAAATTATGCAAGAGGCTTGGGTTATGCCCAGTAAGAAGTTAGAATTCCAAGGAAGTGAAATTCCAATTATCCTATTCTGACTGGGGACTGTTTAAAAAAGGGAGGTGGCTCCCAAAGTAGATACGCATGTCAGGGCTCTTCTCTGTAGGACCACCAGCACCCACATCCACCTCCTGGCTTTATTTGGACTCATTGGCATCCACTGGATTAAATTCCGACACAAGTTCTTCACAGACCCGGACTTATCCCCATCTGCCATCTGGACCCTATCTGCATGGGACTCCTAGGGGACTTATATCCGGAAGCAAGTCTGGTAAAATGCTCTTACACCAACTAAACTTGTGGGCAAATGTGGAATAGTGTCCTAGCCAGGAACTGTGAACATTTCACTCAAAAGGGTTAACTTTTGTGGTATCCTACAGATTTCATTTAATACATTTTATCATTGTTGTTTCACCCTTGAGGGATAGATTATTCTCTTGTAGATGAATGTTTATTAAAAGATATATTTTATATTTTTATATATTGTGTTTTGAATCACAGCCGGCGCCAGTACTTATCTTTTCCTTGCTTGTATCTACCATTGAGGGAACTGACCTTCCCTGTACGGGCTGCCGTTGACAGCGCACTCTATCTATATATTTTATATTACGCATGTCATTAGATTGGTGTGAAAACTAAATTACTTCTGCCTTCAACATCAATAAATGATGTCACGGATAGGAGAGTCAACTGTTTTCTAAAATCCATTTTTTCCTTGTCTTGGGCAATCATTAGACTAGCCATGGCTTTAGCCTGGATGGCGTAAGCAGTGGCAGCCTGTGCTGATGTAGTGGAGGAGGATCTTTCAATGGAATGGCATCTAGAGAGCAATAATCCCATATTGCACATATCAAACTGGCGTCGACATTTATGGAAGCGGCCTTTGATATGGGTGCAATTGTCTCTCTCAGGCATCAGCTTCACCAGTAGCAGCTCGCAGAGCGGGTTGGCTATTTACATGGAAAGCTGATTTAGAATCCTGGAAGTTTCTTGAGTCTTAGCCTTTTAGACTGAATATATTCATTTGGGTAAAGAATTAAACGGTAATTTGGAGTCAGAAGCCGACTCCAAGAAAGTGAAGTTTCCTTCCACACACAAATTCAAGCCTAGATTTCCAGCTTTTCAACCCTTTCGGAATCAAGGAAAAGCAAATGGAAAGGGTGATGGCAAACAGTCCCAATCCAACAAGTCTGGTAAGACTAAAAAGTATTGGGCTACCAGAGTACCGGCTTCCAAATCACAAGATAAGCCATCAGCCTGACTTCTTCATTTTGCACAGATCTGGCAGCAGTCTACTATAGATGCCTGAGTGCAAGAAGCGTTATCTGACGGTTATGCTTTTGAGAAACACCCTCATCAAAGGTTTTGTACCGGCCCATCTTCAGTGGAAACGAAGGCCATGGCTTTGCAAGAGGCAGGTCAGAAGTTGCTTCAGTCAGGAGTGATAATTCCAGTTCCTCCTGCACAATGAGGACAAGGTTTTTATTCCAACCTGTTTTTAGTTCAGAAGCCAAATGGGTTGTTCCAGCCCATACTTAATTTCAAAACACTGAACAAGTACATTTGGGTGGCTCAGTTTTCATTTGGAGACATGTTCCATTATTTTGGCCATGGAGCTGGAGGATTTTATGGTATCCCTGGATATCCAGGATGCTTACCTACATATTCCTATAACACTGTCTTATCAACACTATCTCAGGTTTGTTATCCTTTAGCATCATATTCGACAGGGGCTAGGTCAGCATCGCAAGCACATAATGAGTGTGTTTGCGATACTGACTATGTGCGATTTTGGCTAAGTGTCAATTTTGACTATCTCTTCTATAGAGATAGTAAAAATGTACTTGCCTGCACAGTCTATCTAGTCTTGTGATGCCGACCGCGCATCGAATCGGGATCGCAAGGTGACTTTCAACTTGTGATCTGCACTAACTTTTCTTACGATTTTGACTATATAGTGAACATCGTAAGAAAATATCTCACCATGTGTACACACCATTAACTCGCATTATCACCAAATGTGACAAGCCTATATTCAATGGTGCAGTGACTGGAAATTTGACTTTAGGTTTCAAAATTTCAGAATCTTAGGATTTCTTTAGGCAGGAATGGACTAAGGTCTACGGGATGGCTCCTTGAGAGTACAAGTGTCAGCATTGGCTGTATGGTTTTAAAAAGAAAATTGCTAACCTACAGGATGTGCATTTTTTTCCATGGAATGCAGCAGATTCATCCTCCTTTTGTTACACCTACAGTGCCTTGGGACTTAAAGTTAGCCTTAAAGGCCCTTCAAGTTGCCCTATTTGAACCACTAAAAAGAGTGGATCTTAAGTGGTGGACAGCTAAAGTTCTCTTTCTACTGGCTATTACTTCAGCTAGAGGAGTTTCAGATTTAGGGACATTATGTCGCCCTCCATTTCTGATTTTTGTATCCAGATAGAGCGGTTCTCAGAACCAAGTCTGGTTATCTTCCTAAGGTGGTGTCTAAATTCCACCTTAACGAAGAAATTGTAGTCCCGGCCTTCCAAGGGCCGGACCTTTCTGTGGAGATGCATCATTGGTCGTATTCCGTGCCTTTAGGATCTACGTGGATCATACCAGTGCCATCAGAAAGACAGATTCTCTCTTCGTTCTCTATGGATTTCACAAGAGAGGATGGCCTGCTGATAAGCAGACACTTGTGAAGTGGCTTCGGATGAAAATTTCAGAAGCATATTCTCAAGCTGATCTCCCTGTTCCTGCTAATGTCTCTGCTCACTCTACTCGTAAGGTAGGTCCGTCATGGGCAGCACAACGTGGTGCTTCAGCAGAACATACATGTAAGGCAGTCACATGGTTTTCCATTAACACATTCATTAGACATTATGCCTTTGATACCTTTGCCTCTCAGGACGTTGAATTCGGGCAAAGGATTTTCCTGTCCAATCAGTGGCGTCCCCACCACTAAATTGCTTTGGGACATCCCAATGTTATCCTGTGGATAACCTGTGGACCCTGCAGGAGAACTATTCGTTATGGTAAAACTTACCGTTGATAACTGTATTTCTCCTAAGTCCACAGGCATCCCACCCTGGCGCACCTAATTTGAGGATCCTTTCACTCACTAACCTCTTCCTTCTTGTACGGATGGGTGTACATGTGTGTTCTTCTCGCCTGATTAGAGCACTCTACGATGCTTCTGCCTTGAGCTTTGGAAACACAACTGATTTGCTTGAGCCAGGAGGCGGGAATATATGGACGGGCCTGTTGCATTCTGGGAGGCCGAAAGCTTTGACCGATTGGTGCAAATCCGCTTTCGCGTCATCATATCCCAATGTTATCCTGTGGGTCCTGTGGACTTAGGAGAAGTAACATTATCAACGGTAAGTTTTACCATAACGAATATTTTTTCAAATATTTTTGCATGATTGAAGAAAAGGCATGTTTTTTTCAGCAAGGGCTCTAGAACACATGGCCCTTAATTTCAAATGCTGAACATAAGTAAACCTCTTTTCTTTTTTTTCTTTTTTTTTTTTTTTATTACTGAATTCAGTCACGTTAGAACTGACAGAAATTGTAGTTAGAAGGTGGATTACATCCTAGGCTAGAGAGACCTGTGTTTTCTCACTGCATGCTTATCAGCACAGGAACAGACCAGTAATGCAAGAAGGATTTAATCTGGTGTAATTACTGACTGCCTAATGACATAATGTACTACAGCAATATAATTAGACCATGAACTCTGCAATCACTTCTGACTGTAACGGACACTCCATTGAACTGTAAGCAGTTTTATTTTCCCTAAATTACATATTAGTGATGTAACCGCAAAAAGTATTTGCATTTGAAATATGTTTTATTTGTTTTTTTAATAGCGCTATGCTAGCAGAGATTCATGTTGTTCTTATACTGTCATGGCTCATTTACTTGTACATTCGTTTAATTCCTGAGGGCTGAGAAGTGATGATAATCAGAACATGATATAACAAGCAAAGAACGTAGTGTGCCTGATCATCGTTGTACCAGTAAGACTAAGGGTCCAAAATACTCTTTTATGCAAAGGAAATAGTTCTGTAACAATCTGTTCTGGAAAACAAAAAGGTTTTGCTTGAATCCAGAATTATTTGTGTTTTACTGGACCACTAGAGGCACTATTACACTGAAAGTCTGGTTACTGTATTGTTTTCCTGTGACAATTTGATGGCTTTAATACTACTTTTTTTTAAAAATTGTATTCTCTAAATTTAATATGCATTTAAACTCTTAATGAGATTGTTTACGGCTCTACTTTTCATAGCATTTGAGTAAGGTACAATTAATGTTTATCAACAGCTTTTTATCACCTTTTTTTTGTGTAGAAACTGCCCCTTTCCACTCTGACTGAACATTTAGTTTTCTTGATTTTGCTGTTGGGTTATAAGTTTGTCTTTGTGTTTGTGTGAGGATTGATAAATAAGGGACAATTCTTTATTAGATGGCTGCTTTTAGCGATGTTACAGTAGTCAATTAAATCTTTTATTTACCATATTTTTCCTACAGAACTTGAAGAAATGGTGTTTAATATAGTTTTAGAATGAATTAACTATGATTAGTTTGATCCTTTTAATAATATATTGTTTTATTTCTTTACATTTTTTTTATTTTTTATTTTTGCTGGCAGACAGGTAAGTACAAACAAACAAAAAAACTTGAATGAACAATTTGTCAGGTCAACATCATACATTTACAAACTGACTGCTGATTAATAATAATATAACAAGTTAATAATACCCCTGTCACAGAGAAAATGAAATTACCGGGTGAAGCAGTTGTACCTGGTAATTTGCAGTAAAACACGGGTCCTTTTTCTGTGTGAAAGGGTCAACCCAGTTTGAAATTCCCAGGACTTCGACCCAGGAATTTACCAGGGTTGGAGACCCCGGGTTGACCCTTTCACACAGACGAAGCACATGTTTTGATCCGCAAATTACCGGGTAGAAATTCTTGACTACATCATTTTCTTCTCTGTGTGAGGGGGGGGGGGGGGGGTGTCAATCAGAGACCGGTAAAACAACCCGGGTTGATTGGATTTCTGTCTGAAAAGGGTATAATGGAAGATTTATTTAAGAACATATAGGTGAGCAGAACCGTCATCAGAAAGGTATTTGGAGGTGTACACTTGTAAGGGCCCAGGCAGTCAAAGACCTCTCCTGGTAATGATCCCAGAGTTTTCTTCTTTACTCCCTACTTGGTGATCAATTGTACGATCAGTTAGTCTCCAGTCCTGAGGCTGTGTTAGTGGTGTTATTTACATGGGCACTCAGTGATAGATATACTGTATGTTTAAAGTAAATTTACATTTCACTGATGGGCTGAATATTTTATTAAGTAATTGCCCCTCAGTATAATGAACAAATTTGGAGATCAGTTCTATGCCACAAGTAGGTACTTCACTGGTAGAGTCATACTGAATGCAATTCTCAGTCTTCTTTCTATGTTTGTGTCAGAGTGCATGCTTGTATTCTTTGGGCCTAATTCAGACCTGATCACAGCAGCAAATTTGTTGGCTAATGTGCAAAACCATGTGCACTGCAGGGGGGGGGTGGGAGCGGGGGCAGACAGGGGTGTATCTAGGGGTCCGAGCGCCCCTGGCAAAGTCCAGGGCTGCTAGGAGCTGTAGTTTGTTGTGTCTGATTACAAGCGAGGTGCAGTGCGCTTCTGCCAGACACTGGCGCCGGCACTAACAGACAGTCACCAAGTCTAACACCTAACACCACTTGGTTCTACCCCCTGGCCATGGATGGCACAGCCGGATGGCGCCCCCTCCTTGCCTGGCGCCCCTGGCGAGTGCCATCCTGGCCAATAGGTAGATACTCCTCTGGGGGAAGATATAACATGTGCAGAGAGAGTTAAATTTGGGAGGGTTATATTGTTTCTGTGCAGGGTAAATACTGGCTGCTTTATTTTTACACTGCAATTTAGATTTCAGTTTGAACACACCACACCCAAATCTAACTCTCTCTGCACATGTTATATCTCCCCCCCCCCCCCCCACTTCAGTGTACATGGGTTTGCCCGTTAGCTAACAAATTTGCTGCTGCGATCAGGTCTGAATTAGGCCCTTTGTTTGTTGCACAGGAGAGGTTACTGACATAGGAAGGGGGGTGGAGGGGTGGGTAGAGAAGCCCTGTATGTGTCATTTGTTCTAGCCCCCACTATTTCTGATAGCAGCACTGCAAGTAAGAATCGAGATGTTTAGTCTAAATATTAAGGGTTTGTCACATACTCAACCTTAATTTACCAAGTCTGGCTATCTCTAGTCCCCTGTTTGGTTCTCACGTCCTGTGCTCCACGGCACTTGGCCCTTCCGGGTACTGCTGCATCCAGCAGGTGCCGGCACTGGTGTTTCTTTCATGACTCCTGTGTTTTCCGGGCTTGGCCTTCTTGCTGATGTCATCAGGCCACTGGGTATCAATCCTCTTCTACAATTCCAGATCACCTGATGTGGCCAGACAATTCAGCACTATCCACATCCTATTTAAATCACCTGAGGATGGCCACATGATGCCAGATTTTCTTTTTTTTCCCTAGTGGAAAGTGACTTTGGCTCCAGATTCCTGCATTTTGTGGTTCCTATTCTTTGCCTACCGTGCTTCACCTTGCCACTCTTGCAGCACTCTAGATGTGCCTTATACCTTACTGCTCCTGCAACCTCTGAGCAGTGCTTCGTGTTGCTGCTCCTGCCATATCCCAACAGTGCTCCACCTCACTTCTTCTGCGGCCCTCCAGCTGTGCCTCATACCTCGCTGCCCTGCAGCTTCCCAGTAGAGCTTCTCTTCTCGCTGTCCCTGCAGCTCTCCATTAGTAACTCTCGACTCCTTGCTCCCAAAGCTAACCCTGCAAGTGCCTCAAGCTTTGCTGTGCAATTCTAATACAGTAATATATCTCTGTGAGTTGCCTCTCTATTTTCTACCTCATCAAGTGTCCCTGTTCTGTCCTTTCATGCTACGCAGGGGGGCGCAACCGGTTGGCTCCTGGCAGCAAAGTCCATTATTCCCCGTGGAGATTCTTGATGAACACCAGGGAGTTCTTTAGACTACATGCACTGGGTGGGCAGCCCAGTCCCACTCACAGGAGCAGATCAGAATTCTGAAAATTACTGTATCGTGATCATTTGTTTAGATATATAGCAAATATTAAAATTCCTTTATGTTGTATTTCTACCTGAAGTCAGAGAAACTACTTACTTTCTGAAACATGAATGTTATCTAAAACAGTGCATGGTTTTTATTTAAGTAAAACTATGGTAAAGAGTTTATGGAACAAGATAATATACATTCCGATTATTATGAATAGTTTGTGACTCTTCTAAGTCACTTAGCCCTCAATTCCAGTGGTTGTTTGGGGGATACATTTGTGACTCTACAGTATATCAAGCAGGGATTGGCCCTGGATTCCACTATAGCAGAGCTGAACAAATTCCAGGCGTCAGGACAACACCCTGGTGCACCTTCTGTGCTCTCTAATTTATTTCTGTGCTGAAATCTGGTTGAGAGTAATGCCTGGTTTACTTGCATGTTATGTCGGTTTCTCTGTACTGTTTTTCTGAACAAAGTAACAGCACAGTGTGGAATATCACTGTTCATGAGAACTGATGGGGTCATAAATTTGCAATATGATTTTGATGATTAGAGATGCTCTCTTCTGAGAATGGGTTATGGTTGTAATACCGTAAATAGGGTCAAAAGCTTTATTATGCAAATGTTATGTGTTTTATTAAATTCTGCTGAGGTTCTCTATACTCTAGGTAGCCTAAGCTAGAAAAAGGACGGTGGCAGCTATCAAATCAGCAATCCAACATAGTTTGTTTTTTTACATTAATTTTTAAATACCAAGCTACATATGTTTTAAGTATGTATCAGAGGCTAATATTTCCAAGCTTTCTCGAAATAATTATCTCCTTTAAAACCGCTATGTAGATAAAACATGGATGCTTGCAAGCCATCGACACTAATGGTGGACATACATTTTACAATTATCTGTTCCATCCGCCCTATATCAGTAGATTGCCTAGATAACTGTACAGTGTATGCGACACAACAGATATATAAAAATCTATCAGTCATACATGCCGGATTGTCCAGCAAGTCTGTCCAATACTACCTCATTGATCATTATAAACAGATCTACGGCTGACCAACAGACATTTCCCTTGTTCCTTAAAGGGAAGCCATGGGGAAACGTCTGCCCATGATATCTGCTGGGTGTGAGGCTGTAATGTCTGTTGGTCTAACAGGCATTTTATCTGACCGTGTATCCCCAACTTAAGTATGTTACATAGGTGTATATACAATAAGAGTCGGAAACTGCCGTCTTGTCGGAAAGACGGCAGTTTCCGACTGATCTAGGTCAGAAGGGGTCCCGACCTATTCAATAGGGGCAGTTTTTTCCAGACAAGTCGGAAAACACGTGGATTGGCGGAATAGCCGCCGATCAGCGTGCTTCTGTCGGAAACGGTGCGGTTTTGGCCCCGTTTCCGACCATCTCAATCCAAATTTAAAAAAAGTCGGTTTGAGATGATAGAGCTGAGAGGAGCAGATGGGGGAGAGTAGCGGGGAGAGCAGCAGCTACAACAGCGTAGCAGGAGGATGGGGCATCGCCGACGCTCACAGCAGCGTCTACCCGCTCCAGCAGGCGAGGTCCCGCTTGCTGGAGCCGGGTGGACGCTGCCGTGAGGTCTGGCGACGGTGCCCCATCCTCCCGCTACGCTGCTGGAGCCGCTGTTCTCCCCCGTCTCTTCCTCTCAGCTCCCTCAGCTCAATCCGACTTTCTCATACATCCTAGAGGATGCTGGGGTCCATTTCAGTACCATGGGGTGTAGACTGTTCCGCAGGAGCCATGGGCACTTTAAGACTTTTTCAAAGTGTGAACTGGCTCATCCCTCTATGCCCCTCCTCCAGATCTCAGTTTAGAAAATGTGCCCATGAAGACTGGTCGCACTCCAGTGGAGCTCTACAGAGTTCTGCTAAAAGACTTTACTTAGGTTTTTTATTTTACAGGGAGACTGCTGGCAACAGCCTCCCTGCTTCGTGGGACTTAGGGGGAGAAGCAGGAACCAACTTCCTATGTGGTTTCATGGCTCTGCTTCTGCTGACAGGACACCATTAGCTCCTGTAGGGTTCTGAACACTAGCTGCGACTATGCGCTCACTCCCACAGCACGCCGTCACCCCCCCTAACAAAGCCAGAAGTCAGAAGACTGGTGAGTAGTGTTACCGGAGATCTGCAGAGAGGGACCTCCGGTCATCGTGACGACATAAGGTACTGCGCAGCGAGCGGGAACGCTGCGCGAACATGCTCTCCACTTACATAGTGCCCAGCAGGGTGCAGGGCGCCGGGGGGGGCGAGGGCGCCCTGAGCAGCATGAACCTACTCTCACTGGCAAAAGGTAGCATACTTTGTTTCTCTAACGTCCTAGTGGATGCTGGGAACTCCGTAAGGACCATGGGGAATAGCGGGCTCCGAAGGAGGCTGGGCACTCTAGAAAGATTTATGACTACCTGGTGTGCACTGGCTCCTCCCACTATGACCCTCCTCCAAGCCTCAGTTAGATCTTGTGCCCGGCCGAGGTTGGATGCACACTAGGGGCTCTCCTGAGCCCTTAGAAAGAAAGTATAGATTTAGTTTTTTTATTTTCAGTGAGACCTGCTGGCAACAGGCTCACTGCAGCGAGGGACTAAGGGGAGAAGAAGCGAACTCGCCTGCTTGCAGCCGGATTGGGCTTCTTAGGCTACTGGACACCATTAGCTCCAGAGGGATCGACCGCAGGCCCAGTCCTTGGTGTTCGGTCCCGGAGCCGCGCCGCCGTCCCCCTTACAGAGCCAGAAACAAGAAGAGGTCCGGAAAAACGGCGGCAGAAGACATCAGTCTTCACCAAGGTAGCGCACAGCACTGCAGCTGTGCGCCATTGCTCCTCATGCACACCACACACTCCGGTCACTGATGGGTGCAGGGCGCTGGGGGGGGCGCCCTGAGCAGCAATATAAACACCTTGGCTGGCAAAAATACATTACATATAACCCCCAGGGCTATATGGATGTATATTAACCCCTGCCAGATTCCATAAAAATGCGGGAGAAAAGTCCGCGAAAAAGGGGCGGAGCCTATCTCCTCAGCACACTGGCGCCATTTTTCCCTCACAGCTCCGTTGGAGGGAAGCTCCCTGGCTCTCCCCTGCAGTCTACACTACAGAACAGGGTTAAAACAGAGAGGGGGGGCACTAAATTTAGGCGCAGTATAAATTATATAAAAGCAGCTATAGGGGACATAACTCAGTTAGTCCCTGCATTATATAGCGCTCTGGTGTGTGCTGGCATACTCTCACTCTGTCCCCCCAAAGGGCTTTTGTGGGTCCTGTCCTCATTGGAGCATTCCTTGTGTGTGTGCGGTGTGTCGGTACGGCTGTGTCGACATGTTTGATGAGGAGACTTATGTGGAGGCGGAGCAGTTGCCGATAAATGAGATGTCGCCCCTGTGGGCCGACACCAGAGTGGATGGATAGGTGGAAGGTATTAACCGACAGTGTCAACTCCTTACATAAAAGGCTGGATGACGTAACAGCTATGGGACAGCCGGCTTCTCAGCCCGCGCCTGCCCAGACGTCTCAAAGGCCATCAACGCTCCCTCAGATGGCAGACACAGATGTCGACACGGAGTCTGACTCCAGTGTCGACGAGGTTGAGACATATACACAATCCACTAGGAACATCCGTTACATGATCCCGGCAATATAAAATGTGTTACACATTTCTGACATTAACCCAAGTACCACTAAAAACAAAGGGTTTATGTGTGGGGAGAAAAAGCAGGCAGTGTTTTGTTCCCCCATCAAATGAGTGAATGAAGTGTGAAAAAGCGTGGGTTTCCCCGATAAGAAACTGGTAATTTCTAACAAGTTACTGATGGCGTACCCTTTCCCGCCAGAGGATAAGTTACGCTGGGAGATATCCCCTAGGGTGGATAAGGCGCTCACACGTTTGTCAAGGTGGCACTGCCGTCTTAGGATACGGCCACTTTGAAGGTACCTGCTGATAAATAGCAGGAGGCTATCCTGAAGTCTGTAATTACACACTCAGGTACTAGACTGAGACCTGCAGACTGCTGCAGCGTGGTCTGTACCCCTTTCAAACAGGGATACTATTTAGCGAACATAAGACGTCGTCTTATATATGAGGGATGCACAGAGGAATATTTTGCCGGCTGGCATCCTGAATTATTGCAATGTCCATTCTGTCAGGAGGGTATTGGAGACCCGACACTGGACAGGTGATGCTGACTTTAAAAGGCACATAGAGCCTTATAAGGGTGAGGAATTGGTTGGGGATGGTCTCTGGGACCTCGTATCCACAGCAACAGCTGGGATGAAAATATTTTACCTCAGGTTTCCTCACAGCCTAAGAAACGCACTGTATTATCAGGTACAGTCCTTTCGGCTTCAAAAAAGCAGGCGGGTCAAACGAGGGAAGAGGGAAAATGCTGCACCAGCAGCCAGTCCCCAGAATCAAAATTCTTCCCCTGCTTCCTCTGAGTCCACCGCATGACGCGGGGGCTCCACAGGCGTAGCCAGGTACGGTGGAGGGCCGCCTCAAAAATTTCAGCGATCAGTGGGCTCGCTCACAGGTGGATCCCTGGATCCTTCAAGTAGTATCTCAGGGGTACAAGCTGGAAGTCGAGGCGTCTCCCCCCCGCCGTTTACTCAAATCTGCCTTGCCGACAACTCCCTCAGGCAGGGAGGCTGTGCTAGAGGCAATTCACAAGCTGTATTCCCAGCAGGTGATAGTCAAGGTGCCCCTACTTCAACAAGGACGGGGTTACTATTCCACACTGTTTGTGGTACCGAAACCGGACGGTTCGGTGAGACCCATTTTAAAATGGAAATCCTTGAACACTTACATAACAAAGTTCAAGATGGAATCGCTCAGGGCGGTTATTGCAAGCCTGGACGAGGGGGATTACATGGTATCCCTGGACATCAAGGATGCTTACCTGCATGTCCCTATTTACCTTCCTCACCAGGAGTACCTCAGATTGTGGTACAGGATTGCCATTACCAATTCCAGACACTACCGTTTGGACTGTCCACGGCACCGAGGGTGTTTACCAAGGTAATGGCAGAAATGATGATACTCCTTCAAAAAAAAAAAAGAAAAAAAAAAAGGGAGTTTTTATTTATCCCATACTTGGATGATCTCCTTATAAAGGCAAGGTCCAGGGAGCAGTTACTGGTCGGAGTAGCACTATCTCAGGAGGTGCTACAACAGCATGGCTGGATTCTGAACATTCCTAAGTCACAGCTGGTTCCTTCCACTCGCTTACTGTTCCTGGGGATGATTTTGGACACAGAACAGAAAAAAGTGTTTCTCCCGCAGGAGAAAGCCAAGGAGCTGTCATCTCTAGTCAGAGACCTCCTAAAACCAAAAAGGGTATCGGTGCATCGTTGCACACGAGTCCTGGGAAAAATGGTGGCTTCATACGAAGCAATTCCATTCGGCAGGTTCCATGCGAGGACCTTCCCGTTAGAGATGAGCGGGTTCGGTTCCTCGGAATCCGAACCCGCCCGAACTTCAGGTTTTTTTACACGGGGCCGAGCGACTCGGATCTTCCCGCCTTGCTCGGTTAACCCGAGCGCGCCCGAACGTCATCATCCCGCTGTCGGATTCTCGCGAGGCTCGTATTCTATCGCGAGACTCGGATTCTATATAAGGAGCCGCGCGTCGCCGCCATTTTCACACGTGCATTGAGATTGATAGGGAGAGGACGTGGCTGGCGTCCTCTCCGTTTAGACTAGAGTACTAGAGAGAGACACAAATTTTGGGGAGCATATTATTAGGAGGAGTACTACTTGCTGCTGATAGTGTGACCAGTGACCACCAGTTTAATTAATCCGTTCTCTGCCTGAAAAAAAACGATACACAGTGTGACACAGTCACATACCATATCTGTGCTCAGCCTAGTGTGCTGCATCATATGTAATACTGTATATCATTATCTGACTGTGCTGAGTGCTCACTGCTCACACAGCTTAATTGTGGGGGAGACTGGGGAGCAGTTATAGCAGGAGTACATATTTTAAGTACAGTGCACACTTTTGCTGCCAGAGTGCCACTGCCAGTGTGACTGACCAGTGACCACTGACCACCAGTATTGTGATTGTCTGCTGACCACCAGTATATTGTGATTGTCTGCCTGAAAAAGTTAAACACTCGTCGTGTGGTGTTTTTATAAACGCATTCTGCAGACAGTGTCCAGCAGGTCCGTCATTACATAATATGTCGGCAGTCGCTCGTCCATCCATAATTGTATACCACCTACCCGTGGTTTTTTTTTTTTTCTATCTTCTTGATACTAGTAGCTTACTTTAGGAGTCTGCAGTGCTGAGTCTGACAGACAGTGTCCAGCAGGTCCGTCATTACATAATATATACCTGTCCGGCTGCAGTACTAGTGTGATATATATATATATATATTTTAATTTTATCTCATTATCATCCAGTCTATATTAGCAGCAGACACAGTACGGTAGTCCACGGCTGTAGCTACCTCTGTGTCGGCAGTCGCTCGTCATCCATAAGTATACTAGTATCCATCCATCTCCATTGTTTACCTGAGGTGCCTTTTAGTTGTGCCTATTAAAATATGGAGAACAAAAATGTTGAGGTTCCAAAAATAGGGAAAGATCAAGATCGACTTCCACCTCATGCTGAAGCTGCTGCCACTAGTCATGGCCGAGACGATAAAATGCCAGCAACGTCGTCTGCCAAGGCCGATGCCCAATATCATAGTACAGAGCATGTAAAATCCAAAACACCAAATATCAGTAAAAAAAGGACTCAAAAATCTAAAATAAAATTGTCGCAGGAGAAGCGTAAACTTGCCAATATGCCATTTACCACACGGAGTGGCAAGGAACGGCTGAGGCCCTGGCCTATGTTCATGGCTAGTGGTTCAGCTTCAGAGATTAATTGCTTCTTTTTTGGTGGGGGTCCAAACCAACCCGTCATTTCAGTCACAGTCGTGTGGCAGACCCTGTCACTGAAATGATGGGTTGGTTAAAGTGTGCATGTCCTGTTTATACAACATAAGGGTGGGTGGGAGGGCCCAAGGACAATTCCATCTTGCACCTCTTTTTTCTTTCATTTTTCTTTGCGTCATGTGCTGTTTGGGGAGTATTTTTTTGAAGGGCCATCCTGCGTGACACTGCAGTGCCACTCCTAGATGAGCCAGGTGTTTTTGTCGGCCACTAGGGTCGCTTATCTTACTCACACAGCTACCTCATTGCGCCTCTTTTTTTCTTTGCGTCATGTGCTGTTTGGGGAGTGTTTTTTGGAAGGGCCATCCTGCGTGACACTGCAGTGCCACTCCTAGATGGGCCAGGTGTTTGTGTCGGCCACTAGGGTCGCTTATCTTACTCACACAGCTACCTCATTGCGCCTCTTTTTTTCTTTGCGTCATGTGCTGTTTGGGGAGTGTTTTTTGGAAGGGCCATCCTGCGTGACACTGCAGTGCCACTCCTAGATGGGCCAGGTGTTTGTGTCGGCCACTAGGGTCGCTTAGCTTAGTCATCCAGCGACCTCGGTGCAAATTTTAGGACTAAAAATAATATTGTGAGGTGTGAGGTGTTCAGAATAGACTGAAAATGAGTGGAAATTATGGTTTTTGAGGTTAATAATACTTTGGGATCAAAATGACCCCCAAATTCTATGATTTAAGCTGTTTTTTAGTGTTTTTTGAAAAAAACACCCGAATCCAAAACACACCCGAATCCGAGAAAAAAAATTCGGTGAGGTTTTGCCAAAACGCGTTCGAACCCAAAACACGGCCGCGGAACCGAACCCAAAACCAAAACACAAAACCCGAAAAATTTCAAGTGCACATCTCTACTTCCCGTGAGACCTCTTAGATAAGTGGGCGGGATCGCATCTTCAAATGCATCAAATGATAACCCTGTCTCCAAGGACCAGGGTGTCTCTACTGTGGTGGATGCAGGGTGCTCATCTTCTAGAGGGCCGCAGTTTCGGCATACAGGACTGGGTCCTGGTGACCACGGATGCCAGCCTTCAAGGCTGGGGAGCAGTCACACAGGGAAGAAACTTCCAGGGCCTATGGTCAAGTCAGGAGACTTCCCTACATATAAATTCTGGAACTGAGGGCCATTTACAATGCCCTAAGTCAGGCAAGACCCCTGCTTCAACACCAGCCGGTGCTGATACAGTCAGACAACATCACGGCAGTCGCCCATGTGACCCGACAGGGCGGCACAAGAAGCAGGATGGCAATGGCAGAAGCCACAAGGATTCTCCGATGGGCGGAAAATCACGTACTAGCACTGTCAGCAGTGTTCATTCCGGGAGTGGACAACTGGGAAGCAGACTTCCTCAGCAGACACGACCTACACCCGGGAGAGTGGGGACTTCATCCAGAAGTCTTCCTGCTGTTGGTAAACCGTTGGGAAAGGCCACAGGTGGACATGATGGCGTCCCGCCTCAACAAAAAGCTAAAGAGATATTGCGCCAGGTCAAGGGACCCTCAGGCGATAGCTGTGGACGCTCTAGTGACACCGTGGGTGTACCAGTCGGTTTATGTGTTCCCTACTCTGCCTCTCATACCAAAGGTACTGAGAATAATAAGATGGCGAGGAGTAAGAACGATACTCGTGGTTCCGGATTGGCCAAGAAGGGCTTGGTACCCGGAACTTCAGGAAATGATATCAGAGG
The DNA here is from genome assembly GCF_028390025.1 of Pseudophryne corroboree. Taxonomy (NCBI): domain Eukaryota; kingdom Metazoa; phylum Chordata; class Amphibia; order Anura; family Myobatrachidae; genus Pseudophryne; species Pseudophryne corroboree. The sequence continues at coordinate 403,504,882 of NC_086449.1, forward strand.
ACCCATGGCCTCTGCCGCTCAGACAGGACCTGCTTCAGCAGGGGCCCTGTCTGTTCCAAGACTTACCGCGGCTGCGTTTGACGGCATGGCGATTGAGCGCCGGATCCTGAAGGAAAAGGGTATTCCGGAAGAAGTCATTCCTGCGCTTATTAAAGCCAGGAAAGATGTTACGGCAAAGCATTATCACCGCATGTGGCGGGAATATGTTGCATGGTGCGAGGCCAAAAAGGCCCCAACAGAGGAATTTCCACTAGGTCGATTTCTACATTTCCTGCAAGCAGGAGTGAATATGGGCCTAAGTCTAGACTCCATTAAAGTACAGATCTCGGCTCTGTCGATTTTCTTTCAAAAAGAATTAGCTTCAGTACCTGAAGTTCAGGCATTGTGAAAGGAGTGCTGCATATTCAGCCCCCGTTTGTGCCCCCTGTGGCACCTTGGGATCTCAACGTGGTGTTGAGTTTTCTTAAAATCACATTGGTTTGAGCCACTAAAAACCGTGGATCTAAAATATCTCACGTGGAAAGTGGTCTTGTTATTGGACTTGGCTTCAGCCAGGCGAGTGTCAGAATTGGCAGCTTTATCATGTAAAAGCCCTTATCTGATTTTCCATATGGATAGGGCAGAATTGAGGACTCGTCCCCAATTTCTTCCTAAGGTGGTGTCAGCATTTCACCTGAACCAGCCTATTGTGGTGCCGGCGGCTACTAGTGAATTGGAGGACTCCAAGTTGCTAGACGTTGTCAGGGCCCTGAAAATATATGTTTCCAGGACGGCTGGAGTCAGAAACTCTGACTCGCTGTTTATCCTGTATGCACCCAACAAGCTGGGTGCTCCTGCTTCTAAGCAGTCTATTGCTCGCTGGATTTGTAGTACAATTCAGCTTGCACATTCTGTGGCAGGCATACCACAGCCAAAATCTGTAAATGCCCATTCCACAAGGAAGGTGGGCTCATCTTGGGCGGCTGCCCGAGGGGTCTCGGCTTTACAACTTTGCCGAGCAGCTACTTGGTCAGGGGCAAACACGTTTGCAAAATTCTACAAATTTGATACCCTGGCTGAGGAGGACCTGGAGTTCTCTCATTCGGTGCTACAGAGTCATCCGCACTCTCCCGCCCGTTTGGGAGCTTTGGTATAATCCCCATGGTCCTTACGGAGTTCCCAGCATCCACTAGGACGTTAGAGAAAATAAGAATTTACTCACCGGTAATTCTATTTCTCGTAGTCCGTAGTGGATGCTGGGCGCCCATCCCAAGTGCGGATTGTCTGCAATACTTGTAAATAGTTATTGTTAACTAAAGGGTTATTGTTGAGCCATCTGTTGAGAGGCTCAGTTGTTTTCATACTGTCAAACTGGATATAGTATCACGAGTTGTACGGTGTGATTGGTGTGGCTGGTAAGAGTCTTACCCGGGATTCTAAATCCTTCCTTATTATGTCTGCTCGTCCGGGCACAGTGTCCTAACTGAGGCTTGGAGGAGGGTCATAGTGGGAGGAGCCAGTGCACACCAGGTAGTCATAAATCTTTCTAGAGTGCCCAGCCTCCTTCGGAGCCCGCTATTCCCCATGGTCCTTACGGAGTTCCCAGCATCCACTACGGACTACGAGAAATAGAATTACCGGTGAGTAAATTCTTATTTTTTTTCAGGGTCCTACACCCCTGCCAGTATAAATATTGTATGTGAAGCCTGAGGGGAAGCGCGCCATTACAGGGGGCGGAGCTTCCTCAGGCAGCCAGCACACATTTGTCGGCGCCATTTCCTCCCAGCGGCAGCAGGGGAAGACACGCTGATCCTCCTCTCCATGTCTGAACAAGTATCAGGGGGCTGTCTCCAGTAGCCCCCGGAGAGTCTGTGATGTGATTTTGCACGTGTGCGACATGTCTGAGGCAGGGAGCTCTTCCCCTGAGGAAGACATTTTAGGGACACAAGGATGTAATGTGGTGGCGCTGCCGTCGCAGCATGAGCCTGAGTGGGTGAAAGAATTACGTGATAGTGTGAATCATATTAGTAGGAGATTAGATAGATCTGAGTCTCATGCAGAAAACTGGAGAAAATCCGTGGAAGACGTGATTTTTAATAATCCTGCCTTTTCATCCATGGGGGACCCCTCTGGTTCCCAAAAGTTGTCAGTCGCACAAGTAGTACAGAATGATACCGACACGGACTCTGATTCCTGTGTCGACACTAGTGATTCCAGGGGAATTGATACAAAATTATCAAAAAGCATTCAATACATGATTGTTGCTATCAGGGAAGTGTTAGAGGTTATAGAGCCCCCTCCCTTACCACAGGAGAAGGCTTACTTTAATAAAGAGAAGAAACCTGATGTAACTTTCCCTCCATCTTATGAACTGAACAGACTCTTCGAAGGAGTCTGGGCAAACACTGAGAAGAAATTCCAGATTCCCAAAAGAATTCAGGCAGCTTATCCTTTTCCTGCAGATGACAGGAAAAGGTGGGAGTCACCCCCCATTTCTCCTTCATCCACTAGGGGCCACTGGAGTACAGTTTCAATGGGGAAATAGTAGGCAGTAATTGGGAGCTGGCACTTTAAAAATTCTAACACTGTGGCTAGCTCCTCCCCTACTATGTCCCCTCCAAGCCAGTCTTTAATTTGTGCCCAAGGGAGCTGGTTCACTTGGGTTTAGCTGAAAGAATTTTTCTTTTTTCTTTATTTTTATTTTTCTTTCACACACTCACAGACTGGCAGCTCTGCCACTGCCAGTCTGCACCGCGGGAGCTGCCGGCGGGGTCCCATTGCAGCTGCGTGCGGCTCGGGATGGGCCCCGGCTGAGGGAGACACTGAGCTCTCCTGAGATGGCCGGACACCGCTGCGTGCGGCGCGTGTCGGGGCCACTCCATCCAGCAGAAGATTTCCGGCAGCACGGCAGCGGTGAGTATCAGCGTCCGGACACCGCTGCGTGCGGCGTGTGTCGGGGCCACCCTCCACCACTGAAAGGTGAGTGTTTACCTCTTCCCCCCAGTGATGGTGACAAGGGGGGGTTTGAATGGGATTGTAAGGGGGTGACTGACACAGCGCACCCCCACCTCTCACAATCGGACTTCTATTATTAATTTTATTATTATTTATTTAAAAAAAAAAAACCGCTGCCCGTCCGCCCGCCGCTCCTCCCTCCTCCCTCCCTGCTCGGATCCCCGCCAGCGCGGCTCACAGCCGCTACGGGGATCCGGCAAAGCGGCGCACAGCATGTTTGAACTTGGCGCCTTTGAGCAGGGGGGCGGGGCTTAGTCCCGCTCTGCGCGCCCGGATGTAGCGCGCGCTCCGGAGCATTTCCTGTATCAACAGCGCGGGATGGACGGAGGCCACGGACACAGTGAGATGTTATAGTGGGGAAGGGGGGCACTGCAGGCACTAGTATAACTTACAGTTAGCCTGTCACTGCACAGAGTATCGTGCAGGACAGATTGGGCTGCTGTGGCTGCGTTTTTTCCCGGCTCCCCCCCCTCCCACCCATTCTACTATTGCTGTTTCCCTGTGGGGGAAGGGTCTCAAGGGTAGGTGCTGCCATGGCCAATAAAGGCTCCAAGGCAACACAAAAGCAAATTCTGGTTTTAGGTGAGGAGTCATCGGCTCAGCCCTCCTCAGAACCCCAAAGCGTCCCAACATGGACGACACAACTAACAGAGGTGATGTCCCTGCTGACTGGGGAACTTAAAGCCTCTCGGGAAGACAGGGAGGCGGCCCGGTTCCGACATCTTGTCCAGGTACCGTAGCCAGAACCTGCATGGGCTGTCTCATTAGCAAAGTCCATAGAAGGGCTTTCTAGGGCTGTGATCCCTTCCCAAGCCCCGTCCTTTAGCCCCCCTCAACAGGCTTCTAAAAAGAGATTGCTAGCCTCTGTGTTACAGGACTTTGACGATGATATGCCTCAATTAGATGAGGCGGGGTTAGATGTACAGGATATACAGGATGCTGATATACAGGATACTGATGAGGATCAGGTGTACGGAGACTCTGAACCAGTAGCTCAGGGTATAGAGGCTCTTATTACTGCTATTCGCTCAGTATTACAGGTGGAGGAGACGGAGCAAGACACCTTACGCCCTTCAAGGTTTGGCACCAACCAAGGCCTGCCGGTGACCTTTCCAGTTTCGGAGGAGCTGGATGCGCTCATAACGGCTGCCTGGAAACATCCAGACGCAAAATTTCAGGTATCAAGAAAGCTGTTGTCTTCCTACCAAAGTCTCACTTATACCCCTCACAACGGCTTTTGTTTCTGGGGATGATTCTCGACACGGTCCTTCAGAAGGTTTTCCTGCCTCAGGACAAGATCCTGTCTCTGCAGACTCTGGTAAGGTCGGTTCTTCGACACCGTCGGGTGTCAGTGTATCTGTGCATTCGCCTTCTGGGAAAAATAATAGCAGCATTCGAAGCTCTCCCGTACGGTCGCTTCCATTCTCGACCGTTTCAGCTGTGTCTTCTACATCAGTGGTCAGGATCTCATCTGTTCCTTCATCAAAGGGTGACTCCAGTGTCGACTACGATGAAGCTAGATTGCACCCTAGGTTGACAAAAAGTATTCAGTGTATGATTATCGCAATAAAAGATGTTTTACATATCACTGATGAACCCTCTGTTCCCGACACGAGGGTACACATGTTTAAGGGGAAGAAGCAAGTAGTAACCTTTCCCCATCTCATGAGCTTAACGAGTTATTTGAAAAAGCTTGGGAAACTCCAGATAAGAAACTGCAGATTCCCAAAAGGATTCTTATGGCGTACCCTTTCCCTACGCAGGACAGGGTACGTTGGGAGTCCTCTCCCACAGTGGACAAGGCTTTAACACGCCTGTCCAAAAAGGTGACGCTGCCGTCTCCAGACACGGCAGCCCTCAAAGATCCTGCGGACCGCAGGCAGGAGATTACTTTAAAGTCTATGTATACACATATTGGTGCTTTTGCTCAGGCCGGCAATTGCGTCTGCATGGGTATGTAGCGCATTTGCAGCTTGGACAGATACCTTGTCAGCTGACCTTGATACCCTAGACAGGGATACCATTTTATTAACATTAGCCCATATTAAGGACGCAGTCTTCTATATGAGAGATGGTCAGAGAGACATTGGACTGCTGGGTTCCAGAGCCAATGCCATGGCTATTTCTGCGAGACTAGCCTTATGGACCCGTCAATGGACAGGTGATGCGGACTAGAAAAAGCATATGGAGGTTTTACCTTACAAGGGTGACGTGTTGTTTGGGGAGGGGCTCGCGGATCTGGTTTCCAAAGCTACTGCTGGTAAATCTGCCTTTTTACCTTTTGTTCCCCAACAGCAAAAGAAAACTCCACAGTATCAGATGCAGTCCTTTCGGTCGCATAAGCCCAGAAGAGGTCGGGGCTCCTCCTTCCTTGCCAGAGGTAAGGGCAGAGGAAAAAGAACACCTGCTTCGGCTAGTTCCCAGGAGCAGAAGTCCTCCCCGGCTTCTGCAAAATCCACTGCATGACGCTGGGGCTCCCCTAAGGGAGTCCGCACCGGTGGGGTCGCGCCTTCGATTATTCAGCCAGGTCTGGGTTCGGTCAGACATGGATCCTTGGACGATGGAAATTATTTCCCAAGGCTACAGGCTGGATTTCGAAGAGGTGCCCCCTCGCCGATTTTTCAAGTCGGCTTTACCGACTTCTCCCCAAGGGAGGGAAGTAGTGTTGGCTGCAATTCAAACGCTGTACCAGCAGCAAGTGATTGTCAAGGTCCCCCTGGCCCAACAGGGAAAAGGGTATTATTCGACCCTGTTTGTGGTTCCGAAGCCGGATGGTTCGGTCAGACCCATTTTGAATCTAAAATCCCTGAACCTGTACATGAAAAAATTAAAATTCAAGATGGAATTGCTGTAATATCCAGCCTAGAAGGGGGGGGATTTTATGGTGTCGCTAGACATAAAGGTTGCTTACTTTCATGTACCCATACATCCCTCTCATCAGGAGTACCTGAGATTCGCTGTACAGGACTGTCATTACCAGTTTCAGACGTTGCCGTTTGGGCTTTCCACGGCCCCGAGGATTTTCACCAAGGTGATGGCGAAGATGATGGTGCTCCTGCGCAAACAAGGAGTCACAATTATCCCGTACTTGGACGATCTCCTGATAAAGGCGAGATCGAGAGATCAGTTGCTGAAGAACGTGGCGCTCTCCCTGAGAGTGCTCCAACAGCACGGTTGGATTCTAACTTTGCCAAAGTCTCAATTGGTTCCATCGACTCGACTATTGTTCCTAGGCATGATTCTGGACACGGAACGAAATAAGGTTTTTCTCCCGTCGGGAAAAGCCCAGGATCTCCAGACCATGGTCGGAGACCTGCTAAAGCCAAAAAGAGTGTCAGTTCATCAATGCACTCGAGTTCTGGGAAAAATGGTGGCAGCCTACGAGGCCATCCCCTTCGGCAGGTTTCATGCAAGGACTTTTCAGTGGGACCTTCTGGACAAGTGGTCCGGGTCCCATCTGCAAATGCATCAGTCGATAACACTGTCCCCCAGGGCCAGAGTATCTCTCCTGTGGTGGCTGCACAGTGCTCACCTTCTAGAGGGTCGCAGGTTCGGCATTCAGGACTGGGTTCTGGTGACCACGGACGCGAGCCTCCGAGGGTGGGGAGCAGTCTCACAAGGAAGAAACTTTCAGGGACTGTGGTCAAGCCAGGAGGTTTGTCTTCACATCAACGTCCTGGAATTAAGAGCCATATACAACGGCCTCCGACAAGCGGAGGCTCTTCTTCGCGACCTACCAGTTCTGATTCAATCAGACAATGTCACAGCAGTGGCTCATGTGAACCGCCAAGGCGGGACAAGGAGCAGAGTTGCGATGGCGGAGGCCACCAGGATTCTTCGCTGAGCGGAAAATCACGTAAGCGCTCTGTCAGCTGTCTTTATTCCGGGAGTGGACAACTGGGAAGTAGACTTCCTCAGCAGACACGATCTCCATCCAGGAGAGTGGGGACTTCATCAAGAAGTCTTTGCAGAGATAAGAGGTCTCTGGGGAATTCCTCAAATAGACATGATGGCGTCACGCCTCAACAAGAAGCTTCGGAGGTACTGTGCCAGGTTCAGGGACCCTCAGGCAGTAGTGGTAGACGCCCTGGTGACACCGTGGGTGTTTCAGTCGGTCTATGTGTTTCCTCCTCTTCCTCTCATCGCAAACGTTTTGAGGATCATAAGACAAAAAAGAGTACAGACAATACTCATTGTTCCAGACTGACCTCGAAGGGCCTGGTACTCAGATCTTCAGGAAATGATCACAGAAGATCCTTGGCCCCTTCCTCTCAGGGAGGACCTGTTGCAGCAGGGGCCCTGCGTGTTCCAAGACTTACCGCGGTTGTGTTTGACGGCATGGCGGTTGAACGCAGTATCCTAGCTGGGAAAGGTATTCCGGAGGAGGTCATACCTACTCTGATAAGGCTAGGAAGGAGGTGACGGCGAAACATTATCACCGTATCTGGCGGAAGTATGTCTCTAGGTGTGAAACCAAGAATGCTCCTAGGGAAGATTTCCATCTGGGCCGTTTTCTCCACTTCCTACAGACAGGAGTGGATATGGGCCTGAAGTTAGGGCCGAAATCTGTACTTTAACAGAGCCTATCTATATTCTTTCAGAAGGAATTGGCTTCTCTACCAGAAGTCCAGACTCTTGTAAAGGGAGTGCTGCACATCCAGCCTCCTTTTGTGCCCCCAGTGGCACCTTGGGACCTTAACGTGGTGTTACAGTTCCTTAAATCTCACTGGTTTGAGCCCCTTCAAATGGTTGAATTGAAATTTCTCACCTGGAAGGTGGTCATGTTATTGGCCTTGGCATCTGCAAGGCGTGTGTCAGAATTGGCGGCCTTGTCTCACAAGAGCCCCTACTTGATTTTTCATGTGGATAGAGCGGAATTGAGGACTCGTCCTCAATTTCTGCCTAAGGTGGTGTCTTCATTTCATATGAACCAACCTATTGTGGTGCCTGTGGCTACGAGTGACTTGGAGGACTCCAAGTCCTTGGATGTAGTCAGGGCCTTAAAAATTTATGTGGCTAGGACAGCTAGAGTGAGGAAAACAGAAGCCCTGTTTGTCCTGTATGCGGCCGACAAGGTTGGCGCACCTGCTTCTAAGCAGACTATTGCTCGCTGGATCTGTAATACGATTCAGCAGGCTCATTCTACGGCTGGATTGCCGTTACCAAATTCGGTAAAGGCCCATTCCACTAGGAAGGGGGGCTCTTCTTGGGCGGCTGCCCGAGGCGTCTCGGCATTACAGCTTTGCCGAGCAGCTACTTGGTCGGGTTCAAACACTTTTACAAAATTCTACAAGTTTGATACCCTGGCTGACGAGGACCTCGCATTTGCTCAGTCGGTGCTGCAGAGTCATCTGCACTCTCCCGCCCGGTCTGGAGCTTTGGTATAATCCCCATGGTCCTTACGGAGTCCCCAGCATCCTCTAGGACGTAAGAGAAAATAAGATTTTAAACCTACCGGTAAATCTTATTCTTCTAGTCCAGGCATGTCAAACTCGTGGCCCTCCAGCTGCTGTGAAACTACAGGTCCCAGCATGCTTTGCTAGCATACCTTCCACTGATCAGCTGGTAAAGCATGCTGGTACTTGTAGTTTCACAACAGCTGGACGACCATGAGTTTGACATGCCTGTTCTAGTCCGTAGAGGATGCTGGGCGCCCGTCCCAGTGCGGACTACCTCTGCAAGACTTGTATAGAGTTGTTGCTTACATAAGGGTTATGTTACAGTTGGAATCGGTCTTTGAATGATAACCAGTTAACAGTATGAACAAAAAACATTATGTGTACTTCAGGTTATATGGTATGATTGGTGTGGGCTGGTATGAATCTTGCCCTTAGGTTAACAAAATCCTTTCCTCATATTGTCCATCTCCTCTGGGCACAGTTCTCTAACTGAGGTCTGGAGGAGGGGCATAGAGGGAGGAGCCAGTGCACACCCATACTAAAAGTTCTTTATAGGTGCCCATGTCTCCTGCGGAGCCCGTCTATACCCCATGGTCCTTATGGAGTCCCCAGCATCCTCTACGGACTAGGAGAAAAAGATTTACCGGTAGGTTTAAAATCTTATTTTTCTTTCAGAAACAATTGGCTTCTCTTCCGGAAGTTCAGATGTTGTTGAAGGGGGTTCTGCACATTCAGCCTCCCTTTCTCTAACGTCTTAGTGGATGCTGGGGACTCCGTAAGGACCATGGGGAATAGACGGGCTCCGCAGGAGACAGGGCACTTTAAGAAAGAATTTGGATACTGGTGTGCTCTGGCTCCTCCCTCTATGTCCCTCCTCCAGACCTCAGTTTGAATCTGTGCCCGGACGAGCTGGGTGCTACTTAGTGAGCTCTCCTGAGCTTGCTATAAGAAAGTATTTTGTTAGGTTTTTTTATTTTCAGAGAGATCTGCTGGCAACAGACTCTCTGCAGCATGGGACTGAGGGGAGAGAAGCAGCCCTACTCTCTGAAGATAGGTCCTGCTTCTTAGGCTACTGGACACCATTAGCTCCAGAGGGATCGTACACAAGATCTCACCCTTTGTCGTCCGATCCCGCAGCCGCGCCGCCGTCCCCCTCGCAGAGCCGGAAGACAGAAGCCGGGTGGAAGAAGCAAGAAGACTTCAAAATCGGCGGCAGAAGACTCCAGTCTTCAAACTGAGGTAGCGCACAGCACTGCAGCTGTGCGCCATTGCTCCCACATTAAACCCACATACTCCAGTCACTGTAGGGTGCAGGGCGCAGGGGGGGGGCACCCTGGGCAGCAATTAGGACCTCTTGGCAAAAGATGGGCTTATATACAGTTGGGCACTGTATATATGCATGAGCCCCCGCCATAATTTTACACAAAAACGCGGGACAGAAGCCCGCCGCTGAGGGGGCTGGGCTACTTCCTCAGCACTCACCAGCGCCATTTTCTCTCCACAGCTCCGCTGAGAGGAAGCTCCCCAGGCTCTCCCCTGCAGATTCACGGTAGAAGAGGGTAAAAAGAGAGGGGGGGGGGGGGGCACATAAATTAGGCGCAAAAACATTATATACAGCAGCTACTGGGTTAACACTAAGTTACTGTGTGATTCCTGGGACATATAGCGCTGGGGTGTGTGCTGGCATACTCTCTCTCTGTCTCTCCAAAAGGCCTTGTGGGGGAACGGTCTTCAAAAAGAGCATCCCCTGTGTGTGTGTGTGTGTGTGGTGTGTCGGTACACGTGTGTCGACATGTTTGACGAGGAAGGCTACGTGGAAGCAGAGCGGGAGCAAATGAATGTGGGGTCGCCGCCGACACCTGATTGGATGGATATGTGGAAGGTTTTAAATGATAATGTTAATTCCTTGCATAAAAGGTTGGATAAAGCTGAAACCTTAGGACAGTCGGGGTCTCAGCCCATGCCTGATCCTATGTCGCAGAGGCCATCAGGGTCTCAGAAGCGCTCACTATCCCAAATTGTTGACACAGATATCGACACGGATTCTGACTCCAGTGGCGATGATGCAAAGTTACAGCCTAATTTGGCTAAAGCCATCCGTTATATGATTATAGCAATTAAGGATGTGTTGCACATCACAGAGGAAACCCCAGTCCCTGACAAGAGGGTTCATATGTATGGGGGAAAAAGGCAGATGGTGACCTTTCCCCCTTCACATGAGCTAAATGAGTTATGTGAATAGGCTTGGGAATCTCCAGATAAAAAACTGCAGATTTCCAAACGGATGCTTATGGCGTATCCTTTCCCGCCAACGGACAGGTTACGCTGGGAATCCTCCCCTAGGGTGGACAAAGCTCTCACACGCTTATCCAAGAGGGTAGACCTGCCGTCACAGGATACGGCCACCCTAAAAGATGCTGCGGATAGAAACCAAGAGGGTACCCTGAAGTCCATTTATATACATTCAGGTACCTTACTAAGGCCGGCAATTGCGTCTGCCTGGGTGTGTAGTGCTGTAGCAGCATGGACGGATACCATATCTGAGGAACTTGATACCTTGGACCAAGGATACTATATTAATGACCCTGGGGCATATAAAAGACGCTGTCCTATATATGAGAGATGCTCAAAGAGACATTAGCCTACTGGGCTCTAGAATAAATGCAATGTCGATTTCTGCCAGAAGGGTCCTGTGGACTCGGCAATGGACAGGCGATGCCGACTCAAAAAGGCACATGGAGGTTTTACCTTACAAGGGTGAGGAGTTGTTTGGGGAGGGTCTTTCGGACCTGGTCTCCACAGCTACTGCTGGAAAGTCAAATTTTTTGCCATATGTTCCCTCACAACCTAAGAAAGCACCGTATTACCAAATGCAGTCCTTTCGATCACAAAAAGGCAAGAAAGTCCGAGGTGCGTCCTTTCTTGCCAGAGGCAGGGGCAAAGGAAAGAAGCTGCACAACACAGCTAGTTCCCAGGAACAGAAGTCCTCCCCGGCTTCCACTAAATCCACCGCATGACGCTGGGGCTCCACAGGCAGAGCTAGGCCCGGTGGGAGCGCGTCTCCGAAATTTCAGCCACAAGTGGGTTCACTCCCAGGTGGATCCCTGGGCACTAGAGATTGTGTCTCAGGGATACAAGCTGGAATTCGAAGAGATGCCCTCTCACCGATACCTCAAATCGGCCCTGCCAGCTTCCCCCTTAGAGAGGGAAATAGTGTTAGCTGCAATTCACAAATTGTATCTTCAGCAAGTGGTGGTCAAGGTTCCCCTCCTTCAACAGGGAAAGGGTTATTATTCGACCATGTTTGTGGTACCGAAACCGGACGGTTCGGTCAGACCCATATTGAATTTAAAATCCCTGAACATATACCTGAAGAGGTTCAAGTTCAAGATGGAATCGCTCAGAGCGGTCATCGCAAGCCTGGAAGGGGGATTTTATGGTGTCTCTGGACATAAAGGATGCATACCTTCATGTCCCCATTTATCCACCTCTTCAGGCGTACCTCAGATTTGTGGTACAGGATTGTCATTACCAATTCCAGAAGTTGTCGTTTGGTCTCTCCACGGCACCGAGAATATTTACCAAGGTAATGGCGGAAATGATGGTGCTCCTGCGAAAACAAGGGGTCACAATTATCCCATACTTGGACGATCTCCTCATAAAGGTGAGGTCCAGAGACCAGTTGCTGGTCAGCGTAGCACACTCTCGGGAAGTGTTACAACCGCACGGCTGGATTCTAAATATTCCAAAGTCGCAGTTGATTCCTACGACTCGTCTGCCCTTCCTGGGCATGATTCTGGACACAGACCAGAAAAGGGTTTATCTCCCGATGGAGAAGGCTCAGGAGCTCATGACACTGGTCAGAGATCTATTAAAACCAAAACAGGTGTCTGTGCATCACTGCACGCGAGTCCTGGGAAAGATGGTGGCATCATACGAGGCCATTCCCTTCGGCAGGTTCCATGCGAGGACCTTTCAATGGGATCTGTTGGACAAGTGGTCCGGATCACATCTACAGATGCATCGGCTGATCACCCTATCCCCCAGGGCCAGGGTGTCTCTCCTGTGGTGGCTGCAGAGTGCTCACCTTCTCGAGGGCCGCAGATTCGGCATTCAGGACTGGGTCCTGGTGACCATGGATGCAAGCCTCCGAGGGTGGGGGGCAGTCACACAGGGAAGAAATTTCCAAGGGCTGTGGTCAAGTCAGGAGACTTGCCTTCACATCAATATCCTGGAATTAAGGGCCATATACAACGCCCTAAGTCAAGCGGAGACCCTGCTTCGCGACCAATCGGTGCTGATTCAGTCAGACAACATCACCGCAGTGGCTCATGTAAACCGCCAAGGCGGCACAAGGAGCAGGGTGGCGATGGCAGAAGCCACCAGAATTCTTCGCTGGGCGGAGAATCACGTAAGAGCACTGTCAGCAGTGTTCATTCCGGGAGTGGACGACTGGGAAGCAGACTTCCTCAGCGGGCACGACCTCCACCCGGGAGAGTGGGGACTTCATCAAGAAGTCTTCACGCAGATTGCAAGTCGGTGGGAACTGCCACAGGTGGACATGATGGTATCCCGCCTCAACAAAAAGCTACAGAGGTATTGCGCCAGGTCAAGAGACCCTCAGGCGATAGCTGTAGACGCACTAGTGACACCGTGGGTGTTCCAGTCGGTTTATGTATTTCCTCCTCTTCCTCTCATACCTAAGGTGCTGAGAATCATAAGAAAAAGAGGAGTGAGAACAATACTCATTGTTCCGGATTGGCCAAGAAGGACTTGGTATCCAGATCTGCAAGAAATGCTCACAGAGGACCTGTGGCCTCTGCCTCTAAGACAGGACTTGTTGCAACAGGGGCCCTGTCTGTTCCAAGACTTACCGCGGCTGCGTTTGACGGCATGGCGGTTGAACGCCTGATCCTAGCAGAAAAAGGCATTCCGGATGAAGTTATTCCTACCCTGATAAAGGCTAGGAAGGACGTGACGGCTAAACATTATCACCGTATATGGCGAAAATATGTTGCTTGGTGTGAGGCCAGGTATGCCCCTACGGAGGAATTCCAGCTGGGCCGTTTCCTTCACTTCCTACAGTCGGGAGGGACTTTGGGCCTGAAATTGGGTTCCATTAAGGTCCAGATTTCGGCCCTATCCATTTTCTTTCAAAAAGTACTGGCTTCTCTACCTGAAGTTCAAGTTTGTTAAGGGAGTGCTGCATATTCAGCCCCCTTTTGTGCCTCCAGTGGCACCTTGGGATCTTAACGTGGTGTTGAGTTTCCTGAAGTCACACTGGTTTGAGCCACTCAAGACCGTGGAGTTAAAATTTCTCACGTGGAAGGTGGTCATGCTATTAGCCTTGGCTTCAGCTAGGCGTGTGTCAGAATTAGCGGCTTTGTCACATAAAAGCCCCTATCTGGTTTTCCATATGGACAGGGCAGAATTGCGGACCCGTCCACAATTTCTGCCAAAAGTGGTGTCATCTTTTCATATGAACCAACCTATTGTGGTGCCTGTGGCTACTCGTGACTTGGAGGATTCCGAGTTACTAGATGTGGTCAGGGCTTTGAAGGTTTATGTAGCCAGAACGGCTAGAGTCAGGAAAACTGAGTCGCTGTTTATCCTGTATGCATCCAACAAGCTGGGTGCACCTGCTTCAAAGCAAACTATTGCTCGCTGGATCTGTAACACGATTCAGCAGGCTCATTCTGCGGCTGGATTGCCGCTTCCAAAATCAGTAAAAGCCCACTCCACAAGGAAGGTGGGCTCTTCTTGGGCGGCTGCCCGAGGGGTCTCGGCATTACAGCTTTGCCGAGCAGCTACTTGGTCAGGTTCGAACACTTTTGCAAAGTTTTACAAGTTTACCCTGGCTGAGGAGGACCTTGTGTTTGCTCATTCGGTGCTGCAGAGTCATCCGCACTCTCCCGCCCGTTTGGGAGCTTTGGTATAATCCCCATGGTCCTTACGGAGTCCCCAGCATCCACTAGGACGTTAGAGAAAATAAGATTTTACTTACCGGTAAATCTATTTCTCGTAGTCCGTAGTGGATGCTGGGTGCCCGTCCCAAGTGCGGACTTCTTCTGCAATACTTGTATATAGTTATTGCTTAAATAAGGGTTCTGTTGTGGTTGCATCAGGGTTGTTCTGATGCTCCGTTGTTGTTCATACTGTTAACTGGGTAAGTTTATCACAAGTTATACGGTGTGGCTGGTAAGAGTCTTGCCCTGGATTCCAAAATCCTTTTCTTGTACTGTCAGCTTTTCCGGGCACAGTTTCTCTAACTGAGGTCTGGAGGAGGGACATAGAGGGAGGAGCCAGAGCACAGCAGTATCCAAATTCTTTCTTAAAGTGCCCTGTCTCCTGCGGAGCCCGTCTATTCCCCATGGTCCTTACGGAGTCCCCAGCATCCACTACGGACTACGAGAAATAGATTTACCGGTAAGTAAAATCTTATTTTGTGCCTCCTACCGCACAATGGGATCTGTTGCAGTTCCTTAAATCAGATTGGTTTGAACCTCTCCAAGAGGTTGAGTTAAAGTTTCTCACTTGGAAAGTGGTCATGCTGTTGGCCTTGTCATCCGCAAGGCGGGTGTCTAAGTTAGGGGCCTTGTCTCACAAGAGCCCTTATCTGATCTTCCATGAAGATAGGGCTGAGCTAAGAACTCGTCAGCAATTTCTTCCAAAGGTGGTTTCTTCTTTCCATGTGAACCAACCTATTGTAGTGCCAGTGGCTACTGACACTTCAGCTGTTTCGAAGTCTCTGGATGTGGTCAGAGCTTTGAGAATTTGTCACGAGAACAGCTCAGATAAGGAAAACAGAGGCACTGTTTGTCCTGTATGTTCCCAACAAGATTGGGGGCCCTGCTTCTAAGCAGACGATTGCGCGCTGGATTAGATGCACGATTCAGCACGCTCATTCCACGGCAGGATTGCCGCTACCGAATTCAGTGAATGCCCATTCTACAAGAAGTGTGGGCGCCTCTTGGGCGGCTGCCCGGGGGGGTCTCGGCATTGCAGCTTTGCCGAGCTGCTACTTGGTCAGGGGCAAACACATTTGCAAAGTTTTACAAGTTTGACACCTTGGCCGCTGATGACCTAAAGTTTGGTCAGTCGGTTCTGCAGGAACATCCGCACTCTCCCGCCCGTACTGGAGCTTTGGTATAACCCCATGGTACTGAAATGGACCCCAGCATCCTCTAGGACGTATGAGAAAACAGGATTTTAATACCTACCGGTAAATCCTTTTCTCCTAGTCTGTAGAGGATGCTGGGCACCCAGCCCAGTGCGAACTTTACCTGCAGTAGTTATTGTTATAAGTGTTCACAAGTGTTGTGTTAAATTTGGTTTCAGCACGTTGCTGAAATGGTCATGCTCGTTGGCATGTGTTATGTTGAAGGCCATGTTGTGCGACATGGTTGAAGTGTGAGCTGGTATGACTCTCACCATTAGCTTTAAAGTAAATCCTTTCTCGAATTGCGGAACCGTCTATACCCCATGGTACTGAAATGGACCCCAGCTTCCTCTACGGACTAGGAGAAAAGGATTTACTGGTAGGTATTAAAATCCTGGTTTTTTTTTAAAGTCGGGTTGAGATGATCAGGAACGGCAAAATCATGTTGGATTTGGCCGTTCATTGAATAGCCCTTGTCTGATCCATTCCGACAAATGCATGTCAGAATGGATCCGAATTTAATTGAATATACCCCATAGACACAGGCTTACACAGCCTTCAACATGTCATGTAATTGCATAGGTGGTGTGAGGTGATGTCACAGAGCAGACAGCTCAGTGGGGGACCAAGACCTCTCATATGTTATGTGACTGCAGCTTCTTCAGAGCCGTAGTGTTCTTGTGTGGTTGTGAAAAAGCATTTTCCCTTGACTCTAATGTGTTACCACAGGCACTATTTAATGTTTGAGTGCTGCATTTTATAGCTGAAAAAAATGTTTTATTCATTTGATGCCAGGAAAAAGTGACCTTTTAAGCAAGTTAGCTGAGCATTCCCCCTCCCCCTTTTAACCAATTAGAATTGATAAATGATTGATAGTAACATACAGATGGGTCCACGGTTATCTTGACTAGTTTTCTGCGCCTAGGCACAACATGATTTATTAGCATAAACCCTTCATCTATTGTTCTCAGCTGCAATACAATCAGAGAACAATACAGCAGGGGATTAAGTCCGACTGGACAGTCTCGGTTAATCCTATTAAAGGTCAAGATAAATGTGGACCCATCTGTATGTCTTAATTTAATTAGAGCGTTATCCAGCCCCAAAATTTGGGACTGTCACAGTGCACCAGATCTCTGCGGCTGCTTAACGGATCCAACAGTTTTGGTCTCTTTCACAGGCAGGTGCTGGTCTTCTACTGTCCGGCACCTGTCTCAGTAGTCTGATTCCCCTCTGCTCCCGCCATATGGAGCACTATCCGCTAATTAGTCATGAAAATACGGACACCCAATGTGTAACCATTTCATACCACTGAGACTGACTGTGTACATGCAATTGAGACTCAAATATAAAAGCTACAGTAATAACCACTCCAGCTCCATATATGTGGTGGCCTTTATTCTACCTACAGATTAGACTGTGAAAGAAGCGACATGTGCAGTTGACTTCCATATATTTAATACTAGCTGCTTCTCATGGCTTCACCCTTGTTGAAGTCTCTTCTGATGACTTTTTTTTTTTTTTTAATTGAACAGCAGCATTACACAGATTAGTAGCAGCTGGCTATGAGGTCACGTGGCCCTACGCACATAGATTTCTACCAGCTGCAGCTTCCCCCACCACTCTCCCAAGGGCCATGCAGCCTTGCACAAAATTGGGTATTTTGTTTACTAATTGCCTCCCCTGCGAGGATATATAGCCTGTACTAATTCCTGATCTATACCAAATGAAATAGTGACTGTTTTATCAAATTGGCTTCAGTAGTTTTAGCGTTAACCCTGAACAGACAGACAAAAATTCTAAAAATGACTAATTTAGTTCTAGGTACAGCCGTTCAAATTGACGGAACAACATAACAGAAACATCAGCGCCAGTGGCTTTTCGCGCCTGGACTGAGCAACACCTCAATTGCACTGGACACTATCTAGTGGCTGCCAGCGCACACAACACTTAAATTCCCCCCATAGAAGTGAGGAGCTGCATTAGTCTTTTATTATATAGGATATATCTACGTATGTTGAAATCAACTAAAAAGTACAGTTGCAATTTTATTTACATGTATTAATAGTGTTGTTAATACATTGTAGGATTTTTAAGGAGCAGTTAGCATTATACAGAATGGCTCGAGAGATGAAAGAATGCAGCATTCCTGTTTTGTGTGACATAGAGGTCAATTTATGAAGCCGAGAAAAGCAGGTATGGGTCGTTGGGTCGACCATAGAAGGTCGACATGGGCAATAGGTCGACATGTACTAGATCGACAGGTCTAAAGGTCGACATGGGTTTTTGGACCTTTTTTGGTGTTTTCTCCGTAAAGTGACTGGAACCCCAATTAGTGCACCGTGTCCCCTCGCATGGCTCTCTTCACTCGCAATGCTTCGGGCAAGGTGCCTCGCTCCTCTACCGCTGCGCTCGGCACAGGTTACCGTTCCCAATTGTAGTCCACGTGGATTGTCAAGTCTGAAAAAGTCCCAAAAATGTGAAAAACCCATGTCGACCCTTTGGCCTGTCGACCTAATACATGTCGACCTAACGACCGTATCCCGTGAAAATCTGTGCTTAAAGTTGTCCAAGAGAGGTGGTGGAACTCACCCCCCCCTAGGGAGGCCAATCCCGGGCCGTTTTTCCAATCCCGGGGATCGGGATTGAAAAATGCTCAATCCCGGGATTCCCGGGATCCCGGGATTGTACTGTGTATGTATAATAAATATATATATATATATATATATATATATATATTATGGTACATGCAGCCTGGCACTCTGCTTCAGGGAATAAAGTGATGGAAGCAATGGGATAAATTAATGCTGCAGCACTCTGAGTCGTTTAAACATCACAGGTGTACTGAAAAAATCATGATGTAATTTTTCCAATACACCTTTGATGTTTAAAAGACTCAGAGTGCTGCAGCATTAATTAATTCTATATATTATAATATATATATATAAGATATATATAATACTCACTATTATAGGGGGTCACTGAGGTCCAGACTCGAGAGGCAGGCAGCAGGGCAGCGCAGCGTGAGTATCACTCACAGACACACAGTGCACCTGCTTTAGAGTCCTCCTCTTTACTTTAAAAATTGTGGCGGGCAGGAGGGCTGGCTGGCTGGCAGGCACGCGCATTGGAGGGCGGAAGGAGCGGCCATGGCTGAAGGGGCTGTGCAGCGTGACCTCGCTGACGTCACGCCGCACACAGCAGGGCAGCCGGGGCCGGGCAGCGTTTGAGGCTGAGCCGAGCGCTAGTGCTCAGCGGCGCTGCCCGGTCAAGAATTAGTAGTGCGCATGCGCACATGAATCCCGGGATTGAAGGCTCCAATCCCGGGATTCAAATCCCGGCATTTTTGGCCTCAAATCCCGGGATCCCGCCGATCCCGATCCCGGGATCTCTACTGGCTCTCTTCTCCACATTTATCACTACTTAGTACATGCCCCCCTTTAACCTCTGGTGAAAAGTGAGGAGAAGTGAGCCAGTGGAGAAGTTGCCCATGGCAACCAATCAGCATTCATGATACATTTATTATTTGCATACTATACAATTGTACGGAGCAGCTAATTGGTTGCCATGGGCAACTTCTCCACATGCTCACTTCTCCACTCTTTTCACTGCTTCATGAATAGACCCCTAAATAAAATAAAACAGAGCTAAAATATTTATAATTCATAATTCACACTCCAGATATAAAATCATTAAACGGTGACAATAAACGTTTATGAGGCCAAGGACCGTCTATACAAATATGATTCACTAGAGTTTGTCATTCATTTTTAATATCAGTGATTTATTATCCTTTGAATTGTAGGTCATACTTTATTTTAAGCTTCTGCATTTACAGAGACATACTTTTTCTTTAAATATTTGCTGTAAAACAGGTTGCTTTGGATGGTTGTGAAGTGGGAAGTGATTTATAGCCGAATGTGAGTGAAGAGATGTACCATACATCAAACCTGTCTCTGTAACCGTTCTGTTACATGCACATTTTGGGATCTGCACATGCTGATAGCTAATTTCGCATTGTTTTTTTGGACCTTTCATTTAAAAGCACTTAACATAGCCTTCTACCATTGTCTGTGAATATTTTTTTCTCTTGGGCTCTGTTTTCAGTTTTTCTTTTATAAACAGGTACTTACGCACAATTCTATGAATTTTAATGAAACAATCGTATTCATTTTATTACTCACTTCTTGCTTAATGATTTGTATAGACAAAGGACAATGCACTTTTATGAATTGAGGTTTTTAAAAACACACACACACACACACACACATACACACACGCTCATTATGCACGTTGCTAAAATAATTTCAAGTACTGGGTACAATATTCAAATTTGAAAATTTCTAATTTTTAAACCATTTCCTAGATCACACCATTTTAGATTTGTCTTGTACCGCGGTGTAGCAATTATTGTATAGTCTCATTAAATATGATCACATTTCAAGTATGAGCGGCATAGGATATCTTTAGACAAACGTGAAAATGTAATAATCTTATTGTAAGCTCAGTATATTAATGGTTTCCTTAAGGGAGGCTTCAAAGAACTAGTTAAACATTAGTTTGTAAATTCTGTTTACACCTTTGAGCTTAAAGTTAAGCATATGATCTTTTTGTGACAATTCCCTTTTCTCTAACGTCCTTGAGGATGCTGGGACTCCGTAAGGACCATGGGGGAATAGACGGGCTCCGCAGGAGATAGGGCACTTTAAGAAAGCTTAGGGGGGGGGGGGGCGGGCGGGCGCCCTGGGCAGCAATATAACACCTCTCTTATGGCAAAAGACAATATACATGTACAGGTGGGCACTGTACATGTATATAAAAGAGCCCCCGCCATATTTTAGTAAGTTTGAGCGGGACAGAAGCCTGCCGCCGAGGGGGCGGGGCTTCTCCCTCAGCACTCACCAGCGCCATTTTCTCTCCACAGCACCGCTGAGAGGAAGCTCCCCGGACTCTCCCCTGCTTGACACACGGTGAAGAGGGTTTTAAAGTAGAGGGGGGGGGGGGGGGGGGGGGCGGCACATATTTGGCGATTGTACATTACAGCAGAGCTACTGGGTAAACATTCTGTGTTTTTTCCTGGGTCATATAGCGCTGGGGTGTGTGCTGGCATACTCTCTCTCTGTCTCTCCAAAGGGCCTAGGGGGGAACCTGTCTTCAGATAAGAAATTCCCTGTGTGTGTGGAGTGTGTCGGTACGTGTGTGTCGACATGTCTGCTGTAAAAGGCTCCCCTAAGGAAGAGATGGAGCAAATCTGTGTGTGTGGTGTCTCCGTCGACAACGCCGACACCTGATTGGATATGTGAAATTAAGTGCTAAGATGAACTTATTACAAAAGATTAGAGAACAGACAGGGAATCTACCCATGTCTGCCCCTATGTCACAGAGACCTTCAGAGTCTCACAATGCTCACTATCCAAAATAATAGACACTGATATCGACACGGAGTCTGACTCCAGTGTCGACTACGATAATGCAAAGTACAGCCAAGACTGGCAGAAAAGTATTCAATATATGATTATTGTAATAAAAGATGTTTTGCATATCACTGATGACTCATCTGTCCCTGACTCGAGGGTACACATGTTTAAGGGGAAGAAAGCTGAGGTAAATTTCCCTCCTCTCATGAAGAAAAAGAGCGGGAATCTCCAGACAAGAAGCTGCAGCTTCCCAAAAAGAATTCTCAGGGAATATCCTGTCCCTAATGGGGCCAGGATAAGATGTGAATCTTCCCCTAGGGTGTACAAGGCATTGACACGTTTACCCAAAAAGGTAGCGCTGACTTAACAGCTATCCTCAGGGATCCTGCAGATAGCATGCAGTAAAAGTACTTTGAAGTCCATTTACACACATTCTGGTACACTACTCAGACCGGCGATTGTGTCGGCATGGGTTTATAGCGCTGTAGCAGCGTAGACAGATACCTTATCAGCGGAGATTGAAACCCTAGATAAGGATGCCATGTTATTGTCCCTAGTATATAGATATATATATAGATATAGATATATATATTTATATGTAAAAGATGTTGTCTTTTATATATTTCTCTGACGTCCTAGTGGATGCTGGGAACTCCGTAAGGACCATGGGGAATAGCGGGCTCCGAAGGAGACTGGGCACATCTAAGAAAGAATTAGGACTACCTGGTGTGCACTGGCTCCTCCCTCTATGCCCCTCCTCCAGACCTCAGTTAGAATTCTGTGCCCGGCCGAGCTGGTTGCACACTAGGGGCTCTCCTGAGCTCCTAGAAAAGAAAGTATATTTTTTAGGTTTTTTATTTTCAGTGAGATCTGCTGGCAACAGACTCACTGCTACGAGGGACTTAGGGGAGAGAAGCGAACCTACCTGCTTGCAGCTAGCTTGGGCTTCTAGGCTACTGGACACCATTAGCTCCAGAGGGATCGAACACAGGCCCAGCCTCGGTCGTCCGGTCCCGGAGCCGCGCCGCCGTCCCCCTTGCAGAGCCAGAAGCAAGAAGAACGTCCAGGAAATCGGCGGCTGAAGACTCCGGTCTTCATTAAGGTAGCGCACAGCACTGCAGCTGTGCGCCATTGCTCCCCATGCACACCACACACTCTGGTCACTGATGGGTGCGGGCGTTGGGGGGGGGGGGGGGGGCGCCCTAGGCTGCAATAAGAGTACCTTATATTGGCATAAAACACATAATATAGTCAGTAAGACTATATATGTGTAAAATCCCCTGCCAAAAATATCCTTAAAAAAGCGGGAGAAGTCCGCCGAGAAGGGGGCGGGGCTATCTCCCTCCGCACACTGGCGCCATTTCCTCTCACAGCTCCGCTGGAGGGACGCTCCCCAAGCTCTCCCCTGCAGTTTCCAGGCTCAATAGGGTGAAAAAGAGAGGGGGGGCACAAAATATAGGCGCAAACTGTATATTTATAGCAGCTATAGGGGAAAAACCACTGTGTGTAGTGTGAATCCCTGCATTATATAGCGCTCTGGTGTGTGCTGGCATACTCTCTCTCTGTCTCCCCAAAGGACTTTGTGGGGTCCTGTCCTCAGTCAGAGCATTCCCTGTGTGTGTGCGTGTGTCGGTACGGCTGTGTCGACATGATTGATGAGGAAGATTATATGGAGGCGGAGCAGGTGCCGATAAGTGGGATGTCACCCCCTGCGGGGTCGACACCAGAGTGGGTGGATATGTGGAAGGTATAACCGACAGTGTCAACTCCTTTACATAAAAGGCTAGATGACGTAGAGCAGTGGGACAGCCGGCTTCTCAGCTCGTGCCTGCCCAGGCGTCTCAAAAGCCATCGGGCTCAAAAAACGCCCGCTACCTCAGATGGCAGACACAGATGTCGACACGGAGTCTGACTCCAGTGTAGACGACGATGAGACAAATGTAAAATCCACAAGGGCCATCCGTTGTATGATTACGGCAATGAAAAATGTGTTGCACATTTCTGACATTAACCCAGTTACCACAAAAAAGGGTATTCTAGTTGGGAAGAAAAAGCATCTAGTGGTTCTTCCCCCATCAGATGAATTGAATAAAGTGTATGAAGTGGGGTTCCCCCGATAAGAAAATAGTAATTTCTAAAACGTTACTGATGGCGTACCCTGTCCCGCCAAAGGACAGGTTACGTTGGGAGACGTCCCCTAGGGTGGAGAAGGCGCTCACACGCTTGGCAAAAAAGGTGGCACTGCCGTCTCAGGATACGGCCGCCTTAAAGGAGCCTGCTGATAAAAAGCAGGAAGCTATCCTGAAGTCTGTATATACACACTCAGGTATTATACTGAGACCTGCAATTGCTTCAGTGTGTAGTGCTGCAGCAGCTTGGTCCGATACCCTGTCAGATAATATGGATACTAGACAGGGATACTATTTTGCTAACCATAGAGCATTTTAAAGACGTTGTCTTATATATGAGAGATGCACAGAGGGATATTTGCCGGCTGGCATCTAAAATTAATGCAATGTCCCTTTCTGCCAGAAGAGTATTATGGACTCGGCAGTGGACAGGTGATGCTGATTCTAAAAGGCACATGGAGGTTTTGCCTTATAAGAGTGAGGAATTGTTTGGGGAGGGTCTCTCGGACCTAGTATCCACAGCAACAGCTGGGAAGTCGACATTTTTACCTCAGGTTTCCTCACAGCCGAAGAAAGCACCGTATTATCAGGTACAGTCCTTTCGGCCACGAAAAGGCAAGCGGGTCAGAGGCGCTTCCTTTCTGCCCAGAGGCAGGGGAAGAGGGAAAAAGCTGCACCAGACAGCCAGTTCCCTGGAACCAAAATCCTACCCCGCTTCCTCTAAAGTCCACCGCATGACGCTGGGGCTCCACAGGCGGAGCCAGGTGCGGTGGGGGCGCGTCTCCGGAACTTCAGCGACCAGTGGGTTTGCTCACAGGTAGATCCGGTAGATCCCTGGGTTCTACAAGTGGTATCTCAGGGATACAAGCTGGAGTTAGAGGCCACTCCCCCTCGCCGTTACCTCAAATCTGCCTTGCCGGCTGCTCCCAAAGAAAGGG
The DNA here is from genome assembly GCF_028390025.1 of Pseudophryne corroboree. Classification (NCBI taxonomy): domain Eukaryota; kingdom Metazoa; phylum Chordata; class Amphibia; order Anura; family Myobatrachidae; genus Pseudophryne; species Pseudophryne corroboree. Next base: position 403,528,918 of record NC_086449.1, read on the forward strand.
AGGTAGTACTGGATGCTATTCACAAGCTGTACTTCCAGCAGGTGATAATCAAGGTACCCCCCCCCCCCTTCAACAGGGGCGGGGTTACTATTCCACAATGTTGTGGTACCGAAACCAGATGGTTCGGTGAGACCCATCCTAAATTTAATATTCTTAAACACTTATATAAGGAAGTTCAAGTTCAAGATGGAATCGCCCAGGGCGGTTATACAAGCCTGGAAGAGGGTGTCCCTATGTACCCACCTCACCAGGAGTACCTCAGGTTTGTGGTACAGGACTGTCATTACCAATGCCAGACGTTGCCGTTTGGTCTGTCCACGGCACCGAGGGTATTTACCAAGGTAATGGCCAAAATGATGATACTCAGAAAGAAGGGAGTTATAATTATCCCGTACTTGGACGATCTCCTGAAAAGGCGAGGTCCAAGGAGCAGTTGCTAGTTAGCGTAGCACTATCTCAGGAAGTGCTGCATCAGCACGGCTGGATCCTGAATATCCCAAAGTCGCAGCTGATTCCCGCGACGCGTCTGCTGTTCCTGGGTATGATTCTGGACACAGAACAGACGAAGGTTTTTCTCCCGGAGGAGAAGGCCCAGGAATTATCATCTCTGGTCAGGGACCTCCTGCAACCAAAACAGGTGTCGGTGCATCACTGCACGCGAATCCTGGGAAAGATGGTAGCTCTTACGAAGCGTTTCCTGTTGGCAGGTTCCATGCAAGGATCTTCCAGTGGGATCTCTTGGACAAGTGGTCCGAATCGCATCTTCAGATGCATCGGTGGATCACCCTGTCACCAAGGGCCAGGGTGTCTCTGCTGTGGTGGCTGCAGAGTTCTCATCTTCGTGAAGGCCGCAGATTCGGCATACAGGACTGGGTCCTGGTGACCACGAATGCAAGCCTCCGAGGGTGGGGGGCAGTCACTCAGGGAAGAAAACGTCCAAGGACAAAAACTTCCTTGCATATAACTATTCTGGAACTAGGGGTCATTTACAATGCCCTGAGTAAAACAGAATCCCTGCTTCAAAAACAACCGGTGCTGATTCAGTCCGACAACATCACGGCTGTCGCCCATGTAAATCGACAAGGCGGCACAAGAAGCAGGATAGCAATGGCAGAAGCCACAAGGATTCTTCGATGGGCGGAGAATCACGTGATAGCACTGTCAGCAGTGTTCATTCCGGGAGTGGAAAACTGGGAAGCAGACTTCCTCAGCAGACACAACCTCCACCCGGGAGAGTGGGGACTTCATCCAGAAGTCTTCAAGCTGATTGTACATCGGTGGGAACGACCACAGGCGGACATGATGGCGTCCCACCTCAATAAAAAGCTAAAAAGATATTGCGCCAGGTCAAGGGACCCTCAGGCGATAGCTGTGTACGCTCTAGTGACACCGTGGGTGTACCAGTCGGTTTATGTGTTCTCTCCTCTTCCTCTCATACCCAAGGTACTGAGGAGAATAAGAAGAAGAGTAATAACTATAAGCGTTGTTCCGGATTGGCCAAGAAGAGCTTGGTACCCAGAACTTCAAGAAATGATCTCAGAGGACCCATGGCCTCTGCCGCTCAGACAGGACCTGCTGCAGCAGGGGCCCTGTCTGTTCCAAGACTTACCGCGACTACGTTTGACGGCATAGCTGTTGAACACCGGATCCTGAAGGAAAAGGGCATTCCGGAGGAAGTTATCCCTACGCTAATTAAAGCTAGGAAGGATGTGACCGCAATACATTATCACCGCATATGGCGAAAATATGTTGCGTGGTGTGAGGCCAGGAAGGCCCCAACGGAGGAATTTCAGCTGGGTCGTTTTCTGCACTTCCTACAGTCAGGGGTGACTATGGGCCTCAAATTGGGTTCCATTAAGGTCCAGATTTCGTCTGTCGATTTTCTTCCAAAAAGAACTGGCTTCACGGCCTGAAGTTCAGATTTTTGTTAAGGGAGTGCTGCATATTCAGCCCCCTTTTGTGCCTCCAGTGGCACCTTGGGATCTCAACGTGGTGTTGGATTTCCTAAAGTCGCATTGGTTTGAGCCACTTAAAACCGTGGAGCTAAAATATCTCACGTGGAAAGTGGTCATGCTGTTGGCCTTGGCTTCGGCCAGGCGTGTGTCAGAAATGGCGGCTTTGTCTTGTAAAAGCCCTTATCTGATTTTCCATATGGATAGGGCGGAATTGAGGACTCGTCCCCAATTTCTTCCTAAGGTGGTATCAGCGTTTCATTTGAACCACTCTATTGTGGTGCCTGCGGCTACTCGGGACATGGAGGATTCAAGTTGCTAGATGTAGTCAGGGCCCTGAAAAGCTATGTTTCCAGGACGGCTAGAGTCAGGAAGACTGACTCGCTATTTATCCTGTTTGCACCCAACAAGCTGGGTGCTCCTGCTTCCCAGCAGACTATTGCTCGCTGGATCTGTAGCACGATTCAACTTGCACATTCTGCGGCTGGACTGCCGCATCCTAAATCTGTAAAAGCCCGTTCCACGAGGAAAGTGGGCTCTTCTTGGGCGGCTGCCCGAGGGGTCTCGGCTTTACAACTTTGCCGAGCTGCTACTTGGTCGGGTTCAAACACATTTGCAAAATTCTACAAGTTTGATACCCTGGCTGAGGAGGACCTTGAGTTTGCTCATTCGGTGCTGCAGAGTCATCCGCACTCTCCCGCCCGTTTGGGAGCTTTGGTATAATCCCCATGGTCCTTACGGAGTTCCCAGCATCCACTAGGACGTCAGAGAATATAAGAATTTACTCACCGGTAATTCTATTTCTCGTAGTCCGTAGTGGATGCTGGGCGCCCATCCCAAGTGCGGATTGTCTGCAATACCTGTATATAGTTATTGCTTAACTAAAGGGTTATTGTTTGGAGCCATCTGTTGAGAGGCTCAGTTGTTATTCATACTGTTAACTGGGTATAGTATCACGAGTTGTACGGTGTGATTGGTGTGGCTGGTATGAGTCTTACCCGGGATTCCAAATCCTTTCCTTATTGTGTCAGCTCTTCCGGGCACAGTTTCCTAACTGAGGTCTGGAGGAGGGGCATAGAGGGAGGAGCCAGTGCACACCAGGTAGTCCTAATTCTTTCTTAGATGTGCCCAGTCTCCTTCGGAGCCCGCTATTCCCCATGGTCCTTACGGAGTTCCCAGCATCCACTACGGACTACGAGAAAAAGAATTACCAGTGAGTAAATTCTTATTTTATATATATATATATATATATATATATAAAGACATGCCCACAGAGACGTTAGTCTACTGGGTTCTAGAGTCAACGCTATGTCGATTTCTGCTAGACTTGTCCTGTGGAACATGCAATGGTCAGGTGATGCCGACTAAAAGAGACATATTGAGGGTTTACCTCACAAGGCTGAGGAATTGTGTGGAGAAAGGCTCTCGGACCTGGTCTCCACAGCTATAGCTGGTAATTCTGATCTTTTGCCTTATATTCCCTCACAGACTAAGAAGGCACAACATTATCAAATGCAGTCCTTTCGGTCGCAGAATAACAAGAAAGTATGAGGAGCGTCTTTTCTTACCAGAGGTAAGGGCACAGGGCACAGCTAGTTCCCAGGAACAGAAGTCCTCCCCGGCCTCTACTACATCCACCGCAGGATGCGGGAGCTCCGCTAAGGGAGTCCGTCCCAGGGGGAGCACGTCTTTGACTCTTCAGCCACATCTGAGTTCACTCACAGGTGGATCCCAGGGCAATAAACATTTTCTCAGGGTTACAAAGGAATTCGAAAGGTGCCTCCTCGCCGGTTTTCCTTATCGGATCTACCGGCTTCTCCCCCAGCAGGGGAGTTATATTAAATACAATTCACACATTGTATCTCCAACAGGTGGTGCTCAAGGTTCTCCTCCTGCAACAAGGAAGGGGCTATTACTCAACCTTGGCTGTAGTCCCGAATACGTACGGTTCGGTCAGACCTATTTAAAATTAAAACCTCTGAACCTATACTGGAAAAGGTTCAAATTTAAGGTGGAATCGCTCAGAGCGATCATGGCCAACCTGGAAAGGGGGATTTTGATGGTGTATCTAGACATAAAGGCTGCATACCTTCATGTTCCCATTTATCCCCCCCCCTCAGGCGTACCTGAGAATTGCGGTACAGTATTGTCCTTACCAATTTCAGGCTAATGGGCGGAAATGATGGTGCTCCTACGCAAGCTAGGAGTCACAGTTATCCCATACTTGGACGATCTCCTATAAGGCGAGATCAAAAGAGCAGTTCTTGAACAGCGTGTCACTTTCGCTGAAGGTGTCACCGCAACACGGCTAGTTTCTCAATATCCCGAAGTCACAGTTGGTTCCTATGACTAGTCTGCCCTTCTTGGGTATGATTCTGGATACGGACCAGAAAGGGGTTTACTTTCAGATAGAGAAGGCCCAGGAACTCATGACTCTGGTCAGGAACTTATTGAAACCAAGACAGGTGTCTGCATCGCTGCACCCGAGTCCGGGGAAAATCATTCCCTTCGGCAGGTTCCATGCGAGGTCTTTCAAATGGGACCTACTGGACAAGTGGCCCGGGTCACATCTACAGATTCATCAGTTGATCACCCTCTCCCCCAGGGCCAGGGTATCTCTCCTGTGGTGGCTGCCGGGTGCTCACCTTCTATAGGGCCGCAGGTTCGGCATTCAGGACTGGATCCTGGTGACCACGGACGCGTGCCTCTGAGGTTGGGGAGCAGTCACACAGGGAAAAATAAAATGTCTTTGGTCAAGTCAAGAGACTTGTCTTCACTTCTTGGAACTAAGGGCCATATACAACGCCCTACGTCAGGCGGAGACCCTACTTCGCGACCAACCGGTTCTGATCCAGTCAGACAACGTCACCGCAGTAGCTCATGTAAACCGCCAAGGCGGCACAAGGAGCAGAGTGGCGATGGCGGAAGCCACCAGAATTCTTCGCTGGGCGGAGAATCATGTAAGCGCGCTGTCAGCAGTGTTAATTCCGGGAGTGGACGACTGGGAAGCAGACTTCCTCAGCGGACACGACCTACGTCCTGGAGAGTGGGGACTTCATCAGGAAGTCTTAGCACAGATTGCAATTCGGTGGAGACTGCCACTGATAGACATGATGGCGTCCCGCCTCAACACAAAGCCGCAGAGTTATTGCGCCAGGTCAGGAGACCCTCATGCAGTAAGCTGTGGACGCCCTAGTGACACCGTGGGTGTTCCGGTCGGTCTCTGTGTTTACTCCCTTTCCTCTCATACCCATGGTGTTGAGGATAATAAGAAAAAGAGGAGTGAGACCAATTCTCATTGTTCCAGATTGGACACGGAGGACCTGGTATCCAGATCTGCAGGAAATGCTCACAGAGAATCCGTGACCTCTTCCTCTAAGGCAGGACCTGCTGCAGCAGGGGCCCTGTCTGTTCCAAGACTTACCGCGGCTGCGTTTGACGGCATGGCGGTACAACGCAGTTCCTAGCGGTAATGGGTATTCCGGAGGAGGTCATTCCTACCCTAATTAAGGTAGGAAGGAAGTGACATTGAAACATTATCACTGAATATGGCGAAAATATGTTTCCTGATGTGAGGCCAGGAATGCTCCTATGGAGGAATTCCTTTTGGGCCGTCTGCTTCACTTCCTTCAAACTAGAGCAAACTTGGGCCTCAAATTAGGATCGATAAAGGTTCAAATTGCGGCCTTATCCATTTTCTTCTAAAAAGAATTGGCTTCTCTTCCTGAAGTACAAACGTTTGTGTAGGGAGTACTGCATTTTTAGCCTCCTTTTGTCCCGCCGGTGGTGCCTTGGGACCTTAACGTGGTGTTACGGTTCCTTAAGTCACATTGGTTTGAACCACTTAAGTCAGTGGTGTTGAAATATTTCACCTGGAAGGTGGTCATGTTGTTAGCCTTGGCTTCGGCTAGGCGAGTTTCGGAATTGGAGGCTTTTCTCACTAAAAGCCCTATCTGATTGTCCATATGCATAGAGCGAAATTGCGGACCCGTCCTCAATTCCTGCCAAAGGTGGTCTCATCCTTTCATATGAACCAACCTATTGTCGTGCCTGTGGCTACGCGTGACTTGGAGGATTCCGAGTCCCTTGATGTGGTCAGGGCTTTGAAAATTTACGTGGCCAGAACGGCTAGGATCTGCAAAATAGAAGCGCTGTTTGTCCTGTATACAGCCAACAAGGTTGGCGGCCCTGCTTCAAAGCAGACTATTGCTCGCTGGATCTGTAACACGATTCAGCTGGCGCATTCTACGGCAGGATTGCCGTTACCCAAATCGGATTAGGCCCATTCCACTAGGAAGGTGGGCTCTTCTTGGGCGGCTGCCCGAGGGGTCTCGGCACTACAGCTGTGCCGAGCTGCTACTTGGTCGGGGTCAAATACCTTTGCAAAGTTCTGTTAGTTTGATACCCTGGCTGAGGAGGACCTCCTGTTTGCTCAATCGGTGCTGCAGAGTCATCCGCACTCTCCCGCCCGTTTGGGAGCTTTGGTATAATCCCCATGGTCCTTACGGAGTCCCAGCATCCTCAAGGACGTTAGAGAAAATAAGATTTTACTTACCGGTAAATCTATTTCTCGTAGTCCGTAGAGGATGCTGGGCGCCCGTCCTAAGTGCTGACTTCTTCTGCAAGACTTGTATATAGTTATTGCTTACATAAGGGTTATGTTATAGTTTATCGGTTGAACCGAGGCTATGTTGTTGTTCATACTGTTAACTGGGTAGTTTATCACAAGTTATACGGTGTGATTGGTGTGGCTGGTATGGATCTCGCCCTTAGATTTACAAAAATCCTTCCTCGTACTGTCCATCTTCTCTGGGCACAGTTTCCCTAACTGAGGTCTGGAGGAGGGGCATAGAGGGAGGGGCCAGTGCACACCCAGAATCCAAAGCTTTCTTAAAGTGCCCTATCTCCAGCGGAGCCCGTCTATTCCCCCATGGTCCTTACGGAGTCCCAGCATCCTCTACGGACTACGAGAAATAGATTAACCGGTAAGTAAAATCTTATTTTCTCTGACTATGCTGTTGAAATGAGAACCTAATCTCTATGCTGTTCGTGTATTGTCTATAATGTTAGTGAGTGAGCCACTGTATATTAGACACATTCATCATCCTCTGTGTAATTGTTTGCATTATTCTTATTTAGATATTGCAGTAATTTTGAAGCTGTTGTTGCTCTTGGGGTGGGGAGGGGGGTGGGTGGGGATGCATGCATGTTATGCCATGCATCAAATGTACAACTATTAACATTATATGAGATGCAAATAGTTTACAATAGACCATTTGCAAAAATACCACTCGATCAATTTGTTTTGCACTGCCATTTACATATTAGTCAGATGGCTCATAGGGCTGCCAAGTAAGTTTCATTACTCAGATAGTCAAGTCTCCTTTTGTCCCTCTGGAATTCAGCATTGAAATCTAGTACTGTTTTTCTTGGGATGCTGGGCTCCGGGATGCCGAGCGCCGGTATATCGTAGTGCACCCGTTTTTCTTGTCTCTAGCAAACATATTGGGGGAAATTCAAATGTTTGAAAAGTCGGTTGAGTGTCTGTTTTTGCCTGTCTATTAGATAGGAAAAAAGACACCCAACTGACTTTTTAAACAATTGAATCTCCCCCACTGTATGTTGTCCTGAAGGAGCATTGATAATGCTGAAACGTGTCTGCAGATGACTTTCTATGCCATGCTCTGAGAACTGGGTGATTGGGACATTGACTCAAAGGGTTACCATGTAAATTGTGTTCCTCATATGGGAAGGCTTATTTGCATGTTTTCCTTTTAGTAATGTAGCTTTGAGGTGCTTTCACTGTATTCTACAGACTTTAAAATAGCCCTAATGTATGGGTAAACGTGTATAGGATATAACCTAGGGTTATTTCCATTGGCCATCATTACGGGAAACAACTTAGCAGTTTTTTTTTTGCTTTAAGTGCATACCTGCTCAGCACACATGCCTGGTGGCTAAGAGTTCTAATTCGCTGTTGTCATTTGAATTACATCTGTTTTGCAGTATTTTCTCTTTGATGATTTTAGAATTCTCTTAATGAAGAAAATGTCTTTTACAGGTTTATTCACTGTACAGATGATTCTCCGGACCCCAGTGTAAAGTATGAGGTAAATGACTCCTTTCCCTTGTATATTTTATTTCTATAATACTAGATAAAGCAATGTTTTCTCTCACTGTCAAATTGGTTATCTACAAAACCGTTCTGTTACTGGCAAAACAAGTTTTTCATCTCTGAATGTACGGTCAGGGATTCTTTAGATAAATCAATGTGAAATGGAAAGTTAAAAAAATGGTAATAAATTTAAGGGGCAACACTGATTATATAATCATTAACATTACTACCTCACAGTGGAGAAGCTTAGTGGATATACCACAATAGAACTGCGCTCAACCCCTAAGGTGTTTGTGTTTAGCTAACGAATGCACATCAGATGTAATAAAGGATAATGTATGAACAGACCCAAATTTGAGTTTGCACTTGGATATAGAATCACAAAAATAACAATATGATGCGAATTAATGTTGTGAGCCACTGTATTTATTGTATACTGGCCAATCTAAAGGTGTGCGGTTAATGCCCTGGGTGGGCGATATTGTCTCTTATAAAGTTCATGCAGGTGGGCGATATTGTCTCTTATAAAGTTCATGCAGGTTATAATACAGACAGCGGCGTCCCGCACATCTGCTGTTGAAAAGTCTTTAGGAAAAAAATAATAATAATAAATGCTGGTGTTGGAAAAAAATCTTTAAAACCTTCACGATGCCCTGAGCTTACGGTGGTGGCATAAGTGGGGTAAAAAGGGGTCTCCGGACTGGTTTCCCCTCTCTGCCACTACTGCCCGTGGTGCGTCCTTGTCCCACCGCTTACAGAGTACTCACCTGTCGCCTGCTCCAGCCGCACGCCGCGCTCTGTCACCGGCTTCCTCCGCTGTCTGGTATCCTAGCAGCGCTGCTGGCTTCCGGGTTGGTCCGGTCACGTGACCGGGTCTTTTCGACGTGGGAAAGAGTCTTCCTGATGAAGTCTTTGAATCTGTAGTGGTTATTTCTTTGTAGTTCCTCCAACGCGTTTCAACCTTTCGGTCTTCCTCTGGGACTCCAGGAGGAAGATGGCATCTGAATCCTTTCCCCACCGCTAGACAGGTCCACCTCTCTGACCGACCTGCACCCGGGGGGCATCTGAACAAGGACGCACCACGGGCAGCAGGGGCAGAGAGGGGAAACCAGTCCGGAGACCCCTTTTTACCCCACTTATGCCACCACCGTAAGCTCATGGCATCGTGAAGGTTTTAAAGATTTTTTTACCAACACCAGCATTTATTATTATTATTTTTTTCCTAAAGACTTTTCAACAGCAGACGTGCGGGACGCTGCAGTCTGTATTATAACCTGCATGAACTTTATAAGAGACAATATCGCCCACCTGCATGAACTTTATAAGAGACAATATCGCCCACCCTGGGCATTAACCTCACACCTTTAGATTGGCCAGTATACAATAAATACAGTGGCTCACAACAATTAATTTGCATCATATTGTTATTTTCTCTAACGTCCTAAGTGGATGCTGGGGACTCCGTCAGGACCATGGGGTTTAGCGGCTCCGCAGGAGACAGGGCACAATAATAAAAGCTTTAGGATCAGGTGGTGTGCACTGGCTCCTCCCCCTATGACCCTCCTCCAAGCCTCAGTTAGATTTTTGTGCCCGGCCGAGAAGGGTGCAATCTAGGTGGCTCTCCTGAGCTGCTTAGAATAAAAGTTTAAGTTAGGTTTTTTATTTTCAGTGAGTCCTGCTGGCAACAGGCTCACTGCTACGAGGGACTTAGGGGAGAGAAGTAAACTCACCTGCGTGCAGGATGGATTTGCTTCTTAGGCTACTGGACACCATTAGCTCCAGAGGGAATCGGAACACAGGTCTCACCCTGGGGTTCGTCCCGGAGCCGTGCCGCCGACCCCCCTTGCAGATGCCGAAGTTGAAGAGGTCCAGAGGTCCAGAAACAGGCGGCAGAAGACTTTCAGTCTTCATAAGGTAGCGCACAGCACTGCAGCTGTGCGCCATTGTTGTCAGCACACTTCATACCAGCGGTCACTGAGGGTGCAGGGCGCTGGGGGGGGCGCCCTGGGCAGCAATGTATTATACCTTTTTTTATGGCTAAAATACATCACATATAGCCCTTGAGGCTATATGGATGTATTTAACCCCTGCCAGATCTCACAAACTCCGGGAGAAGAGCCCGCCGTTTTAGGGGGCGGGGCCTATTCTCCTCAGCACACGGCGCCATTTTCCTGCTCAGCTCTGCTGTGAGGAAGGCTCCCAGGCTCTCCCCTGCACTGCACTACAGAAACAGGGTTAAAACAGAGAGGGGGGGCACTTATTTGGCGATATGATTACATATGTGAAAATGCTATAAGGGAAAACACTTGTATAAGGGGTTGTCCCTGTATAATTATAGCGTTTTTGGTGTGTGCTGGCAAACTCTCCCTCTGTCTCCCCAAAGGGCTAGTGGGGTCCTGTCCTCTATCAGAGCATTCCCTGTGTGTGTGCTGTGTGTCGGTACGTGTGTGTCGACATGTAGGAGGACGATGTTGGTGAGGAGGCGGAGCAAATTGCCTGTATTGGTGATGTCACTCTCTAGGGAGTCGACACCGGAATGGATGGCTTATTTAGGAATTACGTGATAATGTCAACACGATGCAAGGTCGGTTGACGACATGAGACGGCCGGCAAACAAATTAGTACCTGTCCAGGCGTCTCAGACACCGTCAGGGGCTTGTAAAAACGCCCATTTACCTCAGTTGGTCGACACAGACACGGACACTGACTTCAGTGTCGACGGTGAAGAAACAAACGTATTTTCCTTTAGGGCCACACGTTACATGTTAAGGGCAATGAAGGAGGTGTTACATATTTCTGATACTACAAGTACCACAAATAAGGGTATTATGTAGGGTGGGAATAATCTACTTGTAGTTTTTCCTGAATCAGATAAATTAAAGTGTGTGATGATACGTGGGTTTCCTCCGATAGAAAATTATTGGAGGTATACCCTTTCCCGCCAGAAGTGAGGGCGAGTTGGGAAACACACCTTAGGGTGGATAAGGCGCTCACACGCTTATAAAAACAAGTGGCGTTACCGTCTCCAGATACGGCCGCCCTCAAAGAGCCAGCTGATAGGAAGCTGAAAAATATCCTAAAAAGTATATACACACATACTGGTGTTATACTACGACCAGCAATCGCCTCAGCCTGGATGTGCAGCGCTGGGGGGGCTTGGTCGGATTTCCTGACTGAAAATATTGATACCCTTGACAGGAACAATATTTTATTGACTATAGAGCATTTTAAGGATGCATTTCTATATATGCGAGATGCGCAGAGGGATATTTGCATTCTGGCATCAAGAGTAGATGTGATGTCCATATCTGCCAGACGATGTTTATAGACACGACAGTGGTCAGGTGATGCAGATTCCAGACGGCACATGGAAGTATTGCCGTATAAAGGGGCGGTCCATCGGACCTGGTGGCCATGGCAACAGCTGGAAAATCCACTTTTGTTACCCCAAGTCACATCTCAGCAGAAAAGGACACAGTCTTTTCAGTCTCAGTCCTTTCGTACCCATAAAGGCAGGCGGGCAAAAGGCCAGTCATATCTGCCCAGGGTTAGAGGAAAGGGAAGAAGACTGCAGCAGGCAGCCCATTCCCAGGAACAGAAGTCCTCCACAGCTTCTGCCAAGTCCGCAGCATGACGCTGGGGCCATACAAGCGGACTCAGGTGCGGTGGGGGGTCATCTCAAGAGTTTCAGCACGCAGTGGGCTCACTCGCAAGTGGACTCCTGAATCCTACACGTAGTATCCCAGGTGTACATTGGAAATTCGAGACGTCTTCCCCTCACAAGTTCCTGAAGTCTGCTTTACCAACGTCTCCCTCCGACAGGGAGGCAGTATTGGAAAAAAATTCACAGGCTGTATTCCCAGCAGGTGATAATCAAAGTACCCCTCCTACAACAAGGGAAGGGGTATTATTCCACACTATATTGTGGTACTGAAGCCAAACGGCTCGGTGAGATCTAAAAGATTTGAACAATTACATACAAGGGTTCAAATCAAGATGGAGTCACTCAGAGCAGTGATAGCGAACCAGGACGATATGGTGTCACTGGATATCAGGGACGCTTACCTACATGTCCAAATTTTGCCCTTCTCACCAAGGGTATCTCAGGTTCGTGGTACAGAACTGTCACTATCAGTTCAGAAGCTGCCGTTTGGATTGTCCACGGCACCCCGGGTCTTTACCATGGTAATGGCCGAAATGATGATTCTTCCTAAAAGAAATATGGACGTTTTCCTGATAAGGGCAAGGTCCAGAGAACAGTTGGCGGTCGGAGTAGCACTATCTCAAGTAGTTCTACGACAGCACGAGTGGATTCTAAATATTCCAAAATCGCAGCTTTTTCCGACGACACGTCTAATGTTCCTAGGAATGATTCTGGACACAGTCCAGAAAAGGATGTTTTCTCCCAGGAGAAGAAGGCCAGGGAGTTATCCGAGCTAGTCAGGAACCTCCTAAAACCAGGAAAAGTATCAGTGCATCATTGCACAAGGGTCCTGTGAAAAATGGTGGTTTCTTACAAAGCGATCCCATTCGGTAGATTTCACGCAAGAACCTTTCAGTGGAATCTGCTGGGAAAATGGTCCGGATCGCATCTTCAGATGCATCAGCGGATAACCCTGTCTCCAAGGACAAGGGTGTTTTCTTCTGCGGTGGCTGCAGAGTGCTCATCTATGAAAGGGCCGCAGATTCGACATTCAGGACTGGGTCCTGGTGACCACGGATGCCAGCCTGAGTGGCTGGGGAGCAGTCACACAAGGAAAAAATTTCCAGGGAGTGTGATCAAGTCTGGAGACTTCTCTCCACATAAATATACTGGAGCTAAGGGCAATTTACAAGGCTCTAAGCTTAGCAAGACCTCTGCTTCAAGGTCAGCCGGTATTGATCCAGTGGGACAACATCACGGCAGTCGCCCACGTAAACAGACAGGGCGGCACAAGAAGCAGGAGGGCAATGGCAGAAACTGCAAGGATTCTTCGCTGGGCGAAAAATCATGTGATAACACTCTCAGCAGTGTTAATTCCGGGAGTGGAAAACTGGGAAGCAGACTTCCTCAGCAGGCATAACCTCCACCCGGGAGAGTGGGGACTTCAGCGGGAAGTCTTCCACATGATTGTAAACCGTTGGGAAAAACCAAAGGTGGACATGATGGCGTCCCGCCTGAACAAAAAACTAGACAAATATTGCGCCAGGTCAAGGGACCCTCAGGCAATAGCGGTGGACGCTCTGGTAACACTGTGGGTGTACCAGTCAGGGTATGTGTTCCCTCCTATGCATCTCATACCAAAAGTACTGAGAATCATAAGAAGGAGATGAGTAAGAACGATACTCGTGGTTCCGGATGGGTCAAGAAGGACTTGGTACCCGGAACTTCAAGAGATGCTCACGGAAGAACCGTGGCCTCTACCTTTAAGAAAGGACCTGCTCCAGCAGGGGCCTTGTCTGTTCCAAGACTTACCGCGGCTGCGTTTGACGGCATGGCAGTTGAACGCCGGATCCTGAAAGGGCATTCCAGATGAAGTCATCCCTACCCTGGTCGAAGCCAGGAAGGATGTAACCGCAAAACATTTTCACCGCATTTGGCGAAAATATGTTGCGTGGTGTGAGGCCAAGAAGGTCCCTACAGAGGAATTCCAACTGGGTCGTTTCCTACATTTCCTGAAAACAGGACTGTCTATGGGCCTAAAATTAGGGTCCATTAAGGTTCAAATTTCGACCCTGTCGAATTTCTTCCAGAAAGAACTGGCTTCAGTGCCTGAAGTTCAGACGTTTGTAAAAGGGGTACTGCATATACAGCCTCCTTTTGTGCCCCCAGTGGCACCTTGGGATCTTAACGTGGTGTTGAGTTTCCTGAAATCTCACATTGGTTTGATCCACTCACCACTGTGGAATTAAAATATTTCACATGGAAGGTGAAGATTCTATTAGCCCTGGCTTCAGCCAGGCGTGTGTCAGAATGGGCGGCTTTATCATATAAAAGCCCTTACTTAATTTTTCATTCTGACAGGGCAGAATTGAGGACCGTCCTCAATTTCTCCTTAAGGTGTTTTCTGTTTTTCACATGAACCAACCTATTGTGGTACCTGCGGCTACTAGGGACTTGGAGGACTCCAAGTTACTTGACATTGTCAGGGCCCTGAAAATATATGTTTCCAGGACGACTGGAGTCAGAAAATCTGACTCGCTGTTTAGCCTGTATGCACCCAACAAGATGGGTGTTCCTGCTTCTAAGCAGACGATTGCTCGCTGGATTTGTAGTACAATTCAGCTTGCACATTCTGTGGCAGGCTTGCCACAGCCAAAATCAGTAAAAGCCCATTCCACAAGGAAGTGGGCTCATCTTGGGCGGCTGCCCGAGGGGTCTCGGCTTTACAACTTTGCCGAGCTGCTACTTGGTCAGGGGCACACCCTGACTGAGGAGGACCTGGAGTTCTCTCATTCGGTGCTGCAGAGTCATCCGCACTCTCCCGCCCGTTTGGGAGCTTTGGTATAATCCCCATGGTCCTGACGGAGTCCCCAGCATCCACTTAGGACGTTAGAGAAAATAAGAATTTACTTACCGATAATTCTATTTCTCGTAGTCCGTAGTGGATGCTGGGCGCCCATCCCAAGTGCGGATTGTCTGCAATACTTGTACATAGTTATTGTTACAAAAATCGGGTTATTATTGTTGTGAGCCATCTTTTCAGAGGCTCCGCTGTTATCATGCTGTTAACTGGGTTCAGATCACAGGTTGTACGGTGTGATTGGTGTGGCTGGTATGAGTCTTACCCGGGATTCAATATCCTTCCTTATTATGCACGCTCGTCCGGGCACAGTATCCTAACTGAGGCTTGGAGGAGGGTCATAGGGGGAGGAGCCAGTGCACACCACCTGATCCTAAAGCTTTTATTATTGTGCCCTGTCTCCTGCGGAGCCGCTAAACCCCATGGTCCTGACGGAGTCCCCAGCATCCACTACGGACTACGAGAAATAGAATTATCGGTAAGTAAATTCTTATTTTTGTGATTTCTATATCCAAGTGCAAACTCAAATTTGGGTCTGTTCATACATTATCCTTTATTACATCTGATGTGCATTCGTTAGCTAAACACACACACCTTAGGGGTTGAGCGCAGTTCTATTGTGGTATATCCACTAAGCTTCTCCATTTACGTATAGGTGGGTTGGAACACCCATCAGAACGAGCAGCACACCCCGGCTAGCTATAGAATAAAGACACTCAGTGCGCAGAACCCTCCAATTTATAGTGTTACTACCTCACAGCACTGAAGTCTTGTGTTAGATTCTCATCACGACCCTAACTAATTGTGTGGAGTTTGTATATTCTCCCCGTGCTTGAGTGGATTTACTTTGGGTACTTCAGTTTCCTCCCACACTCTAAAAATATACTGGTTAATTGGCTACTTTTACTTTTATTTGTATTAGTTAAAATTAATTATTGACCATACTGGTTTCCAGTATACAGTAACACAGAAAAAAACACACTGGCAATTAGATCTGGTACGAAGGATTGGCGTATAGCAGAGGTAGTGCCATTATTTAAAAAGGGATCCAAAAATCATCCAGGTAACTACAGGCCGATTAGTTTGACATCTATAGTGGGGAAAATATTGGAAGGAATTCTAAGGGATAGCATACAGGAGTATCTGCCGACCAAGTTTATTAGCAAGAACCAGCATGGGTTTGTGAGGGACAGATCATGTCAAACTAACTTAGTTAACTTCTACGAGGAAGTGAGCGACAATCTTGACCAAGGAAAAGCAGTGGATGTGGTCTACTTAGATTTTGCAAAAGCCTTCGATACAGTGCCTCACAGGAGATTAATCATCAAATTAAGAGTTTGGCCTAGAAAAATCTGTACATGGATAAGTAACTGGCTGGAAAACAGAGTACATGAGTAATGGTCAACGGTAAGTCCTCAAGCTGGACTCCAGTAGTCAGCGGAATACTACAGGGGTCCGTACTCGGACCACTACTGTTCAACATATTTATCAATGACCTAGAAATAGGCCTGGAAAGCACAGTGTCAGTCTTTGCAGATGATACTAAACGGTGTAGGGTAATTAATTCAGAAATAGATGTGGAGTCTCTGCAGAATTACTTATCTAAACTTGAAATCTGGGCGTCTAAATGGAGAATGAGGTTCAGTATAGAAAAATGCAAGGTTATGCATTTCGGGTCTGAAAATAAACTTGCATCCTACATATTAAACAGGGAAAGTGTAGGGGTAACAGTTTTGGAAAAGGATTTGAGGGTACTCATTGATAATAAACTTAATAACCATATACAATGTCAGAGCACAGTAAAGAAGGCAAGTAAGGTGTTAGCGTGCATAAAACGGTGAATTGAGACAAGGGACGAGGATGTAATTCTGCCACTGTACAAATCACTGGTACGTCCGCACCTGGAATATTGTGTTCAGTTTTGGGCACCACGGTATAAAAAAAAAGATATCGGTGAACTCGAAAGGGTTCAAAGGCGAGCTACTAAATTAATTAAAGGGCTAGAGGGACTGGATTACGAGGAAAGGCTTACTAGGTTGAACATGTATACACTGGAAAAGAGGCGTCTAAGAGGAGACATTATTAATGTCGTCAAATATGTAAAGGGGCACTACAAAGAGTTATCAGAGGAATTATTTATTAAAAGAACTGTTTAGGACACGTGGGCACTCGCTGAGGCTGGAGGAGAGAAAATTTCACACGCAACGGAAGAAAGGGTTCTTCACTGTTAGAGCAATAAGGATTTGGAATTTCTTGCCAGGGAAGGTGGTAATGGTGGACACTGTAAATGCATTTAAAAGGGGATTGGATGAATTTCTGATTGAAAAGGTTATCCAAGGTTACAACATTTAAAATATTGAAGTTGTTAATCCGGGTGTAACATGATTTGCAGTTGTTAACTAGTCATAAAACATTCTTCAGCAGGTACATTAAAATCAGCTCCACTTAATACAAAATACAGGTTGAACGCGATGGGCATTTTGCCTCTTTTCAACCTCGAATACTATGTTACTATGTTGCACACAAATTGCAAAAAAAGTTTTGAATGTATCAGACAATAGTTAAGTGATTTACAATGCTTTGGCTAGGGAACTATCCTGTAAACCACTGTGACTGGTGGCTGTATTTATTGTGGTAAAATCCTAAATTAGTAAAAGAAAAGCATCATGACGATGTGTAGACACAATATGGCAAAATTGTTGGAAAATAGTAGGCAATAATGATATCATAGAGGACCCTAAAAGTTTGTAATAATAGAGTTAGGATAAAGTGGTCTATTCATGAAGCAGTGAAAAGTGTGGATAAGTTGCCGTTGGCAACCAATCAGCATTGAAATAACATATACAATTGTACGGAGAAGCTCATTGGTTGCCATGGGCAACTTCTCCACAGGCTCACTTCTCCACTCTTTTCACTGCTTCGTGAATAGACCCCTAAATATTCAATAATTCAGTAGGTCCCACAAACCACTATCACTCTAATATTACTTTCAGTACTCCTGTGATGTTGAAAATATACAATATATGTACATATTGTTTTATGGTCCCAGGTCATAAGTACTGGAGAAAATAGGGAAAACAAGTAACAATGAGATGTCATATAATCCCTACACTGTATCTACTTCCCACCGGTGTGCTTCATAAAGTGCAGTGAACCGGTAAGTGAGAACCCAGGACGGTACATCTGACTCTGAACGAAGGAAGTGTAGCAAATTGGATCTGCTGTTGTGCAGAAGGTACCCTCCGTCACACCTGTTGGGAATACCAATGCAAGGGAGATGGGGGACCTCCTCACAATGAGAGTCCAAAGTAAACTGCAGATACAGGAGAGGAACAGTAGAATATAGTAGCCCAAAATCATCTAACCTAAGAATACCAGGAATTGAGTTATATAACATGTATAGGAAATATAATATGTATGACACAGAAAAATATGACATAAATTGGAAATGATACTTGGCTACCAGAGGCTGTGCTCAAGTTCGGTCCACGCTTAGACCGGAATCGCAAACTTGACGCGCATTTCGCTAGGAAGTAGCTTGATCACCAAGTACATAGACTGCGCCCAAACATCCTTTTATATACCCAAGAATATAGTAGAAATTAAATGAAAGATTAAGTGAACCGGAAGTGCGGCCCTTGTCACATGACCTATGTTTTGACCATTCATAATGAGTGCTTGTGTCGTATCGAAGTAACCCTGTGTCCTAACCAATCACTAAGGAATCGCCCTCCACAGTTCATTATGATGTACAAGCAGATGGGCCCCACAGTGTGTTAAATCACTATATGACTGCCAGCTATATACACCAATAAGCAATTTGTTGACAAGGAGGCATTGCAAGATTTAAGTCCAATCACTATAGGTGTCTCAATGGTTTCTGTGCACCCAAGTCCGCCAGTCACAGTAAATGGTTTGAAGACCAGAAGTTTGTTGTGTGTCGTGGTCTCTCCTTTGGCCACTCTGGGTGAAGGTTAGGGTGGTATCCAAGTAACCATATCCCCGAACCTATCATGGAGGGACAATACCTTGTAGGTGCATTGTATCTGTAATATGCAGCCCATATAATATGACTCATCTTTCAGCCACTCACAATGAAAGTGGGTATTATACAAGTAACCATATTCCCTACACAACAGTTTGGAAATAGACATGTTTCCTAATGTAAACGCTATAAGTTTTTTTTTTTTTTACCATTGCTAGGCAACCTGGTCCGCCGAACAAACTGGCCTGAAGTAGTGCCATGTACTATTAAATTTCTGTCGAACAGATACAATAACTGGGTGGTCTATAAGAGGTCCCACAATGAATTTCTGTTTATTAGACTCATCTCAAAGTCACTTTTACAGGTACGATTGACCCATCCTACTGATAATGTCCTATGATCTATGTTACAGCGCCCCAGCCGCATGTACTTATTAGGGCCCATCACAGTATGTGGTAATGTAATAGCTAGTGGTGAGTTCATCTAAACCACTCTCGCCAAATATTAACAGATGTCGGGGTATCAACCTGCTGTTGTAAATTCAGACAGCCTACTATTCCAGTTTCATTTTATCAGTTATGTGCGGTCACTATAGAGGTGAATGAGTCTCATGTCAGCAAGATTCACAAACTTAGCTGTATAGTTATTTAATCTGTTCCTATGCAACCAGGCTCAATGGCCTGTAATAGAGCATACCATTATCTTTATGGTGCTCATAAATGTGCCCTAAGATGGACTAAATAATACAAAAGATGGGATAGCCAACAACTATCCCCAGGTAGGGCGCCCTGGTCAAAAGTAAAATACAAAGTATGATATACAGGTTGAGTATCCCATATCCAAATATTCCGAAATACGGAATATTCCGAAATACTGACTTTTTTGAGTGAGAGAGAAGAATCAGAAACGGCTTAATTGGCCAGGTATACTTGCGTATACTAGGAATTTGTCTTCGGTTTGCTCTACAACAGCCAAGTAGGTAACAGATAAGCAGGTGGGGGGGGGGGGGGGGGGGGGGGCGGCAAGTAAAGTCACACAGATAGGTATACCATAGGGACACAAGTTAGTTACATGTACGTCTAGTCAGTCCAATGTTTAGGAGTTCAGCAGGTGGACCGCTTGGGGAAAGAAACTTTTGAGGCTTCTGGTGGACCTGGCGGGGACAGCCCTGTAACGCCTGCCTGAAGGAAGCAAGTTAAACATGCTGTGGCCGGGGTGTAGCTGGTCTTTTACTATCTTCATTGCCCGCTTTTTAGCTCTGGACAGGTACAGGTCCTGGACTGAGGGAAGGTTGGCCCCGATGATCTTCTCTGCGGTTCTGACCACCTTTTGGAGCCTGCATCTGTCCTTCGCGCTGGCGGAGCTGTACCATACGAGTATCGAGGAGCACAGTACCGACTCCACAATCGCGGAGTAGAAGAGGAGCAGAAGCTTCTGTGGGATGTTGAACTTCTTTAGTTGCCTGAGGAAGAACAACCTCTGCTGCGCTTTCCCAATGGTGGCGTCAGCGTTGGACCCCCATTTAAGGTCCCTGGAGATTGTGGTCCCTAGAAACTTGAAAGAGTCCACTAGCGATACCACACTGTCGGCAATAGTTAGCGGAGGTGCACTAGATGACTTCTTCCTGAAGTCCACTATCATCTCGACCGTTTAGAGGGGGTTGAGCTCAAGGTTGTTGTGGATGCACCACTGGGCCAGCCGGTCTACTTCCTGTCTATAGGCCAATTCGTCCCAGTCCTTGACGAGGCCGATGACGGTGGTGTCATCTGCAAATTTGATGATCTTTACTGATTGCGCCTCTGAGGTACAGTCATTTGTGTACAGGGAGAAGAGCAGGGGTGAGAGGACACAGCCTTGGGGGGGGCTCCTGTACTAATGGACCGCGCTTGAGAGGTGAATTCCCCCGCTTTCACCACCTGTGTCCTATCTGTCAGGAAGTCTACTATCCGGGAACAGGTAGCTTCTGGGACCCCTAGGCGAAGTAATTTGGGGTGGAGGATGCTGGGGACGATTGTATTGAAGGCCGAGCTGAAATCGACAAACAGGGCCCTCGCGTAGGTACCGGGAATGTCTAGGTGCTGTAAAATGTAGTGCAGGCCCAGGTTGACTGCATCCTCGACACACCGATTCGATCGATAGGCGAACTGCAGGTGGTCCAGTTGGGGGCCAGTCACAGTTTTCAGGTGATTCAAAACCAAACACTCGAACGTTTTCATGACCACAGACGTCAGTGCTATCGGCCTGTAGTCGTTCAGGTTCGTGATAGAGGGTTTCTTGGGGACTGGGACGATAGTAGACCTTTTGAGGCAGGAAGGGACTTTCTGTAGCTCAAGCGATTTGTTGAAGATCTTGGTGAATATGGGGGCGAGCTGACCCGCACATGCTCTTAGGGCAGATGGTGATAGTGAAACCTTTGTTTTTTGATTGCTCAATGTACACAAACTTTGTTTAATACACACAGTTATTAAAAATATTGTATTAAATGACCTTCAGGCGGTGTGTATAAGGTGTATGTGAATGTAGACACACTTTGTTTAATGCACAAAGTTATAAAAAATATTGGCTAAAATTACCTTCAGGCTGTGTGTATAAGGTGTATATGAAATATAAATGCATTCTGTGCTTAGACTTAGGTCCCATCACCATGATATCTCATTATGGTATCTAATTATTCCAAAATACGGAAAAATCCGATATCCAAAGTACCTCTGGTCCCAAGCATTTTGGATAAGGGATACTCAACTTGTATAATATGTAGCATGTACCAACTGTTAAAGGGAAGATTCCTGACTAAAATATATTGTCATTGCTACAAAACAATGGCATAACTGACCACACCATGGCATTACTGATGTACAGTGTGTACTAAACTATTTTTATTTTTGCTTGTGATTGTGTAAAATATTGTTAGTGGCATATACGTACAATTTCCTGTTAGGCAGATTGTCACATTTAGAACAATGTCTTCTCCTTCAGTAGTACCCTACCCCAATTACTGTCTAGCTGGCGTCCCCCACAACTCTCCTGAGCCATGTTCCATGTTTTATATTTATGCTCACAGTTGCTAAGCTTCATTGTGGTTTTCCATAGCTTTCAACTGTTGTGAAGGTTGTTCTGGTCTGTTACTAAGGAAGAAATTAATTTCTATAAATTTTCTGTAATTACATTTTTCTGCGTAGTTTTAAATGAAGACGTAGCTGTTTATAATGTTTTAAATGTATGTACTTATATGTTCTAATTAGGTCACTTCGATATAAGTGTGGTTTTATAGTTTGATCACAGATTGCATTTTTCTCTTTATCTATAGAAAGATAGATTTGTGTGCGCGTATACACACACAGGTATGGCTATTAAATAACGAGACTAATGCTATAATTTATGTTCAGTTATATTAAGTACATTTTAACTCCATTCCCCTTCTATTTTCTACCCTTCTGTATCCACACACTGCTGCATTCTTATTTTCCATTGGTCAAAGCCGTGCTGTAGGCTATTATCTGTCAGCTGTCTCAACAGCTCCATCGTTTTCTTCTTTACCTTAGTGACTGATGGTACAAATTTGCCTTTAGGGAAAAAAAAGAAGTCACAAGGTGCTAGGTCTGTTGAGCATGGAGGGCATTCTAGCACTGCAATCTGTTTCTCGGCCAAAAACCGCTTCACATTGCTGTGTGGGCTGGTGCGTTATCTTGATGGAGGCTGAAACCATTTTTCCACAATTCTGGCCTCTTTCTTCTGATTCTTTCCTGCAAAGTTTCTAGGACATTTTTGTAGTAATTTTGGTTCACTGTTGTGCTTTCTGGTTTCCAGTCTGCCAAAATAACACCCTTGATATCAAAGAATACCCTTAACATGGCTTTGAATTTGGTTTTGCGTTGATGTGTTTTCTTCATTCTTGCTGATGATGGTGTTTCTAGTGCATAGACTGGCATTTTGTGAAGAGACAGGTTTCATCGCAGGTAATAAATAAGGTTTGAGGTAAAAAGGGGCAAACTAGATGGGCCACGTGGTTCTTAGCCGTCACATTCATTGTTTCTATGTACAAATTCACTTTCGATTTTCTCTCTGCTCGGCAGTGAGAAGCCTTGGAACCATGTTGGCACAAACTTTTGTCATGTTAAGCTCTCTATGCAAAACTTGCCTAACATTTTCTTTGTTGATGTTTATAATTTCTGGTATCATCTTGATGCCGAGTCGACGGTCAGTTCGAACAATTTTCTAAGTAGTTTAAACATTTTAGTTTTTGATCTGCAAGGCCTTCTGGGACGTTCATCATCTTCGACATCTTCACAACATCACTAAATCTTTTGTACCACTCAAACACGTGCATGAGACATACAATTTGTCCCGTAAGCCTTGGTAGCATACAGAAAGATTCGGTGGGTGTTTTGTTCAAGATGAGTAAAAATTTTAAGTGAACTTGTTGCTCTACTTTTGAACTAAGCATTTTCACAAGGAACAGGTAAAAAAACGTATTTGAACGCTGTTTGACCACAATCTATCTGCGTGAGAGGGGTGAAACTTGCAAAACCGTTTTGGGGTAGTACATGTTCAGTATTCACCCACTTCCTTTTAACTTTCACTGTATGGTTTATTTTTTTTACAAGTACTGTCTTGTTATTTAATATCCACACCGTGTGTGTGTGTGTGTGTGTGTGTGTGTGTGTGTGTGTGTATGTATGTGTTCAAATTGAATGAATTTAAAGAAAAATAATTATTCCTGTAGCACCTGTCAAATTATTATTATTATTATTATTATTATTATTACTACTATTATCCGTTATTTTTTATATAGCACACATATTCCACATAGCTTTACAAAGAGAGAATATTTGTCCATTCACATCAGCCCTGCCCAGTGGAGCTTACAATATATATTCCCACATGTACACACATGTACACATTCACACTAGGGTTAATTTTGTTGGGAGCTAATTAACCTACCAGTATATTTTTGTATTGTGGGAGGAAAAAGGAGTACCCGGAGGAAACCCACACAAGCACGGGGAGAATATACAAACTCCACACATTTAGGGCCATGGTAGGTATCGAATCCATGACCTCAATCCTGTGAGGCAGGAATGCTAACCATTACACTGTCCGTGCATTAATGAGAATTCTTGGATCCACAGCAAAGGACAATACCACATTTCATTGTCCAAGTACCTCAAAACATGAATAACGTCTCCAATAGTGTAAAAACGTCTTGCTGAACTCTCTGCCTTCTGTGGGGTGTTAAACATATAATTAGTTCTGTTGCAAATCACATGTAAACGAGCAGGGAAAAGTATAGAGTAGTGTATTTGACAGTCCTGGAGTTTCTTTTTGACTGGCAGAAATTGTCAATTGTCTTTTGAACATCCATTGCAAAGTCGGGATAATCAGAAACGGAATGATTTTCAAACTTGGGAGGACTGTGGAGATGTGTCAAATGGAGAACAGCCTCCCGAACTTTAAAGTGTAGAGGTGGGCTTTAATTGTTCGGGAGGGGGACCCTGGAGTAGGCAGCTGAGAGGGAAGACGGTGTGCACGTTCCACTGCATACTGTGGGGTAAAGGCTTCTCTACCAAAGATGGACACAAGCCAATCTGCAAGGAATTTCCCCTGGCATTGCCCTCCGCCCCCTCTCTGGGAATCCAACAAAACATAGATTATTCCTGCAAAGCCTGCCCTTTAAATCTGGATTTAACAGCCACCATCTCTGAGGACAAGTCGGTCTCATAGGAGAAATACTGTCTTTAAGGTCTGAAATGCGGTGCTTAGCTTACCAAACCTGCTCCTGAGTTTCTAAAAATCATACAGGAGCAGGGACATATCAACCTGCAGCTCTCCAGTCTTGTTAGTTACCTGCTTCTCAGAAGCAGTAATAGCCTGGGGAATCTGTTGAAGAGAAGAAGGGGGAGTGTTGTTGTTACCAAAAGATTAGGTATGTGGTTTCCAAAAGAAGAGGTGTGTGGAGGCAAAGACTGATCACCCGGCAGGGTGACAGTTTGCGGATCCTGAGACGAACAAGCATACTTTTCAAGTTTGACTGCTACACCTGCAGCGTGTCCAGATTTATCCTTGATATAACAGGGGAGCAATAAAATAAGCTTGCCAGGGGTAGATGCAGAAGTGTGAGGGCAATATAGGATCCAAGAGGGAAACCGCAAAACTGAGGAACGTACTAGGCCACCAGGAAAAAGGTTGCACAAGGCTAGGCTGACAGTCTATTTATCAAAGAAACAGGATGCTGGTTTCACCGGAGCAGAGTGTCTGGAGACAGCAGGAAGACTGCCAATCAGTATTACCGCCAGAGCACTGGGGATCACAGCAGCTGACAATAGCCATGTGAGCCGAGTAGGAGAGTGGATGCACCAGGCCATGGACCAACAGAGGATTTGGCCATACAGAACACCAGCCAGCAGGCGGGTATTTACCATGCGGTGTGTCCATCGTGATACTGTAGCTAGATAGGAGAGTGTCACCTATCCATGAGCCAAGGTAGGCCTGAGGATTGCCGGAGAAGCAGGATTTTTCACAGGATAGACATGAGAGGTGGCAAAATACTGCTTACTTATGTTACACCAGGTCTTAATGTATTACTAACAAAACAGTAAGAAATGCATGATGCAATTTATAAATAGACTGGTTCATCTTTCAGCAGGACAACGACCCTAAGCACACAGCCAATATATCAAAAGAGTGGCTTCAGGACAACTCTGTGAATGTCCTTGAGTTGCCCGGCCAGAGCCCAGGCTTGAATCCGATTGAACATCTCTGGAGAGATCTGAAAAAGGCTGTGCACCGACACTTCCCATCCAACCTGATAGAGCTTGAGAGGTGCTGCAAAGTGGAATGGTTGAAACTGCTTAAAGATAGGTGTGCTAAGTTTGTGGCATCATATTCAAAAAGACTTCAGGCTGTAATTGGTGCCAAAAGTGCATCAACAAAGTATTGAACAAAGGCTGTGAATACTTATGTACATGTGATTCTTAGTTTTTCATTTCTAACAAATTGCAAAAATCTCAAACTTTCTCTTACGTCCTAGAGGATGCTTTGGACTCCGTAAGGACCATGGGGTATAGACGGGCTCCGCAGGAGACATGGGCACTACAAAGAACTTTAGAATGGGTGTGCACTGGCTCCTCCCTCTATGCCCCTCCTCCAGACCTCAGTTAGATTTTGTGCCCAGAGGAGACTGGGTGCATTACAGGGAGCTCTCCTGAGTTTCTCTGAAAAAAGAATTTTGTTAGGTTTTTTGTTTTCCGGGAACACTGCATGACAACAGGCTCCCTGCATCGTGAGACTGAGGAGAGAGAAGCAGACCTACTTAAATGATAGGCTCTGCTTCTTAGGCTACTGGACACCATTAGCTCCAGAGGGAGTCGGAACGCAGGTCTCCCCTCGCCGTTCGTCCCGAAGCCGTGCTGCCGTCCTCCTCACAGAGCCGGAAGATAGAAGCCGGGTGAGTATAAGAAGAAAGAATACTTCAAAGGCGGCAGAAGACTTCAGATCTTCTCTGAGGTAACGCTGCGCGCCATTGCTCCCACACACAACACACACGGCAGGCACTGATGGGTGCAGGGCGCAGGGGGGGGCGCCCTGGGCAGCAATTTTAAACCTCTAGGACTGGCTAAAATTAATATATAGGCTCCGAGGGCTGTATATAGTAAATCGCCCGGCAGTATTTAAAAAATCGAGCGGGACCGAAGCCCGCCGCTGATGGGGCGGAGCTTGATCCCTCAGCACTAACCAGCGCCATTTTCTCCACAGACTCTGCAGAGAAGCTGGCTCCCTGGACTCTCCCCTGCTGAACACGGTGACACAGGGCAGAAAAGAGGGGGGGGGGCACTTGTAAGGCACAGTGGGTGTATTATATGCACATAATTATATAAAAGCGCTATTTTCTGGGAACTGGTTTTTCCTGTGTCAGTTGGCGCTGGGTGTGTGCTGGCATACTCTCTCTCTGTCTCTCCAAGGGGCCTTA
The DNA here is from genome assembly GCF_028390025.1 of Pseudophryne corroboree. NCBI lineage: Eukaryota > Metazoa > Chordata > Amphibia > Anura > Myobatrachidae > Pseudophryne > Pseudophryne corroboree. Next base: position 403,555,439 of record NC_086449.1, read on the forward strand.
TTGTTGCTCTGTGGAAAGGCTTGTCTCTTTTAAGTGCTGCTTGGATTTCTAAGTGTGAGTTTTAAACAGCAAAAAGGAGCTGGAAGCCGAGTGAAAAGGAGGTGCAGTGAGCTGGAACAACTGCAACTGCTAAGTGGAGTATAGGTGCCGCAGGAGAGAGTACTACGGCTGCATAAAAGTGAAGGACCAAGACCTGCACAAAGATAGATAAGTATAAGCCAGCTTAATTATTGTATAAGTGAGATTGCTTGTCTTCTATTTTTTATTTTTAATGCTTTTTCTTTGAGAGTAACAGGGAGTTAGACCTTACAAACAATATGGGAGGGGCTGTGATTGGGGACCTCACTCAGTGCATGTCGTGCAAGATGTATGCACACCTGGAACTACCGGCCCAGTGTGATTACATCTGCACGAGGTGTGTGCGAACTGTTGCCCTGGAAGCCCAGGTAACTGATCTAGAGCAAACCGTTACGCAACTGAGGGAGATTCACAATCTCGAGCGTAGTTTAGACAGAACGGTGGAGGAGTTGCGGGAGGGGTCACTGGTAGAAGAGGATGATGATCAGGTAGCCAGTTGGGTCACAGTTAGAAGGAAGAAAAAGAGGGGGAGGCTCGACATCTCCGAACTATCAAACCCAAACAAATTTGCCCGATTGGACGAGGAATCGGAGGGTGATAGTGAAGAAATGACGGTGCCGGAGGAGACTGCTCCCTCTAGCATCCAGAGGAGCGGTCCCTCTGGCGCGGTTGGGATAAAAGATAGAGAGGTACCTAGTCAGATGGTGGTGGTAGGGGATTCTATCATCAGGAAGGCAGATAGGGCAATCTGCTACCGGGACCGTGATCGCCGTACAGTCTGTTGTCTCCCGGGTGCTCGGGTACGGCACATCGCGGACCGGGTAGATAGATTGTTGGGAGGGGCTGGGAAAGACCCGGCGGTCTTGGTGCACGTTGGCACCAGTGACAAAGTTAGCGGAAGGTGGGATGTCCTTAAGAAAGACTATAGGGACTTAGGAAAGAGACTGAAGGCAAGGACATCTAAGGTAATATTCTCGGAATTATTACCCGTGCCACGCGCTAGTCCAGGGAGGCAGAGGGAGATTAGGGAGGTAAATGTGTGGCTTAGGGATTGGTGCAGGAAAGAGGGGTTTGTGTTCCTGGAACACTGGGCAGACTTCTCAGTCAGGCGCCATCTCTTTTGTCGTGACGGATTGCACCTGACTGAGGAGGGGGCAGCGGTGCTGGGGGGAAGGATGGTTAGAAGGTTGGAGGAGATTTTAAACTAGGAGCCTGGGGGGAGGGTTTAGCTAGAAACTACGGGTCATGCAGTGAGAATAGTGGGGATGGCGGTAGTAAACGAAATGGGGGAGAAGTTGGGGGGAGGGTAAGAGCAGGCGGTAAGGTTACTAACATGGGTACTAAAGGGGATTTTACCAAAGCACTAACCAATGACGATTACAGGTCATCATTGCTACATAAGGTGAAAGATGTCCCTAACGCAAGGGAAAATACTTATCTTAGTTGTATGTATGTAAACGCCAGAAGCATTACTGGTAAAAAGGGTGAACTAGAAATACTTGCAGCAAGCAAACAGTATGATATTATAGGCATTACTGAAACTTGGTGGGATGAATCTCATGATTGGACAGTCAATCTAGAGGACTATACACTGTTTAGGAGAGACATACTAAATAAAAAGGGTGGAGGGGTGTGTCTTTACGTAAAGCCGTTTTTAAAACCTGATATACGGGAAGATATTCAGGAGGGGACTGTAGACACTGTCGAGACATTATGGGTAGAAAGTGCATGCGGGGAAAAAGGAATAAAAAAGTTAGTATTGGGTGTATGCTATAGGCCGCCTGGTATCAACGCATCTGATGAGGAATTGTTACTTAAGCAAATTGAAAGAGCAGCAGGAGTAGGAGACATAGTAGTGATGGGAGATTTTAACTATCCAGAGATAAACTGGAAAAACGATTCATGTGATACTGCTAGGGGCAATGAAGTGAAGGCATCGGTACATCATCCTATAGCATCAATACAGTATCCACTTGCCTTCTGTCTATACAATGAATACAATCGTGGTTTCTGGGTGAGAATAATAGAATAATTATAGGGGGAGTGAGGAATAAAGTAAGGAAAAGGAGGGGGAAGGGATAAAAGGTGACCAGTACTGGGGGACTTGCAAACTAAGAAATGGGTGTAGTGCCGTCTTTGTGATCGATCGTTTGCGATGCTAAATCACTTGGTTGCATAGATGTAGTCTTTGGAGGAGGTGTATTCCACCCATGGTAGCCACGTGACCATGAACTCTGAGAGTTTGTCTCTAGAAACCAGGAGAATGTTCTCCATGTTCATGTAGTAGTTAATTCTAGTGAACCATAGTTTTCTTGTGGGCGGGGTTGGGGACCTCCAGAGAGTGGGGATAACTGTCCGTGCTGCGTTGGATAATTGGCGGAGCAATGATGTTTTATGCTGGGCCAATGGGATAGAGGAGTGGGAAAGCAACCAGAAGGCCGGATCAATAGGGACAGAGGCATGGAGTATATCTTGGGAGATGGAAATGACCTCAGCCCAAAAAGGGCGAAGTAGGGGGCAGCTCCACCAAATATGCATTAGGGAGCCGGTGGCGCCAAGGCATCTCCAACATCTGTCCGTCACTCCAGGATACATGAAGTGAAGGAGAGAGGGGTGTCTGTACCATCTCATTAGTAGTTTATATTGGGTTTCCCTAACTTGTATGCACACTGAACTTTTGTGGGATTTGAGGAATATCATCCGCCAATCCTTATCCGTCAATTGAATCCCCAGGTCCCTCTCCCAGGCCTTCTGGAAGGATGTGGGTGTTTGAGCATCAGTGCTTTGTAACAGTTTGTAGAGTGTAGAGACAGTATGCTGGGGGGAACACCTGGAGACACACAACCTCTCAAACTGTGTTAGTTCCCTTGAAGCCTGGAGATATCTATGCCTGGAATGCAAAAAATGTCTAAGCTGTAGATATTTCCAGAAGTCACGCTGTGGGACGTCCCATTTTAATCGCACCTCTGAAAACTGCTTAACTCCTGAGGGGGTCGCCAACTGGCCCACTCTAAAGAGACCCGCAAGGGCCCAGTCGCTAAAGTGGGAGGGCGTTAAGCCGGGTAAGAAGTCGGGGTTTGCTAGAAAAGAGGTCAACGGGCCAAAAGCGGAAGAAAGGAAGGGCCAATTGCGTGCTTTTTTCCAGAAAGAGAGGGTTGCGTTGATAGTTAGGTGGGAGGGAGGGGGCCTGGGCAGGGAGGGGAGCCAAGGGAAGATCTCTGGGAATTGCTGCATGTAGAGCCCCTCTAGAGCCACCCACTGTTTGGTATTTCGACTCCTCGTCCAATCCAGAACCCTATTAAGCAAAATTGCCCAATAATAGCCTCTAATATCTGGTAATTGGAAACCGCCACTCCGGGTGGGACGGATCATGGTGGATCTACTAATTCTGGGTCGTCTCCGAGACCATATGAATTGTTGTATCAAGAGTTGTATGGACTTGAACCAGGAGTCTGGGATCCGTATGGGGAGGGCTTGCAATTTGTATAGCAGCTTAGGGAGAGTATTCATTTTTACAACGCTTACTCTCCCCAGCCATGAGAGTGGCTTAAGATACCATCTGCTATAATCAGCTCTGAGTGTTCGGAGAAGGGGTGCGAAGTTCAAATTAAACAAACAGGTCAAGTCTCTCGGCAGCTGTATACCCAGATAGGATAGGTGAGAGGTGTTCCAAGTGAAGGGGAAGGATCGCTTAAGTTTAGTCACAGTGTCGGGGGGTGCGGAGATGTTCAGGGCGCAGGATGTGGACATGTTAATCTTAAAGTTGGAGAGTTGCCCAAAATGGGTCAGTTCTTGCATGAAGTGGGGAAGGGAGGAGATCGGGTGTGTTATTGTGGCCAATAAGTCATCAGCAAACAGGGAGAGTTTGTGATCTGTATCTCCAACCTTCAGGCCTGTGATGTAGTCATTGGCCCTAATAGCCCTCGCGAATGCTTCAATACAGAGGACAAAAAGTAAAGGGGATAGTGGGCATCCCTGTCGTGTCCCATTACTTATACAGAAGGGTTCGGATAAGGATCCATTGATTCGGACTCGGGCTGTGGGTGATCTGTAGAGTCCCATAATTCTGCCAAGTGCTAGGGGACCCAGTCCGATGTGCCCCAACACAGACCTCATAAAGCCCCAGCTAACTCTATCGAAAGCCTTTTCGGCGTCGGTAGACAACAACACGGTAGGGGGGCCCCCCTGGGATGCTATATGAATTAGGCTCAGAACCTTAGTGGTATTGTCTTTGGCCTCGCGGTTCGGGACAAAACCCACCTGATCGTTATGGATTAGGGAGGGCAGGAGTGCATTTAGTCTATTCGCCATTAATTTTGCAAACCGCTTGGCATCGACGTTTAGAAGAGATATGGGCCTATAGCTGGAGCACACCGAGGGGTCCTTGCCGGGCTTAGGCAGTACAGAGATGTGGGCCTCCAGGGATTGGCTTGAAAAATGGGTATCTGCGGAGATGGAGTTAAAGGCCTGGAGAAGGTAGGAGGAGAGGAGGTCTTTGAATTGTTTATAGTATGCAAGTGTGAAGCCGTCCGGCCCCGGGCTCTTACCAGAGGGTGTCGAGGCCAGGGCATCCTCCAGCTCTAGCTGGGTAAAGGGTTGTTCCAGTGCCTCTCTGTCCGCAGGTGTTAGGACCGGATAGGATACCTTTTCTAAATATGCTTTCGCCTGTAGGAAGTTATAGGGAGTGGCTGTGTCGTCGGCTCGGTTCTCTAGATTATATAGAAGGGAATAATATTGTTTAAAGAACGCAGCAATTTCAGGGGTCTTGAATCGGAGGGATCCTCCGTTGCCTTTTATGTTGTTAATGTACAGAGATGTGCGTTGAGCTTTAAGAGCCTGGGCCAGGAGGCGGCCAGGTTTGTTGCCCCACTGGTAGTATTTAGAGTTACATTTGCGGACAGAGAGCTGAATACTATCTGTGAGGGTTTTTTTCAATTGGGCACGGGTGTCAATTAGTTCTAGGTAATCGGTTTCCGAAAGGGACATTTTGTGTGAGGACTCGAGGTGGTGAAGTCGTTCTAGTAGTTTAGTGATTAGTGCTGACCTCTGTTTCTTCATAAACGTCCCCAGCTGTATAAGCTTGCCTCTTATGGTACATTTATGTGCTTCCCATAGAGTAACCTTGGAGACCTCATCGGTGTCGTTAAAGGAGAAAAATTCCGTTGGGGCCTTTTCTATTTCGCCTTTGCAATATTGGTCCTGTAGTAGTAACTCATTAAGGCGCCAAGTCCATTGGCCCGGAGCTGCCTGGGGAGTTGAGAGGGTCATATGTACTGGGGCGTGGTCAGACCAGGTTATCGAGCCTATGGAGGAATCTATTAGTTGAGGGAGATGTCTATGACTCAGAAATAGATAACCGAGGCGAGAGTAGGCATTGTGCGGGGCCGAGTAGAAGGAGTAGTCTCGATCGGAGGGATGGAGGACTCTCCAGGAGTCAGCCAGCTGGAGGTCATGAAATAGTCGCCTAACCTGTCGATGTTGGGACGTCCGGGGGGAGCCAGATGTTGAGTCCAGTGATGGATCTATTATCCAATTCAGGTCTCCCCCCACAACCACAACCCCCGAAAGTAGAGGTTCCACTAAGGTAAGGGCAGAACGGAGAAATGGGATCTGGTCCTTATTTGGGACATAGAGTACAACAAATGTGTATGGGCACATACATATTTTACAGCTGACTATCAAGAGGCGACCTGGGATCGGTTTGTGGACTGTTATGTCTGACAGCTGGAGAGTCCTAGAGAATATTATCGCCACACCCTTGGACTTGGGGTCTGGATTGTTGTTATAAAAGGCCTGGGGGTAGCGGTAGTTAGTCAAGGGTGGGTTCTTGGCGGAAATTTTAAAATGTGACTCCTGGACTAGCGCGACATCCACTCTGTCAGCCCATAGGGACCGCAGCAGGGATGCTCTTTTCTCCGGGACGTTAAGCCCTTTCGCATTGATCGATGTTACTTTAACTCTGCCAGGGGATGTCATGGGGGGCGTAGGTCATGATGGAGGATTGCAAGTCCAGAATGGTCAGTGAAAGGGAAGAGTGAGGAGTTGGGGAAGGTATGAAAGGGGTAGAACATAGAGAGAAAAAAAACAACAATAACATTCGAAAAACCTGCGTTGAGGTTACCAATCCAGCTGAGGATTGGAAACCCAAGAGGCATTACTGCCAAGGGCGGGTGCGGGGCGGATAAGGGAGCCTCCGCCTAGGACATCTTGTCAATAAGCAAAAGTAGAGCAAGAATCAATAAACATACATAGTGTTAGCTATTTGTAAACTTTAAACTGTAAACTGTAAACCTCGTTAATATGTAAAATACGTCGAGTGGCCGGCTGCAAGAAATCTCATGATCAGGGAGCAGGAGTTTGCAGTCGACGACTCGTGACATAATAGGGGTGAGGGGGCCGAGCCCCAGCGACAGCGAGATATCGAATGAGGGTCCATCAGTAGTGGGAGATGGTATCACGCTGTGTTACAGGAAGCCGTGTCCCATCGTAATCATTCTATCAGGTGACGCGTGAGTCCTCGTCAGGAGGGGGACCGTTGGAACTTCTTTTCCCATTCCTCCGCACCTCTGTCCAAGGAGCTCCGGTGTGCAAGGGTTGGAAAGATGGTAGCTCTGGAGTGGGGAAGTCCCAATCACGCAGGTTAGGTTTCGGGATGCCCAGTCCTGTACAAAATCTGGGAGATCCGAGAATGAGTTGAGGGTGTGGGTTTTCCCCAACAAGGAGACTTGGATATTAAAAGGGAAGCCCCATCGATATTTCAATTGGCGTTTACGGAGTTCGTCCGTTAGGGGCTTGAGGGCCTTTCGCTGTTGGAGTGTGTGCCAGGACAAATCTTGATATATTTGGATCGGTGAGCCGTTAAAATCAACCCCGTCGAGTTGACGGACTTTGCGCATGATGTCATCCTTTTGGGAGAAGTAATGCAATCTGCAGATTACATCGCGTGATCTATCCGCAGAGAGACCCCTTGGTTTCAAGGCTCTGTGGGCCCTATCGAAAGTAATGGTATCATTGGGGTCGTTGCCCAGGATCTCGTTAAAGATTTTCGTGAGGGCATCTATTAGACCCGTCTGGGGGACATCCTCCGGTAGACCCCGTACACGGATATTGTTTCTTCTCCCACTGTTGTCCAAATCTGTTAGTCGTGTTTGGAGTGAACGGATCTCTATGAACTGAGCATCAATGATGGTTGTCAACGACTTTAGAAATGTGTCGGAGGAATCCTGGTGATCTTCTAGGCTCGTCACTCGGTCGGAGATGTGAGAGATATCTTGTCTCACGGCCGCCAGCTCACGTCGCACTGTATCTTGCAGATCTATCTTAGTGGGTAGGTTTTTCATGTAAGCTAGAATATCTTGTAGATCTCTACTTCCTGGGGAGCAAGCGTGTGGTGTTTCCACACCTGGAGGAGATAGATGAGGGATCTGTGGGGGGGCGGGGGAATCCGCAGCAGGAGGGTTATCAACCCGGGCGGGTGGGGTAGGTTGTAGAAAGGATCTCATAGCGGATTGTGACATATTTCCTCGCGGGGTTGACGTGTCAGCCTTTTTAGTAGGTCTTTTGTTCCTGGTCATCACTCAACCAGCGGAGGGGGGTTTAGATTCCCTGGAATCGGATTAACGAGGTTGAATTTATTTACATAGCTCACATAAGAATGCCTTCAGCGGAGCAGCTCCCTGTGGTTTAGCATCAGCAGTGCATCACGGTATCAGTAGCAACAACATCCAGATGTGGTGCATGACTGGTAGCGCCATTTACTCAAAGTTACAAAAAGACATTCAGATGGTTTCCCTTGAGTGGGTTTAAGTGCACTTCTTTGGTGAATTATCTTAAGGTAGCCACCAGGGGGAGTTTTCTGTGTGAGTAATGGCTCAGGATTTATGAGAGGGCCTTTCTCAGGTGCAGTGAATAATTGAGTCCCCAGCTTCTGGAGAGGGGCTAGGCCGCAACCTGAGGGGGGTTTTAAGCCCCCCCCCCCCCCCCCTCGGCTCCGCAAACCCAGTTCCCGCTATACAAATAATACCCCTGTATCAATAGGGTATGGGTGGGCGCTGGGGTAAAGGGAATGAGCTTCTGTGGGGATGGTGACAGTCCCGCCGGGGCTGCTGCCTCGTGTAGCGGGGTGAGGCCCCCCGGAATGGTGTGGGGAGGGGAGAACTCTAGCGTCTGCAGGACGAAGGGAAAACGAGTGGTGCCAGCCATCAGCGGGATCGCCGGGCGGTCCGTGTAGCGGGGCGCACAGTGCTGCGTTGCGGGGCCGCGAATGAGACAGTGGGCTCACGGGCGTCAAGGCCGCCGGGGGCCGGCACAGCAGCCTCGGCCCGAGCTCCGTGCGTGGAGCGGACTTACCCCCGGATGCAGGACCTGTCCTCCACTCCTCAGCCGAGGCTTGGTGAGTCCGGGTGGTGTGTTGGGAACCGCCGGGCGCCGGCACGCAGCGGAGGTCCACGTCCGGATGGAGCGATCCGGGCTCCCCTCCAACTCTAGGCCCCGGCTTCCGTCCGGGGAGAAGGCCGCAGTCCGCAGAAGCGCTTAAAAGCGCTTCCCGACTCCGCGGGACTCCCCAGGCTGTGGTGGTAGAGTAAATGGGTCTGCTGGGTTACCTCCTGGCTATGTGGGGGTTAGGTAGAGGGGTTATAAGGGCTCTGATTGTGTGTTCACCGGAGGAGCTGAGGTGAAACACAGCCACCTTCCCTGCTAGCCAAACCACGCCCCCGCAATATGTTTTTAAACACACTTAATGATAACTACTTAGTCCAACTAATTGAGGAACCAACTAGGTACAATGCAATCTTAGACCTGGTATTAACAAACAATGGGGATTTGGTATCAGGTATTATAGTAGGGGAACCCATAGGAAACAGCGACCACAATATGGTCACATTCAATATCAGTTTCCATAAACAGCCCTATACTGGCTCAACTAGGACTCTAAACTTTAGCAATACTACGGAGAAATGGGAGGTACTAAAATTCCTGCTAGCTAAAAATACACTCAAATTTATTCCTATGAGTAGCAAAAAAAGGAATAAAAATCATAAACCGATGTGGCTTAACAAAAAGATTAAGGAACTTATGGGCAAGAAAAGGCGAGCATTTAAAAAATACAAATCTGACGGGGAAGCAGAGTCATTTCAGCACTATAAGGAATGTAACAAAATTTGCAAAAAGAAAATAAGAGCGGCTAAAGTAGAAACTGAAAAACTAGTAGCAAAGGAAAGCAAAGCGAATCCCAAAAAATTCTTTAAATACATTAATAGGAAGAGATTAAAGAAGGAGAGTATAGGCCCTTTAAAAGACAAGTTGGGAGTCTTAAGCAAAAATGATAATGACATAGCGGACACACTAAATGAGTTTTTTTCAACAGTATTCACTAGAGAGGACCCATTTCAGGGACTGACACACAATCTCAATAATGAGAATATCCCACTGATAGGTACTTATTTAAGCGAGGAAGTAGTCTGTGACCGATTAAAACATTTAAAGATTAATAAATCACCAGGGCCCGATGGTATTCACCCAAGGGTTCTAATGGAGCTTCACTCTGAACTGGCAAAACCGCTATCTTTGATCTTTAAGGAATCAGTTATATCAGGTATGGTTCCCAAAGACTGGCGTATAGCGGAAGTAGTGCCTATATTCAAAAAGGGAAGTAAAGCTGAACCATGTAATTATAGACCAGTTAGTCTTATATCTATAGTGGGGAAAGTATTGGAAGGTATTCTAAGAGATAGTATTCAGAAGTTCCTTGAAGTCATTAAAAGGAATCAACATGGGTTTATGAAGGACAGATCCTGTCAAACTAACTTACTTGGCTTTTATGAAACAGTAAGCGCAAACCTAGATCAGGGTAAAGACGTGGATGTAATCTTTTTAGACTTTGCCAAAGCATTCGATACTGTACCACACATGAGACTTATCTACAAGCTACAAGAATCAGGGCTAGGAAGCACAATATGCACTTGGGTCAAAAACTGGTTAGATAACAGGGAGCAGCGCGTTGTGGTTAATGGATCTTTTTCAAGTTGGACTGAAGTGCTAAGTGGTGTGCCGCAAGGCTCAGTATTAGGACCGCTATTGTTCAATATTTTCATTAACGACCTAACAGAAGGTCTAGAGAGCATGGTGTCAATTTTTGCAGATGATACCAAATTGTGTAAGGCTATAAATACAGAGGAGGATGCCGAGTCTCTTCAGAATGACTTAGTTAAATTAGAAGCATGGGCAGCCAAATGGAGAATGCGCTTCAACACAGACAAGTGTAAGGTAATGCACTGTGGTAACAAGAACAAAAATTACACCTACCTACTAAATGGGGTAAAATTAGGGGATTCTGTACTGGAAAAGGACTTAGGTGTCCTCATAGATAGCAAGCTAAGCAGTAGTACCCAAAGTAGGACTGCAGCAAAGAAGGCTAATAAGATATTAGCATGCATAAAACGGGGTATTGATGCTAGGGACGAGAGTATTATACTCCCGTTATATAAATCACTAGTGAGGCAACACCTTGAATACTGTGTACAATTCTGGGCACCGTACTACAAAAAGGATATCCTGGAGCTTGAAAAGGTACAGAGAAGGGCAACCAAACTAATTAAGAGCATGGAGACGATGGAATACAAGGAAAGGCTTGAAAGACTAGGCATGTTTACATTGGAAAAGCGGAGACTAAGAGGGGATATGATCAACATCTACAAATATATAAGGGGACAATACACAGAGCTTGCGCGGGACCTGTTTTTGGTTAGATCAACACAGAGGACTCGTGGACACTCGCTTAGGTTAGAGGAGAGGAGATTCCGCACAATACGGCGTAAAGGCTTTTTCACGGTAAGGACAATACGTGTTTGGAATTCCCTGCCCGAGGGAGTTGTAATGGCGGAATCTGTCAACACCTTTAAGAATGGGTTAGATAAATTCCTAATGGATAAGGATATCCAGGGGTATGGTGCATAGTCATGCATTATAGTTACTATAAATAGGGATAAAATGCAACGGCTGACAGCAGCATCAGTCAGAAATTTTAGTCAAATCATCATGCATAGGAGACCACAAATAGGTTGAACTCGATGGACAATTGTCTCTTTTCAACCTCAGATACTATGTTACTTATTGGGGATCTGTCTCCATATAAATATCCCTGTGTGTGTGTGTGGGGGGGGGTGTCGGTACGTGTGTCGGCATGTCTGAAGCTGAAGGCTCTTCTAAGGAGGAGGTCGAGCAGATGATTGTGGTGTCTCCGTCGGCAACGCCGACACCTGATTGGTTGGACACGTGGAATGTTTTAAATGCAAATGTGACATTATTACATAAAAGGTTGGACAAAGCAGAGTCCAGGGAAAAAGCAGGGAGTCAATCCATGGCTCTGACTGTGTCACAGGGCCCTTCAGGGTCTCAAAAATGTCCCCTATCCCAAATAGCAGACACTGATAACGACACGGATCCTGACTCCAGTGTCGACTACGATGATACAAGGTTACACCCAAGGGTGGCAAAAAGTATTCATTATATGATTATTGCAATAAAAGATGTTTTGCATATCACAGATGACCCCTCTGTCCCTGACACGAGGGTACACATGTTTAAGGAAAAGAAACCTGAGGTGACATCTCCCCCATCTTATGAGCTGAACGCATTATTTGAAAAAGCTTGGGAAACTCCAGACAAAAAACTGCAGATTCCCAAAAGAATTCTTATGGCGTATCCTTTCCCGGCACAGGACAGGGTACGGTGGGAATCCTCGCCCAGGGTAGACAAGGCCTTGACGCGCTTATCTAGGAAGGTTGCGCTACCGTCTCCAGACACGGCAGCCCTCAAGGATCCTGCTGATCGCAGGCAGGAAACGATTTTAAAATCAATTTATACACATACGGGTGCTTTGCTCAGACCGGCAATAGCATCGGCTTGGGTTTGTAGCGAGGTAGCAGCTTGGACAGATACCTTGTCAGCTGATATTGATACCCTAGATAGGAATGCCATTTTATTGACCTTAGGTCACATCAAAGACGCAGTCTTATATATGAGGGACGCTCAGAGAGACATCGGCCTACTAGGTTCAAGGGCCAACGCCATGGCGATTTCTGCTAGGCGAGCACTGTGGACCCGCCAGTGGACGGGTGATGCCGACTCAAAAAGGCATATGGAAGTTTTACCTTACAAGGGTGAGGTTTTATTTGGGTAAGGTCTTGCGGACCTGGTTTCCACAGCTACCGCGGGTAAATCTACTTTTTTGCCTTATGTTCCCCCACAGCAAAAGAAAACGCCACAGTATCCGATGCAGTCCTTTCGGTCGCATAAGTCCAGAAGAGGTCGGGGCTCTTCCTTCCTCGCCAGAGGTAAGGGTAAAGGGAAAAGAATGCCTGCTACGGCCAGTTCCCAGGAACAGAAGTACTCCCCGGCTTCTACTAAATCCACCGCATGACGCTGGGGCTCCACTGAGAGAGTCCGCTCCGGTGGGGGCACGTCTTCGACTCTTCAGCCACGTCTGGGTTCAGTCGGACGTGGATCCTTGGGTGATGGAAATTGTATCCCACGGCTACAAGCTGGAATTCGAAGACGTGCCTCCCCGCCGATTCTTCAAATCGGCTTTACCAACGTCTCCCCCAGAGAGGGAGATAGTTTTAGCTGCAATTCAAAAGCTGTGTCTACAGCAAGTGATTATCAAGGTTCCCTTAATTCAACAGGGAAAAGGGTATTATTCAACCCTATTTGTGGTCCTGAAACCGGATGGCTCGGTCAGACCCATTCTAAACTTAAAATCCCTGAACCTGTACTTAAAAAGGTTAAAGTTCAAGATGGAATCGCTCAGGGCAGTGATCTCCAGCCTGGAAGGGGGGGATTTTATGGTGTCACTAGACATAAAGGATGCATACCTTCATGTCCCCATTTATCCTCCTCATCAGGCGTACCTGAGATTCGCTGTACAGGACTGTCATTACCAATTTCAGACGTTGCTGTTTGGGCTTTCCACGGCCCCGATGGTTTTCACCAAGGTAATGGCGGAAATGATGGTACTCCTGCGCAGGCAAGGAGTCACAATTATCTCGTACTTGGACGATCTCCTGGTAAAAGCGAGATCAAAGGAACAGTTGTAGAAAAGCGTGTTGCTCTCCCTGAGAGTGCAGCAGCAACATGGCTGGATCCTAAATCTACCAAAGTCACAGTTGGTTCCAACATCTCTGCTGTCTTTCTTAGGCATGATTCTGGACACAGAACAAAAGAGGGTTTTTTTTCCCCGATGGAAAAAGCCCAGGAACTCCAGAACATGGTCAGAGACCTGTTAAAACCAAAAAGAGTGTCAGTCCATCAATGCACTTGAGTACTGGGTAAAATGGTGGCGACCTACGAGGCCATCCCCTTCGGCAGGTTTCATGCGAGGACTTTTCAGTGGGACCTTCTGGACAAGTGGTCCGGGTCCCACCTTCAAATACATCAGAAAATAACCCTGTCCCCCAGGGCCAGGGTGTCTCTCCTGTTGTGGCTGCAGAGTGCTCACCTTCTAGAAGGTCGCAGGTTAGCCATTCAGGACTGGGTTCTGGTGACCACGGACGCGAGCCTCGGAGGATGGGGAGCAGTCACACAAGGAAGGAAGTTTCAGGGACTGTGGTCAAGTCAGGAGGCTTGCCTATACATCAACATACTGGAATTAAGGGCCATATACAACGGCCTAAGACAAGCGGAGAATCTTCTTCGCGACCTGCCGGTTCTGATTCAATCAGACAACGTCACAGCCGTGGCTCATGTAAACCGCCAAGGAGGGACAAGGAGCAGAGTGACAATGGCGGAAGCCACCAGGATTCTGCGCTGGGCAGAAAATCACGTAAGCGCTCTGTCGGCGGTATTCATTCCGGGAGTGGACAACTGGGAAGCAGACTTCCTCAGCAGACACGATCTCCATCCAGGAGAGTGGGGACTTCATCAAGAAGTCTTTGCAGAAATAACAAGTCTTTGGGGACTTCCTCAAATAGACATGATGGTATCACGCCTCAACAAGAAGCTTCGGAGTTATTGTGCCAGGTCAAGGGACCCTCAAGCAGTAGCGGTGGACGCCCTGGTAACACCATGGGTGTTTCAGTCGGTCTATGTGTTCCCTCCTCTTCCTCTCATCTCAAAAATATTGAGAATCATAAGACGAAAAAGAGTACGGACAATACTCATTGTTCCAGATTGGCCTCGAAGGGCCTGGTATTCAGATCTTCAGGAGATGCTCACAGAAGTTCTGTGGTCTCTTCCTCTCAGGGAGGACCTGTTGCAGCAGGGACCCTGCGTGTTCCAAGACTTTCAGCGGTTACGTTTGACGGCATGGCGGTTGAACACCGAATCCTAGCGGGGAAGGGTATTCCGGAAGAAGTCATCCCTACTCTGATAAAGGCTAGGAAGGAAGTGACGGCGAAACATTATCACCGTATCTGGAGGAAGTATGTATCTTGGTGTGAAGCCAGGAATGCTCCTACGGAAGATTTCCACTTGGGCCGTTTTCTCCACTTTCTACAGACAGGAGTGGATATGGGCCTAAAGCTAGGCTCCATTAAGGTACAGATTTCGGCCCTATCTATATTCTTCCAGAAGGAATTGGCTTCTCTCCCAGAAGCCCAAACTTTTGTAAAGGGAGTGCTACACATCCAGCCTCCTTTTGTGCCCCCAGTGGCACCATGGGACCTTAACGTGGTGTTACAGTAACTAAAATCTCACTGGTTTGAACCTCTTCAAACAGTTGAATTAAAGTTTCTCACTTAGAAAGTGGTCATGTTGTTGGCCTTGGCATCTGCAAGGCGGGTGTCCGAATTGGCGGCCTTGTCTCATAAGAGCCCCTATCTCATTTTCCGTGAGGATAGAGCAGAGTTGAGGTCTCGTCCTCAATTTTTGCCTAAGGTGGTGTCATCGTTTCATATGAACCAACCTATTGTGGTGCCTGTGGCTACGGGAGACTTGGAGGATTCCAAATCCCTTGATGTAGTCAGGGCCTTAATTACGTAGCCAGGACGGCTCGGGTTAGGAAAACAGAGGCACTGTTTGTCCTGTATGCAGCCAACAAGGTTGGCACTCCTGCTTCTAAGCAGACTATTGCTCGCTGGATCTGTAATACGATTCAGCAGGCTCATTCTACGGCTGGATTGCCGTTACCAAATTCAGTAAAGGCCCATTCCACTAGGAAGGTGGGCTCTTCTTGGGCGGCTGCCCGAGGCGTCTCGGCCTTACAGCTTTGCCGAGTAGCTACTTGGTCGGGTTCAAACACTTTTGCAAAATTCTACAAGTTTGATACCCTGGCTGAGGAGGACCTCATGTTTGCTCAATCGGTGCTGCAGAGTCATCCGCACTCTCCCGCCCGGTTTGGAGCTTTGGTATAATCCCCATGGTCCTTACGGAGTCCCCAGCATCCTCTAGGACGTAAGAGAAAATAAGATTTTAAACCTACCGGTAAATCTTTTTCTCCTAGTCCGTAGAGGATGCTGGGCGCCCGTCCCAGTGCGGACATATTTCTGCATGACTTGTATATAGTTATTGCTTACATAAGGGTTATGTTACAGTTAAGATCAGTTGTTGGCTGATACGGTTTTTTTCATACTGTTAACTGGTTGCGTATATTCCAGGTTATACGGTGTGGATGGTGTGGGCTGGTATGAATCTTGCCCTTGGATTAACAAAAATCCTTGCCTCGTACTGTCCGTCTCCTCTGGGCACAGTTTCTCTAACTGAGGTCTGGAGGAGGGGCATAGAGGGAGGAGCCAGTGCACACCCATTCTAAAGTTCTTTGTAGTGCCCATGTCTCCTGCAGAGTCCGTCTATACCCCATGGTCCTTACGGAGTCCCCTGCATCCTCTACGGACTAGGAGAAAAAGATTTACCAGTAGGTTTAAAATCTTATTTTTTCACGTTTGTGTGTAGAATTTTGAGGGAAAAAATTAATTTATTCCAGTCTGGAATAAGGCTGTAACATAAAAAAATGTGGAAAAAGTGAAGCGTTGTGATTTTCTTTGCGGATGCACTGTATCACAGAACTGCTAGTACTGCAGTAGCACATTAGTAAACTATGTTAACCAGTGCATCAGGGTTTTTTTTTTTTTATTTGTGTATATTATACTTGCAACAATGTTAATTAAGAGGCGCACAATACTATAACTGGGGGTTGCCTTCCAGCTGCTGCTGGTGGGAGACGGTTGCATATGATATCACTGTGTCACTACTGCAAGGACTGCATATAATAATATAGTAATAGACAGTCCAAGTAAAAAAGACATACAGCACTCCAAGGACAATGCTGAAATACAGAAAATGTATTCTGCATATCAATCTATCGTAAAACAAATCGGTTTGATTATACAGAGATTGCGCAATTTATACAAATGTAATGTGTTATTTGTTGGCATTGATTGTATTTAAGATATGATCTGGGTAGTTTCAATAATTACTAAAGTGATCGATGTTTAAAAATAAGTGCCTTCTGGGAAGTTTCAATGATCTGATACAGCACTTGCATTAGAATTATACATTTACTTACTTCCCGCAGCCATGCAATCACTGCCAGTAGATGAAGACTCCACTTTCATTTCTAGTCTCACACACTGTGACTCTGAAAATATGACAAGTACAGCATGAGTCTAAATGACAATTATGTTGAGTGGACCTAGATTTACGGGGTTTAGTGCTGATTATGGGAGATTATTTGAAAGGTAGGGAAGTTATTTGGGCAGAAAGGGGTTAAACAGTGTCTGTTCTTTTTGTATTCTGATTTTAATTTGTAATTCTAATTGCAAATGAAAGAAATCAGGGCTGAACCTGTAACGATGCGGAATTGTTAATGAGGTTCACAGAAACTACTTCACACCGCCTCTCCCATTAGAGCCTCCCTCCTTGGGATACCAGTTTTCTGTTTTGTGCTAGTGCAGGTGGTTGTTTTTGTGTGTGTGTGTGTGGGGGGGGGTTGTAATCATTTTCTATTCTCTTAATCTGATTTATAATAGATTTTATGAAGGACCTTGTGTACCCTCATGAATAACTTGTAGCTGTAGTGCCTGCAAATAGTGAGAATTATCTGTAATAAACCAGAAGACCACAACAGTAAGCACTGTCGGAATAATTTAATATATTTATGGTAACACAAAACAATCTATACCCAGACATATGTAGGGAATTGCCAATAAAAAGCTCTATATTGCGGGCCAAACAATTCATATGTAAATAGGAATTTGCAATAGCCAGGTGGTCACACAAATGTAGCAATTCAAACATCTTAATTTATGATGAAAATTGGTAACCAGAATTGCATGCTTTTGTTTAGAATCCAAAGCTTCAGTAGAACAGGGTCTGATTGGTGAATAGGTTTACAGAGGAAATCTCTTTGGCACTCCTGCTTCTAAGCAGACTATTGCTCGCTGGATCTGTAATAATGCCTGAGGGTCCCTCCTTTATTAGTGTTCCCTCCAGGATTGTTTTTGCAGGCAGGTCGCCGAGGTTCGTGGTGTTACGCGCGATAACCTGAAAAGGGGGCATGGCCCTGCCGGCATTACTATTGAGGGCGGTCCGGCCCCTTTGACGTCATTAATACCCCACAAAACGTCATTAATGCCCCTTCAACGTCATTAATGCCCCTTCGACATCATTAATGCCCCTTTAGCTGTCATTATCACTGGGGCTTCCCTTAAGCTCTCCCTTTAATGTGAATGGATGCAGCCTCTTCACGCAGCGGCAGGCTTTGTTAGCAGGGCGCCGCTAAAGGGACAGGGCGCAGTTTGCCTTTTAAAAATCGGGCAGGACGCAGCACCCTGCTACAACACCCTCGAGCGAAGACTGTTTGTGTCAGGTTCTAGACTGTGCACTGAAATTATTTATTGTTACTATACCCGATTATGGATGGACTTGGGTGCTTAGTTCATTTCTATGCTCTCTACACATAGATTAGCCTTCCTGCCATTTTAAATGATGCGCCCCCTCAGGCTTGATGGGTGCCTTCTCCAGACTGAGACAGAGCTCTGGCACTTGGCATTGTGTTTCACTCCAAAATCCCTATGATAGTCTTGATATTTCATTGTACTCTGCACAGATTCAAGGCACCTCAAGCCAGATGCCAGTGGCCCAAAAACATAACCAAGCCTCCTCAATTTTTCACAATGGGTATGATGTTCCTTTCTTATACAGCTTTAATTTTTTTCATACGCGAACATAGAGCTATTGTGACTTAGCTGTTTGGGCGCCCAAACATGTCGCTTTTCGCACACTTCAACTCGCCACCACCGGGCGGTGCGAGCTGAAAAGCAGATGCCAGCAGTCACCCTGTCTGAATAGCTCAGTTTGTGCGCCGTCTAGTGGCTGCCGGCAGATAAACATTTGAATTCCGCACTATGTGTTAAAGTACAAAAGCAGGAAATTTTATAGGTTCAAAAAAACTGGATTTAATTGAATAGGCCGAAGTTAAAAAGTCCAAAAAAGATTGAGGCTACTGCTGTTTTTTTAGACCCATTAAGTTTTCAAAGCTAATTTAATTCTCCCCTAAGTATTTGATACATGATCTAATTAAATGTACTATTGTCTTGTGTTATTTGACTAGATTAATTATTTTCTAATTTATAGTGTATCTGAAAAAAGAAATCCATTCCTCCACATGGAGCAAATAATTAACATACAGATGCATCCTCATACATCTAGCCTCAATACACCATGCAGCGCGAAATGCAGACGGGCGTCTTTTAATTTTTTTGCTGAACAGGCGTCTTAGTCACAACGGAGTGTAGCTAGGATGCACGAGGAGATTTTATATGAAACACATACTGTGAGTCTGTATATGAAGCAGAATAGAATTTAGTATGGAAAAAAGTCCACTTCATAATCAGATTCAGAGACTCAGTCACACACAGATTTAGTTTACAAGTGTTGGATATCAATTAACAGCACAGTCTCCTGGTGCATACTAGCCACATTGCATTGCAACTAAGATGCATTTTCAGGAAAAAAAGATGGAGACCCTGGAAGATTTACAACTGACCTGGTGTGCCAGAAGGGCTGTTTGGCGTGACTGCAGCAAAGACGTACGCATCTGTAACTCATCCCAAACAACACAATGGGGTATATTTACTAAGGTCCCGATTTTGACCGAGATGCCGTTTTTTCATCAAAGTGTCATCTCGGTAATTTACTAAGCAATAATCACGGCAGTGATGAGGGCATTCGTAATTTTTTGGAAGTCCAACAAAAAAAATACGAATGAATACACCATCGGTCAAAACGCGGCTGTTTAAGTATGAATCTCGGTAATTTACTAAGAAGTGCAAAGCAAAAAAAAAAAAAAACACTGCCGTGAAAAATTACAACTCGTAAAAAAGTGCTAAAAAAAAAACAGACCTGCTTTTTTAATCCGTGATTGTATAGGCATGCAGGGATCCATGAGATCCGTGCATGTATATCAGTGGGAAGGGGTGGGAAAGTGGTTATTTTCTTTAAAAAAATTGCGTGGGGTCCCCCCTCCTAAGCATAACCAGCCTCGGGCTCTTTGAGCCGATCCTGGTTGCAGAAATATGGTGAAAAAATTGACAGGGGTTCCCCCATATTTAAGCAACCAGCATCGGGCTCTGCGCCTGGTCCTGGTTCCAAAAATACGGGGGACAAAAAGAGTAGGGGTCCCCCGTATTTTTAAAACCAGCACCGGGCTCCACTAGCTGGACAGATAATGCCACAGCCGGGGGTCACTTTTATATAGTGCCCTGCGGCCGTGGCATCAAAAATCCAACTAGTCACCCCTGGCCGGGGTACCCTGGGGGAGTGGGGACCCCTTCAATCAAGGGGTCGTCCCCCCCCAGCCACCCAAGGGCCAGGGGTGAAGCCCGAGGCTGTCCCCCCCCCCCCCCCCCCCCCCCATCCAATTGGCTGCGGATGGGGGGCTGATAGCCTTTTGTGAAAATGAAAAGATATTGTTTTGAGTAGCAGTACTACAAGGCCCAGCAAGCCTCCCCCGCATGCTGGTACTTGGAGAACCACAAGTACCAGCATGCGGCGGAAAAACGGGCCCGCTGGTACCTGTAGTACTACTACTAAAAAAATACCCAAAAAAAGACAAGAGACACACACCTTGAAAGTAAAGATTTATTACATACATCCACACAAACATACATACATACTTACCTTATGTTCACACGAGGGTCGGTCCTCTTCTCCAGTAGAATCCATGGGGTACCTGTTGAATAAATTCTACTCACCAGATCCAGGGTCCCAGGCTCCTCGTAGCATCCATTTGTAATCCACGTACTTGAATAAAATAAAAATACGGAGAGCCGAGCCACGCACTGAAAGGGGACCCATGTTTGCACATGGGCCCCCTTTCCCCGAATGCCAGAAACCCACTCTGACTGATGTCTAAGTGGGTTTCTTCAGCCAATCAGGGAGCGCCACGTTGTAGCACCCTCCTGATCGGCTGTGTGCTCCTGTACTGTCTGACAGGCGGCACACGGCAGTGTTACAATGTAGCGCCTATGCGCTCCATTGTAACCAATGGTGGGAACTTTGTGGTCAGCGGTGAGGTCACTTTCGGTCAACCGCAGGGCAGAAAGTTCTCACCATTGGTTACAATGGAGCGCATAGGCGCTACATTGTAACACTGCCGTGTGCCGCCTGTCATACAGTACAGGAGCACACAGCCGATCAGGAGGGTGCTACAACGTGGCGCTCCCTGATTGGCTGAAGAAACCCACTTAGACATCAGTCAGAGTGGGTTTCTGGCATTCGGGGAAAGGGTCCCATGTGCAAACATGGGTCCCCTTTCAGTGCGTGGCTCGGCTCTCCGTTTTTTTATTTTATTCAAGTATGTGGATTACAAATGGATGCTACGAGGATCCTGGGACCCTGGAGCTGGTGAGTAGAATTTATTCAACAGGTACCCCTTGGATTCTACTGGAGAAGAGGACCGATCCTCGTGTGAACATAAGGTAAGTATGTATGTATGTTTGTGTGGATGTATGTAATAAATCTTTACTTTCAAGGTGTGTGTGTCTTGTCTTTTTTTGGGTATTTTTTTAGTAGTAGTACTACAGGTACCAGCGGGCCCGTTTTTCCGTCGCATGCTGGTACTTGATGTTCTCCAAGTACCAGCATGCGGGGGAGGCTTGCTGGGCCTTGTAGTACTGCTACTAAAAACAATATCTTTTCATTTTCACAAAAGGCTATCAGCCCCCCATCCGCAGCCAATTGGATGGGGGGGGACAGCCTCGGGCTTCACCCCTGGCCCTTGGGTGGCTGGGGGGGGGGACCCCTTGATTGAAGGGGTCCCCACTCCCCCAGGGTACCCCGGCCAGGGGTGACTAGTTGGATTTTTGATGCCACGGCCGCAGGGCACTATATAAAAGTGACCCCCGGCTGTGGCATTATCTGTCCAGCTAGTGGAGCCCGGTGCTGGTTTTAAAAATACGGGGGACCCCTACTCTTTTTGTCCCCCGTATTTTTAGAACCAGGACCAGGCGCAGAGCCCGATGCTGGTTGCTTAAATATGGGGGAACCCCTGTCATTTTTTTCCCCATATTTCTGCAACCAGGGTCGGCTCAAAGAGCCTGAGGCTGGTTATGCTTAGGAGGGGGAACCCCACGCATTTTTTTTCTCCGTTTTACAGTGTTTATTTAAAATAAAAAATGAACCCCAGCACGGATCACACAGATCCGGCCGAGATTCATTGTGATAAAGTCGGCAGTGTTTTGCTAATCACTGCCGTAAAAAACGGGAAAAAAACACGAATGACATCGACATCGGAACAAATGAAAAATCCGAATACGGCAGCTTAGTAAATTAGGCGTAATAAATTCAAAAAGTTGCAGTTTTACACTTTCGATGTCATTCGTGATTGAACTTTGACCTTTTTCCGAAAATTACGAATGTTAGTAAATATACCCCAATGTCTGCTGAATTCAGAAGCTGAGAAATTCTGTAATGAATTAAGAAAACTTATTGTGAATATATATGTTTTTTTTTTTTTTTTTAGCTTGTTCTTAGAAAATGGTGTGAACTGATCCCGGGCGCAGAGTTCAGATGTTTTGTTAAAGAGAACAAACTTATAGGTAAGGCTTGACTAAAAATGTGCAAATAATTTTTGTATAAATTGTTTGTGAGTTACAAAATTCAATTAAATAGTAGAGTATAAAATGCAGGAATATGTTAGTTTGACATATCTCTCAATGTGTGTCGGAACATTGATGGCTGGATTATTAAGTTGGACTAGCCCAATACTTGTTGTAGTCTTATGGGAAAATTATTTTATTAAAATTTTAGTCTATTCTAAATAATACATGAACTTTGAAATGCATATTTGTTCTTCGGGTCCATGGTCTCCACAGTGTTAACCTTGGGTATGGCTGGTGGAGACCAGGACTGGCACTGGACAGCAAAGCTTGTGAGCCTCCCAGGATGCACTGGGCTTCTCTTCCCTCATACCCCATCCCCATGCTCAGGCACTTCAGTTTTTTTTCGGTGCCAGCAGGAGCAGTTTACCACTGAACAGGGGCTGCAGCAATGCAGCCCAAGCTTTATTTTTTTCTATTTTTATTTTCATTTTTAATGAGCATTGAGCACCTGGCAGTCCAGGGGACACCAGTGCTGATGCTCCACCACCCCCATCGGGCCGCGACACCACAAGTGGGTCGGTGAGTTTGGCGGGACCCTTGCACCTTTCCACTACCAGAGGCACAGTGGACACCCAGCACAGCACCGGACACATGGGGGAAAGGTAAGAAGGGTTCCTGCTTGCAGGACCCATGTGTTGCGCAGTCCTATGCCGCTGAGACCGGCGGCATAGGACTGCGCAACACATGGGTCCTGCAAGCAGGAACTCTTCTTACCTGACGTGGTCCCAGACCATTAAGTGCCCTGCGGACACACTAGACTACCAGGGCTGCATGTATACTGGTGCTGGGGATCCTTGTAATGGCCAGGAGTACCGGTGGTGGAAGTCAGCAAGGGGAGGTCAGCGCGTCTCCAGCCGCCCCTCCCCCAGCCCAAGGTGCCATTCCACAGCGGTCTTCCTAACTTGGGCTGCTCCTCCCTCATCCTCCTTCCTCTAGAAATGATGGGCATCACAGAGCTATACAGGTCTTCAGGAGCATTGAGCGAAGTCTCCCTGTATACCTCTCCTCACAGTCAGGTTATGCACAGCGCTGCATCCTACCAGCCAGAGCCGGATTAAGGGGGGGTCCCGGGGATACGTACCCCCGGGCCCCCCTTTCCCAAAGGGCCCCCTGCCACACCATGACACCAAAGATCGGATCTCTCTTCCGATCCGATCTGTGGTGTTGTGCTCCCGTCCGCACTGCAGCGGTGGCCGTACAAACAGGACAGCTGAGCGACGGCTCAGCTGTCCAATAACGTATGAGTGAAGTAGGCTGCCCCAATGGCTGAGCGGCAGGCTGCTTCATTCATACATGATTGGAGAGCTGATCCGTCGCTCTGCTGTCTGTGCGGTTGGCGGGGACGGGAGCGCAATTCGTTCACTGGATGGTATGTGAGTGACATCACCCCCCCGGTCCTCCTCCTCCTCTCTTGAATAGGGGTCCCACTGTTTTAAGTACCCCGGGCCCCCCAGCGACTTAATCCGGCTCTGCTACCAGCCTTTCTACACATGGCTGAGTAGTTGATCTCAGTGCCTTCTGCAGTTAAATTACATTTGTACATTGTATGTGACTTATGCTAGTGTTACTGCTTGTACTTCTCCCTTAATGTACATTATATTACTTTACCTGTACTTTTTTTTTTTTTTTTAATCACAAGTGACCATTGAATACTGATGTATATAGGGTTTATTCTTCCAACACATTACAGTACATTGTATTTGTGAGGGCTCATTGTCACATACTGTTCCAGCTGCACGCTTCACATTATCATATAGTGTGTGTACACTCCTTGCAGTTATGTCTAACAAAAGCAAGGCTAAGTAAACTAGGGCATCTACTCTGGTAACATGTAATGCCTGTAACATGGAGGTTTTACTTCAGGATTTATCACAGGGTGGTCAGAGCACAGCTTGTCTTGTGCCTCTGAGCACATCAGCCACCCAGTTACAGTACAAGAGCCTCCATGGGCATCTTTTTCTACTTTACTTGCAAAAATCGCTCCCCCTATAGGTCTACCACAACCATTACAACCTACTGTGGCTCCCCCTATGGGTCAGACTTTGGCTGCTTTCTCTGCTGCATTTCAGAACATTGTACATGGCCAGGTAACACTGCTTGTACCTACTACCACTAAGCGTACTGTGCCTTCCGCACAGTTTAGGCCACTCTCTGATTTTAAGGAATCATCAGCTACTGCAGATCAAGCTAAGATTTCTGATGTAGAATCCCCCTCAGGGGAGGACCAGGAGCCACACTTCAAATTTAATGTGGCTGCGTTAATTAGGGCAGTCAAATTCTCACTTTAACTAGAAGATGCTGAATCAGCCCCTATAACTAAAGATGTTCTGTGCAAACGAAAAAAGGTAGTGATAGCTGAGTTTCCACACTCGGATTACTTCTAGGAAGCTAGGAATGAGGCATGGAAAACTCCTACTAAGAAATTTACACTTCCCAAAAGGCTCAGCTCCTATTACCCTGATTGTGCAAAATGGAAAAATGGTGGATGCTCCTGTGACACGTTTAATTAAAAGTTCCATCCTTCCTATTCCGACCTTTCTTAAGGAACTACCGGATAGACAACTTGATGCTTGTCTTAAATCTTTGTACTTCCTTAAAGGAGCCACAGCCAGAACGGTCATGGCTACAGCCTGGGTGGCTAAAGGCATGGAAAATTGGGCAGACAACCGTGAGCACAGTTTACGTGTGAACCTACCAAGGAGCAATTGTCTCTAATTGCCAATATCAGGGATGCGGCCTATTACATTGGTGAAGCTGCTTTGGATTCTGTTCTGTTATCCCTCAAAGCATCCGCTGTTTCCGTTGCAGCATGCTGCATAGTGTGGCTCCGTTCCTGGAAAGCAGATTTGGACGCCAAGAAAACGCTGGAAGCCCTGCAGTACAAGGGCGAATTCCTATTTGGACCGGAACTGGATAAGATTTCCAATAACCTGGCAACCGTTAAGACAGCTTGCCTACTCTCGGCTTCCTTACTGCGGCTTCGGACTTAATCCTTTCGTCCACGGGGCAAGACCAAACGTCAGTCCTTTCAAAGACTATCTCACACAGTCAAGGCCTCCAAACCCCAAACCAAGCAGGCCTGGGCAGCTAGAAGTCCAAATACCAAGCCGGAGGATAAACCCTCATCCTGACGGGGCACACCTCCCCCTGAGGGACCCCAGGGTGGGAGGCCAACTTCTTCAGTTTGCTCATGCATGGCGTCAAATCACAACAGACACCTGGGTCCTAGAAGAGGTCTCATGGGTATGCTGTATGACTTTCCTACCACTCCATCGACAGACCCTGGAAAAGCACAGGCACTGAAGGGAGTCATTCACTCCTTACTACAGTCCAGTGTCATTTATCCCTGTTCCACGGCCTCAACAGAAACTAAATTGGTAATACAGTCCCATTCTGAATCTCCCTGGATATACAGGATGTACCTATAGCACCCTGTCATCTACAATATCTCTGCTTTGCTGTCCCACATCAGCATTTCCAATTCCAGACCCTACCCTTTGGACTGTCCACAGCTCCCAGGGTGTTCACCAAGCTCATGGCGGTGATGGCGGCTCATCTTCGGTGATGGGGAATTTGAATATTCCCTTACTTAGACGACCTCCTTCTTCTGGTGCACTCTCCAGAGGTACTGTACCATCACCTACAGGTGACGGTGTAATTTCTGCAGTGTCACGGATGGCTGATCAACTGGGCCAACTCCTCGCTCGTCCCATCTCAGAGGATTCTCCACCTCGGAGCACTAATGAGTGCCCAAATACAATGCATCTTCCTTCCTCAGGACAAGGTTGCAGCATTGCAGTTGCACATCCACAACCTACTTCACAGTCAAAGGATCCATTCGGTAATGCAGACCCTGGGCTCCATGGTATCCACCTTCGACATGGTGCAAACACCCTATTTCACTCCAGGCCTTTTAAACACTTGATACTCTCCAGATGGAATGGTCTACTACAGCAAATCAAATATCAGACAATGATTCTACCGCAGGATGTTGGGGAGTTCCTCTCATGGTGACTACACACATCCACCCTGGACAAGGGGTGGCCATTCTGGATTCAATACTGAGCGCTTCTCACCATAGATGCCAGCTTCTGGGAGGGGGGAGCTGTCACGGGCAATCACTCCTTTCAGGGCCGCTGGTCTCTGACGAAAATGGGTCTTCTGATCAACGTCCTGGAACTTCAAAGCTCAAGACCTTCTACAGGGTTATCCAGTGCAATCCAGTCAGACAACACCACGGCAGTGGCTTTTATAAATCAACAGGGAGGCACTTGCAGTGCAGCAGTGATGCATGAAGTAACTCGGATTCTTTCCTGGGCAGAACTCCATCTTCCGGCTGTCTCCGCAATATTTATTCCGGGAGTCCTCAACTGGGGCGCATTTGTTAAGATATCTTTCAGATTCCCTATATAGGAAATACTTACCTAGGAGATATATATATATGAAGAGGGGAGATCTATAATATATATGAAGAGGGGAGATCTATATTCCTCGTTAAAGGTTTGGATCTGCTTTCCTTAGAAGTAATCTAAAAATGAAGATCATCTTTATGAACGAAGTTCTGGTCATGCCAAAAAATGGGATATATAACTGATACTTGTTATCGATATTAATATAGTAATGTAAGGAAATACATCTGCTAGCCACGTATGTTTTGGGACAATGAAAATCGGACCAAACATTGTGGCTATAGTCGGGATAATGATTAAATCAGTTCTATCAATAGGTATATGTGTGTGTGGGAAATATCTCTTGTATAATATGTATATATTTTATTGATACGTGTTGCTATATTAAGTGTTAAAAAGGGTATTAAGTTGTGGGATTGGTAGGTCTATATGAGAGTCTATGGGGGTCATTCTGACCCGTTCGCACGCAGCGGATATTCGCTGCAGTGCGAACTGGTCGAAACTGCAGCTGTACGGTGCCCACATTGCACATGCGCATCGTTGCCCAGCGACGGCAGTCGCCAGGCAACGACACCAGGACCGAAGAAAGCGATCGCAGGCCCGATCGCAAGAAGATTTACAGCGGGAAGGAGGATCGGGGCGTCTACTCACCATTTCCCGGGCGTGTTAAGGCGAACGCAGGCGTGTCCAGGCGTTTGGAGGGCGGATGTCTGACGTCACCGCCGGGACCTTCATCGCTGGATCCGTCGCACTGGGTAAGTAGATGCAGGGCTGGTCTTGTTTTGCATTAAACTTTTTTAGCATAGCAGGGCTGCACAAGTGATCGCAGCCCTGCTATGCTAAAATAAACTCCCCCCATAGGCGGCGTTTAGTTGATCGCACGAGCAGCAAAAAGTTGCTACGTGCGATCAACTCGGAATGACCACCTATATGCGTATGTGTCAATGGTATTGAGATGTTTTTATTTATTTGTGGTCTCTATCAGTAATAGAATTTTTATTAGTATTTATAAATAAAGACGTAGTAAATATTGTATAACTTTGGATGATAACGGTATTCAAACTGGCTGTTGCTTCAGAGAGAGACCACAGAATGTAAATACAGAGTTCAATTATGCTAATACAATTTGGTGTATTTATACATAATAATTGTATAGAAGGAGTGATTGACGACAATTTGAGCATATGTATACGGAGGTGTCGGCCTCAATGATTGGTCCATGATGAGGTCCGTCTCGGATACTTTGTGACGACAAAATTTACACTGGCATCAGTGCAAGGTTATGCTTAACTATACGAGTCACACATGCGCTGTAAGAGATTTCAAAACGAGGCTTGGATAACAGCGGATGTACCGCTTTGAAAGATCTCCAACGACAATGTGCATAATGGTGGAACACCGCTCTAAAAACTAAACAGGGAGACTGCTGTCCCATAACCTCTGAGGAAGCCGCTGACCCCTAGAGGAGGCGGAGAAATGCGTCAGAAGCCCTTACTGCACATTGCACAAGCCGGCATTGTCTCACCAACTACAAGGACGATAATATTCCTGACAGCTGGTTCTCCAGGTGCTCCTAAAAAATTGGAACCTACAAGGTATGCAGAGACATCAGGCCCTCTTCAGTGGCTGAGTGAGTGGGTTGCTACCCAGGAATTGCCTGACTTTTTATATTGTCATGGCCAGGACTAAGAACGGTTACAAAGCAGTGCATGTTTTAGCACACCTAGTGCATAAAATCCTCTTAAATGACAGACTAATTTATCTGACGTCCTAGTGGATGCTGGGAACTCCGTAAGGACCATGGGGAATAGCGGCTCCGCAGGAGACTGGGCACAACAAAAGAAAGCTTTAGGACTACCTGGTGTGCACTGGCTCCTCCCTCTATGACCCTCCTCCAGACCTCAGTTAGAATTTTGTGCCCGGCTGAGCTGGATGCACACTAGGGGCTCTCCTGAGCTCCTAGAAAAAGAAAGTTTATTTTAGGTTTTTTATTTTCAGTGAGATCTGCTGGCAACAGACTCACTGCTACGAGGGACTAAGGGGAGAGAAGCGAACCTACCTGCTTGCAGCTAGCTTGGGCTTCTAAGGCTACTGGACACCATTAGCTCCAGAGGGATCGAACACAGGGCCCGACCTCGATCGTCCGTTCCCGGAGCCGCGCCGCCGTCCCCCTTACAGAGCCAGAAGCAAGAAGAGTCCTGGAAATCGGCGGCAGAAGACTTCGGTCTTCAAACAAGGTAGCGCACAGCACTGCAGCTGTGCGCCATTGCTTCCCATGCACACCTCACACTCCGGTCACTGATGGGTGCAGGGCGCTGGGGGGGAGCGCCCTGGGCTGCAATATTAAGTACCTTGGCTGGCAAAAAAACACATAATATAGTCATAGAGACTATATATGTGTAAAATACCCCTGCCAGATATACATAGAAAAAAGCGGGAGAAGTCCGCCGAACAAGGGGCGGGGCTATCTCCCTCAGCACACTGGCGCCATTTTCCGTCACAGCTCCGCTGGAAGGATAGCTCCCAGGCTCTCACCTGCAGTTTCCAGACTACATAGGGTAAAAAAGAGAGGGGGGGCACTAAATTTAGGCGCAATATTGTGTATACAAGCAGCTATTGGGAAAAATCACTCAGTTATAGTGTTAATCCCTGTGTATATAGCGCTGTTGGTGTGTGCTGGCATACTCTCTCTCTGTCTCCCCAAAGGGCTTTGTGGGGTCCTGTCCTCAGTCAGAGCATTCCCTGTGTGTGTGCGGTGCGTCGGTACGGCTGTGTCGACATGTTTGATGAGGAGGCTTATGTGGAGGCAGAGCAGGTGCCGATAAATGTGATATATACAAAAGGAAGTAAGTGATTCAATGCGCTGCCAATGATCTAATGCAGCCAGTAAGACAAGAGGAACCTTCACAAACAATTCCAGAGTAATTATACAAATCGAAAATTTTGTCTTAACGGCGCAAAAATATCAAAGAGTCTTACATAAAAAATGAGAATGTGGAGTTTTCTGTGTTCCTAAAAATCCCGAAATTCTTATGTCCTTAAGTTCTTGTGAATCAATTTCCTTAAGGAAACTTAAGGACATAAGAATTTCGGGATTTTTAGGAACGCCGATAAATGTGATGTCACCCACTGCGGGGTCGACACCTGAGTGGATGGTTATGTGGAAGGAATTACGCGACAGTGTCGACTCCTTACATAAAAGGTTTGACGACATAGCAGATGTGGGACAGCCGGCTTCTCAGCCTGTGCCTGCCCAGACGTCTCTAAAGCCATCGGGGGCTCTAAAACGCCCGCTACCTCAGATGGCAGACACAGATGTCGACACGGATACTGACTCCAGTGTCGACGATGATGAGACTAGTGTACATTCCAATAGAGCCACCCGTTACATGATTACGGCAATGAAAAATGTGTTGCATATTTCTGATATTACCCCAGGTACCACAAAAAAGGGTATTATGTTTGAGGAGAAAAAACTACCAGTGGTTTTTCCCCCATCTGATGAATTAAATGAAGTGTGTGAAGAAGCGTGGGCTTCCCCCGATAAGAAACTGGTAATTTCTAAAAGGTTACTAATGGCGTACCCTTTCCCGCCAGAGGACAGGTCACGTTGGGAGACATCCCCTAGGGTGGATAAAGCGCTCACACGTCTGTCAAAAAAGGTGGCACTACCGTCTCCGGACACGGCCGCCCTAAAGGAGCCTGCAGATAGAAAGCAGGAGGCTATCCTGAAGTCTGTATATACACACTCAGGTATTATACTGAGACCGGCTATTGCTTCAGCATGGATGTGCAGTGCTGCAGCTGCGTGGTCAGATTCCCTGTCGGAAAACATTGATACCCTAGACAGGGACACTATATTGCTAACCGTGGAGCATATTAAAGACGCTGTCTTGTACATGAGAGATGCACAGAGGGATATTTGCCGGCTGGCATCTAAAATAAACGCAATGTCCATTTCTGCCAGGAGAGGATTGTGGACTCGGCAGTGGACAGGAGATGCAGATTCTAAAAGGCACATGGAAGTATTGCCTTACAAGGGTGAGGAGTTGTTTGGGGATGGTTTCTCGGACCTCGTTTCCACAGCGACAGCTGGGAAGTCAGCATGTTTACCCCATGTTCCCTCACAGCCAAAGAAAGCACCGTATTATCAGGTACAGTCCTTTCGGCCCCAGAAAGGCAAGCGGGTTAGAGGCGCGTCCTTTCTGCCCAGAGGTAGAGGGAAAAAGCTGCAACATACAGCCAGTTCCCAGGAACAAAAGTCCTCCCCCGCTTCCTCTAAGTCCACCGCATGACGCTGGGGCTCCACAGGCGGAGCCAGGTACGGTGGGGGCCCGTCTCAAGAACTTCAGCGACCAGTGGGCTCGCTCACGGGTGGATCCCTGGATTCTACAAGTAGTATCTCAGGGGTACAAGCTGGAATTCGAGACGTCTCCCCCTTGCCGTTTCCTCAAATCTGCCTTGCCGACAGCTCCCCCGGACAGGGAGGCAGTGCTGGAGGCGATTCACAAGCTGTATTCTCAGCAGGTGATAATCAAGGTACCCCTCCTTCAACAAGGACGGGGTTACTATTCCACAATGTTTGTGGTACCGAAACCGGACGGTTCGGTGAGACCCATTTTAAATTTAAAATCCTTGAACACTTATATAAGAAGGTTCAAGTTCAAGATGGAATCGCTCAGGGCGGTGATTGCAAGCCTGGACGAGGGGGATTCCATGGTATCACTGGACATCAAGGATGCTTACCTGCATGTCCCCATTTACCCTCCTCACCAGGAGTACCTCAGATTTGTGGTACAGGACTGTCATTACCAATTCCAGACGTTGCCGTTTGGTCTGTCCACGGCACCGAGGGTATTTACCAAGGTAATGGCCGAAATGATGATACTCCTTCGGAGAAAGGGAGTTTTAATTATCCCGTACTTGGACGATCTCCTTATAAAGGCGAGGTCCAGGGAACAGTTGTTGATCGGTGTAGCACTAGCTCGGGAAGTGCTACAACAGCACGGCTGGATCCTGAATATTCCAAAGTCGCAGCTGGTTCCTACAACGCGTCTACTGTTCCTGGGGATGGTTCTGGACACAGAACAGAAAAAAGTATTTCTCCCGGAGGAGAAGGCCAAGGAGTTGTCATCTCTGGTCGGAGACCTCCTGAAACCAAAACAGGTGTCGGTGCACCACTGCACGCGAGTCCTGGGAAAGATGGTGGCTTCTTACAAAGCAATTCCATTCGGAAGGTTCCATGCAAGGCTCTTTCAGTGGGATCTGTTGGACAAGTGGTCCGGATCGCATCTTCAGATGCATCGGCTGATAACCCTGTCTCCAAGGACCAGGGTGTCGCTGTTGTGGTGGCTGCAGAGTGCTCATCTTCTAGAGGGCCGCAGATTCGGCATACAGGACTGGGTCCTGGTGACCACGGATGCCAGCCTTCGAGGTTGGGGGGCAGTCACACAGGGAAGAAACTTCCAGGGACTATGGACAAGTCAGGAGACTTCCCTACACATAAATATTCTGGCACTAAGGGCCATTTACAATGCCCTAAGTCAGGCAAGACCCCTGCTTCAACACCAGCCGGTGCTGATCCAGTCAGACAACATCACGGCGGTCGCCCATGTAAACCGACAGGGCGGCACAAGAAGCAGGATGGCAATGGCAGAAGCCACAAGGATTCTCCGATGGGCGGAAAATCATGTGTTAGCACTGTCAGCAGTGTTCATTCCCGGAGTGGACAACTGGGAAGCAGACTTTCTCAGCAGACACGACCTCCACCCGGGAGAGTGGTGACTTCATCCAGAAGTCTTCCAAATGATTGTACACCGGTGGGAAAGGCCACAGGTGGACAGGATGGCGTCCCGCCTCAACAAAAAGCTAAAAAGATGTTGCGCCAGGTCAAGGGACCCTCAAGCGATAGCTGTGGACGCTCTGGTAACACCGTGGGTGTACCGGCCGGTGTATGTGTTCCCTCCTCTGCCTCTCATACCCAAGGTACTGAGACTAATAAGAAGGAGAGGAGTAAGAACTATACTCATTGTTCCGGATTGGCCAAGAAGAGCTTGGTACCCAGAACTTCAAGAAATGATCTCAGAGGACCCATGGCCTCTGCCGCTCAGACAGGACCTGCTGCAGCAGGGGCCCTGTCTGTTCCAAGACTTACCGCGGCTGCGTTTGACGGCATGGCGGTTGAACGCCGGATCCTGAAGGAAAAGGGCATTTTGGAGGAAGTTATCCCTACGCTTATTAAAGCTAGGAAAGAAGTGACCGCAAACCATTATCACCGCATATGGCGGAAATATGTTGCGTGGTGTGAGGCCAGGAAGGCCCCAACGGAGGAATTTCAGCTAGGTCGATTTCTGCACTTCCTACAATCAGGGGTGACTATGGGCCTAAAATTGGGTTCCATTAAGGTCCAGATTTCGGCTCTATCGATTTTCTTCCAAAAAGAACTGGCTTCACTACCTGAAGTTCAGACATTTGTTAAGGGAGTGCTGCATATTCAGCCCCCTTTTGTGCCCCCAGTGGCACCTTGGGATCTCAACGTGGTGTTGGATTTCCTAAAGTCGCATTGGTTTGAACCACTTAAAACCGTGGAACTAAAATATCTCACGTGGAAAGTGGTCATGCTGTTGGCCTTGGCTTCGGCCAGGCGTGTGTCAGAATTGGCGGCTTTGTCTTGTAAAAGCCCTTATCTGATTTTCCATATGGATAGGGCGGAATTGAGGACTCGTCCCCAATTTCTCCCAAAGGTGGTTTCAGCGTTTCATTTGAACCAGCCTATTGTGGTGCCTGCGGCTGCTCGTGACTTGGAGGACTACAAGTTGCTGGACGTAGTCCGGGCCCTAAAAATCTATGTTTCCAGGACAGCTGGAGTCAGAAAGACTGACTCGCTATTTATCCTGCATGCGCCCAACAAGTTGGGTGCGCCTGCTTCGAAGCAGACTATTGCTCGCTGGATCTGTAGCACGATTCAACTTGCACATTCGGCGGCTGGACTGCCGCATCCTAAATCTGTAAAAGCCCATTCCACGAGGAAGGTGGGCTCTTCTTGGGCGGCTGCCCGAGGGGTCTCGGCTTTACAACTTTGCCGAGCAGCTACTTGGTCGGAGTCAAACACATTTGCTAAATTCTACAAGTTTGATACCCTGGCTGAGGTGGACCTAGAGTTCACTCATTCGGTGCTGCAGAGTCATCCGCACTCTCCCGCCCGTTTGGGAGCTTTGGTATAATCCCCATGGTCCTTACGGAGTTCCCAGCATCCACTAGGACGTCAGAGAAAATAAGATTTTACTCACCGGTAAATCTATTTCTCGTAGTCCGTAGTGGATGCTGGGCGCCCGTCCCAAGTGCGGATTGTCTGCAATACTTGTATATAGTTATTGTTTAACTAAAGGGTTATTGTTGAGCCATCTGTTGAGAGGCTCAGTTATATTTCATACTGTTAACTGGGTATAGTATCACGAGTTATACGGTGTGATTGGTGTGGCTGGTATGAGTCTTACCCGGGATTCAAAATCCTTTCCTTATTGTGTCAGCTCTTCCGGGCACAGGATCCTAACTGAGGTCTGGAGGAGGGTCATAGAGGGAGGAGCCAGTGCACACCAGGTAGTCCTAAAGCTTTCTTTAGTTGTGCCCAGTCTCCTGCAGAGCCGCTATTCCCCATGGTCCTTACGGAGTTCCCAGCATCCACTACGGACTACGAGAAATAGATTTACCGGTGAGTAAAATCTTATTTTCTATGAGCTACAGATTGATTAATATTGGAGAAATCTGTCTATTTGTGGACTCTGAATGACTGCACAGCTATAGAGCGAAAGATAATTTATGTTCCTTTATATCAGTTGTTGCTGCTCATCTAATTTATACACAGTAATTTAGAATTTTTATGTATATCTTGAGTGTTTTATAATGCAGGCCGGTGTTTGTATGTTTACTATATGATTGTTTTTCAAATATGTTTTATTAACAGTAAAAACTATATACATCTTAATCTCCTGTCAACGCTGTCTTCTTCCTTTTTGCTGAATTAGATTAATACCAGGGAAAGGTATAGCCCTGGGATAGACAGCAGCAGATTGGAGACTGGACGTATATTTTATTTGTTTTTACCTTTATGAAATAAGAGTTTTTTACCCACACACACATCCATTGGTTTGTAATATATATGTGTACCTTATATACCTTCTATGGGCGCAAAATCTTTTTTTCTTCTGTGGATCTTACAAGTGGGCCTAGCCATGGGTCTTCGCCTGGCTTCTCTACAAGTCCAGGTCTCCGCATTGTCCGTATTGTTCCAGCAGAGACTGGCTCCCTTACCAGATGTGCGTACCTTCCTCTCTGGAATGCTGCGGATACAACCTCCATTTGTCCTGCCCTTGGTTCTTCGGGCCTTATAGTGTACTCCTTTTGAACCATTATAAAGGGTGGACCTCAAGTGGTAAACCGTGAGATTCTTTCTATTGCCCATCGCTTCAGCCTGAAGAGTCTCTGACTTGGGAGCTCTCTCCTGTCACTCCCTCTTCTTGATATTTCACCAGGACCGGGCGGTCCTTCGGACTAAACGTGGGTACCTACCTAAGGTAGTATCTAAATTCCATATCAATGAACCCATTGTGGTACTGGCATTCCGGGAGCCTGGTCTTTCACAAGAGGAAGCCTCGATGGATGTGGACCGTGCTCTCGGGATCTATGTAGACCGTGCTAGTTGCATTAGGAAAACTGATTCTATTCATCCTCTGTGGATTCAACAAGTGGGGCTAGCTGGCTATTAAGCAGATATTGGCATGTTGGCTCAGCATGGCCATCTCATAGGCTGATCTTCCTGTTCCAAGTATAGTCTCAGCTCATTCTATCCGCTCTGTGGGTCCTTCGTGGGCAGCCCACCATGGCGCGTCGGCTAAACAGCCCTGCAAGGCTGCTACGTGGTCTACTGCCCACACATTTCTTAGGTTCTATGCCTTTGATACATTTGGCCAAAATGCCCTCCTTTTCAGTTTAGGAGCGTACCCTCCCTATTACATTTTGCTTTGGGACATCCCAAGGTTAACTCTGTGGAGACCATGGACCCTGAAGTAGAAAGTAAGAGTTAATGATAAAACTACCTTCATTATCTTTTTTTTTTTTTTTTCTTCGAGGTCCATGAGATCCACAGGGCGCAGAGCTTCAATTGGTTACTTTCTCGGTCATCAGTTCCCTTCTCCTCTTTGTGAGAGTGTTTCCTGTGTGTACCATTCTTCCTTCTCTTCTCTCTCCGTCTCCTGCTTTGGGCTTGTTAACTAAAACTGAAGTGCCAGAGCATGGGGGCGGGGTATGAGGGAAGAGCAGCCCAGTGCATCCTGGGAGGCTCACAAGCTTTGCTGTCCAGTGCCAGTCCTGGTCTCCACCAGCCATTCCCTAGGTTAACCCTGTGGAGACCATGGACCCCGAAGAACAAATATGCATTTCAAACAAAGTTCATGTATTATTTAGAATCAACTAAAATGTGAATGAAACCATTTTCCCATAAGACTTCGGTGCCAGTCCTGGTCTCCACCAGCCATACCTAACTAGGAGCTGGCGGCTATAGGTACAGATGAACCTTTACCAGCAGGAGAAAGAGCAGGGAAAGATGGTCGCTGAGTAGGTGAGAGCTGCAGGTGAAATGTGTTTTGAAGAGGGCTTAGATAAAAAGAGGAAAGAGGGCCCTGCTCTGAAGAGCTAACAATCTAGTGGGAAGAAATACAGACAAAAAATACAAAGATTTCACGCCATAAAGAAATTGCGCTACCAAGCTGCAGGTCAATGGACACTCCGTAATGTGATGTTACCCTCACCCCCAAAAAGAACATTTAAAACTACCAAGATTTCTGAGTGTCCTCTTTCCTGCGCTCCCCTTAAATGTGAAAACCAAAAAAGGGGGATCTCTACTTATCTTGAACCAGATGTTTCTCTCAGTTTTCCACCTTCTTAATACCCCCATGTATTGTCAATAGAGGTGTATGTTTTTTCAGAAGTGATACATGTAAAAGAGAAGTCAGGGATGCAATATAGTGTATTAACTTTTTAACTTTAAAATAAAATCACTTCCAGCATATAGAATCTAGTGACAAAAGTATTTGTTAAAATGTCTATTTAATAGTCCAGAAAGAATCCAATGATAAAATCCAGTAATAAAATCTTCATCACATGGAAAGATAATGAACAAACCACTTTACATCCAAAAGTGTATGAGGCTGATTACAACAACCGGTGGCTGATCACCTAGACGAGGAGAGGACGAGGTGCCCATTGCTTGGAGCTGATTGTTCCCGGGGACGTTGAAAACATCTATACAGCCATAATTTTGGTGCACTTCAGAAATCCAATATCTGGTAGGAAGCCACCCTCATACACTTTTGGATGTAAAGTGGTTTGTTCATTATCTTTCCATGTGATGAAGATTTTATTACTGGATTTTATCATTGGATTCTTTCTGGACTATTAAATAGACATTTTAACATAAATACTTTTGTCACTAGATTCTATATGCTGGAAGTGATTTTATTTTAAAGTTAAAAAGTTAATACACTATATTGCATCCCTGACTTCTCTTTTACATGTATCACTTCTGAAAAAACATACACCTCTATTGGCAATACATGGGGGTATGAAGAAGGTGGAAAACTGAGAGAAACATCTGGTTCAAGATAAGTAGAGATCCCCCTTTTTTGGTTTTCACATTTAAGGGGAGCGCAGGAAAGAGGACACTCAGAAATCTTGGTAGTTTTAAATCTAGTGGGAAGGGTCGACAGACAGATGACATGAGGTGCAAGCAAGCGGGAGGTAGCCTGATGGCAGTATGTAAGCAAAGCTGAGATGTTCAAAGCATGAGGCAGGGGGATGGAGGAATGGCCTCAGGACTAGGTTATGCATCGGGAGGTGGGTTTTTAATGCCCGTTTGAAGCTTTGTAAGGTTGGGGAGAGTCTAATGGAGCTGGGGAGTGCGTTCCACTGCAGGGGTGCAGCACAGGCATAGTCTTGAACTCAAGCATGGGAAGCAGTGACCAGGGCGGTGGAGAGGCGACGGTCATTGGTTGACCGTAGGGGAACGTAGGAGTATGAAGGGAGAGGATGCTGGAGATGTAGGGAGCAGTGGAATTAGAGATGACCTTGTAAGGGTGAGTAGTTTGAAGAGGATTCTGTAGGGGAATGTGAGACAGTATAGATTTTGTCGAAGGGGAGTGGCAGATGTGGAGTGGCGGGAGAGGAAGCTAAACCTAGCTGTGGAGTTCAGGACAGATTTGAGGGGAGCAAGATGGGAGCAAGCAAGGCCAGTGAGCAGAACATTGCAGTAGTCAAGTCGTGAGATGACCAGTGAGTGGATAAGTTTAGTTGCACTCTGGGAGAGAAATGGCTTGATACGAGCAATGTTGCATAGCTGGAACCAACAGGATTGTGCCAGATCCTGGATGTGGGGTGCAAAGGAGAGGGAGGAGTCAAGAATGATGCCCAAGCAGTGGAGTTGGGAACGGGGTAGATGCTGGTGCTGTCAACAGTGATAGAGATATTGGTAGGGGGTGTTGCTCTGGATGGGGGAAAGATAAGTTCAGTTTTGTCCATGTTGAGCTTCAGAGAGCGCTCAGACATCCAGGAGGAGATTGCGGATAGGCAGCTGGAAACCTGAGAGAGGACAGAGGGGGACAGATCAGGAGAGGAGAGGTAGAGTTGTGTGTCATCAGCATAGAGGTGGTATTGAAGGCCAAAGGAGTTAATGAGCGCACCCAAGGAAGAGGAGTACGGGTAGAACAGAAGGGGACCAAGGACAGAACCCTGAGGGACACCAACAGGAAGGATGGAAGGGTGTGAGGTGGTGCCAGAGGCAGACACAGAGGAGGAGTGGTTAGTGAGGTAAGAAGAAAACCAGTCAAGGACAGTGCTAGAGAGGCCAGTGTTTTGGAGTGTGCGGAGGAGGAGAGGATGATCCACGATGTCAAAGGCAGCAGAGAGGTCCAGAAGTATGAGCAGAGAGAAGTGGTCCCTGGATTTGGCCGAAAACAGGTCATTGGTGACTTTCACCAGGGCAGTCTCAGTGGAGTGGAGTGGGCGAAAGCCAGATTGTAGTGGATCGAAGGGTGGAGTTGTCAGAGAGGTAGCTTGTGAGACGGCTGTAAACAAGTCATTCATGTAGTTTGGAGGCGAAAGGGAGAAGAGAGATGGGGCGGTAGTTAGTGGGTGATGAAGGGTCAAGGTTGGGTTTTTTAAGAATAGGTGAGACCAGAGCATTTTTGAATGGTGAGGGGAAGATGCCGGTAGAGAGCGACAGGTTAAAGAGGGGAGCACGGTGGGAGCAGGCAGCGGGGGAGAGAGAGCGTAGAAGACGGGAGGGAAGGGGGTCCAGGTGGAGGAAGGGGGGGTAAGATGAGGGAATGGACTTCCTTGTCTGAAGTGGGACGGAAGGAGGACAGGGTGGGATAGATGGAAGTGAGGGATGATGGGGGTTGCAGAAGGGTGACGGGGGGAGATGTCGTGTCGGATATCCTTAATTTTTGAGATGAAGAAGGAGGCAAAGTCAGTGGCAGTGAGGGAGGATGGGAGGGGAGGAGGAGGGGGGGGCGAAGGAGAGTGTTGAAAGTTTCATAGAGACGGCGTGTACAGGAGGACTGAGAAGAGATGAGTACTTGGAAAAAGGATTGCTATAAACCCTTAAGTGCTGGTGAATAGTGTTACTCATCCTCAGCCCCACAGAGGGTCAAATGATAGGAGTCGAACCTAAGTATTCTCCCATCCCTCCCTAATAGCTGTGGTAGCTTGCACAAGGACTTCCTCAAGCCCGGGTTTTGACATAATTAAACCACGTTCACACTGAGCACTATACTACAAATATTTTAAAAAGCCAGGAAATGCATGAGAGAGCATGAAAAGTGCTCTATGCCACCAATTCTGGTTCCCACAGACTCGCAAGTAACCTCTTGGCACTTAACTTTGCTGATCTTTCTCATCCTGGCACCTATACTCTCTGAAGCACTTTTGTGGGAGTAACTTCTCTAAAATGATTTACCTTCTTAGTAGTTTGTTTGATTAGGGCCTTAGGGAGTGGTGTGTGTGTGGTGCCTTAGCCCAGAGTGCATGGGCCTGGAGGTGGCGCCATCGCTGTCCCATGGCCCATTTATCTGGCTAGCAGGGTTCCCCAAACAGCATCCTGCGGTCCGTAGCACTGTTGTAGTACTGCTTGGAACATTCAAATGATGATCTGGGCACGTACCCTGCAGTGTGTAGAGCTCGTTTGTAGTCTCGTGTTTAGATGCAGGGCGGGCACAGGTTGCTGGTTAGCCCTGCTCCTGTGCTATGTCTGGTGATACTCCAGAAAGTGTTAAGTCCAGAGATGGGGAATTCTAATGCCCAGATCGCCCCAATCCTTGCTTCAAACACAGGTGTTCCCTCAATTGATGCAATAATAAGAATTTACTCACCGGTAATTCTATTTCTCGTAGTCCGTAGTGGATGCTGGGAACTCCGTAAGGACCATGGGGAATAGACGGGCTCCGCAGGAGACTGGGCACTCTAAAAGAAAGATTAGGTACTGTCTGGTGTGCACTGGCTCCTCCCTCTATGCCCCTCCTCCAGACCTCAGTTAAGGAAACTGTGCCCGGAAGAGCTGACACAACAAGGAAAGGATTTGGAATCCAGGGTAAGACTCATACCAGCCACACCAATCACACCGTACAACTCGTGATAACCATACCCAGTTAACAGTATTAACAACAACTGAGCCTCAGTAACAGATGGCTCATAACAATAACCCTTTAGTTAAGCATTAACTATATACATGTATTGCAGAGAGTCCGCACTTGGGACGGGCGCCCAGCATCCACTACGGACTACGAGAAATAGAATTACCGGTGAGTAAATTCTTATTTCTCTGACGTCCTAGTGGATGCTGGGAACTCCGTAAGGACCATGGGGATTATACCAAAGCTCCCAAACGGGCGGGAGAGTGCGGATGACTCTGCAGCACCGAATGAGCAAAGGCAAGGTCCTCCTCAGCCAGGGTATCAAACTTGTAGAACTTAGCAAATGTGTTTGAACCCGACCAAGTAGCAGCTCGGCAAAGCTATAAAGCCGAGACCCCTCGGGCAGCCGCCCAAGAAGAGCCCACCTTCCTTGTGGAATGGGCTTTTACTGATTTAGGATGCGGCAATCCTGCCGCAGAATGAGCTTGCTGAATCGTGTTACAGATCCAGCGCGCAATAGTTTGCTTTGAAGCAGGAGCACCCAGCTTGTTGGGTGCATGCAGGATAAACAGCGAGTCAGTTTTCCTGACTCCAGCCGTCCTGGCTACATAGATTTTCAAAGCCCTGA
This sequence comes from Pseudophryne corroboree, assembly GCF_028390025.1. Taxonomy (NCBI): domain Eukaryota; kingdom Metazoa; phylum Chordata; class Amphibia; order Anura; family Myobatrachidae; genus Pseudophryne; species Pseudophryne corroboree. Next base: position 403,596,330 of record NC_086449.1, read on the forward strand.
CTACATCTAGTAACTTGGAGTCCTCCAAGTCCCCAGTAGCCGCAGGCACCACAATAGGTTGGTTCAAATGAAACGCTGATACCACCTTAGGGAGAAATTGGGGACGGGTCCTCAATTCTGCCCTGTCCATATGGAAGATCAGATAAGGGCTTTTACAAGACAAAGCCGCCAATTCTGACACACGCCTAGCCGAAGCTAAGGCCAATAGCATGACCACTTTCCACGTGAGATATTTTAGCTCCACGGTCTTAAGTGGCTCAAACCAGTGGGATTTCAGGAAACCCAACACAACGTTAAGATCCCAAGGTGCCACTGGAGGCACAAAAGGGGGCTGAATATGCAGCACTCCCTTAACAAACGTCTGAACTTCAGGCAGTGAAGCCAGTTCTTTTTGAAAAAAAATAGATAGGGCCGAAATCTGGACCTTTATGGATCCTAATTTTAGGCCCATAGTCACTCCTGACTGTAGGAAGTGCAGGAATCGACCCAGCTGGAATTCCTCTGTAGGGGCCTTCCTGGCCTCACACCAAGCAACATATTTTCGCCATATACGGTGATAATGTCGTGCTGTCTCGTCTTTCCTAGCCTTTATCAGCGTAGGAATCACTTCATCTGGAATGCCCTTTTCCGTTAGGATCCGGCGTTCAACCGCCATGCCGTCAAACGCAGCCGCGGTAAGTCTTGGAACAGACAGGGCCCCTGCTGTAACAGGTCCTGTCTGAGAGGCAGAGGCCATGGTTCCTCTGAGACCATTTCTTGTAGTTCTGGGTACCAAGTTCTTCTTGGCCACTCCGGAACGATGAGTATAGTTCTTACTCTTCTCTTTCTTACTATCCTCAGTACCTTGGGTATGAGAGGAAGAGGAGGGAACACATAAACCGACTGGTACACCCACGGTGTCACTAGTGCGTCCACAGCTATCGCCTGAGGGTCCCTTGACCTGGCGCAATATTTTTTTAGCTTTTTGTTGAGGCGGGACGCCATCATGTCCACCTGTGGCCGTTCCCAACGGTTTACAATCTGCGTGAAGACTTCTGGATGAAGTCCCCACTCTCCCGGGTGTAGGTCGTGCCTGCTGAGGAAGTCTGCTTCCCAGTTGTCCACTCCCGGAATGAACACTGCTGACAGTGCTAGCACGTGATTTTCCGCCCATCGGAGAATCCTTGTGGCTTCTGCCATCCTGCTTCTCGTGCCGCCCTGTCGGTTTACATGGGCGACCGCCGTGATGTTGTCTGATTGAATCAGCACTGGTTGGTTCTGAAGCAGGGGCTCTGCTTGACTCAGGGCGTTGTAAATGGCCCTTAGTTCCAGTATATTTATGTGTAGTGAAGTCTACTGACTTGACCACAGTCCCTGGAAGTTCCTTCCCTGAGTGACTGCCCCCCATCCTCGGAGGCTTGCGTCCGCGGTCACCAGGACCCAGTCCTGTATGCCGAATCTGCGGCCCTCGAGAAGATGAGCACTCTGCAGCCACCACAGCAGAGACACCCTGGCCCTTGGGGACAGGGTGATCAACCGATGCATCTGAAGATGCGATCCGGACCATTTGTCTAACAGATCCCACTGAAAGATCCATGCATGGAACCTGCCGAAGGGAATTGCTTCGTAAGAAGCCACCATCTTTCCCAGGACTCGCGTGCAGTGATGCACCGACACCTGTTTTGGTTTCAGGAGGTCCCTGACCAGAGATGACAATTCCTGGGCCTTCTCCACCGGGAGAAACACCTTCTTCTGTTCTGTGTCCAGAATCATGCCCAGGAAGAGCAGACGCGTCGCAGGAATCAGCTGCGACTTTGGGATATTCAGAATCCAACCGTGCTGTAGCAACACTTCCCGAGAAAGTGCTACGCTGACTAACAACTGCTCTCTGGACCTCGCCTTTATAAGGAGATCGTCCAAGTACGGGATAATTATAACTCCCTTCTTCCGAAGGAGTATCATCATTTCGGCCATTACCTTGGTAAATACTCTCGGTGCCGTGGACAGACCAAACGGCAACGTCTGGAATTGGTAATGACAGTCCTGTACCACAATTTTGAGGTACTCCTGGTGAGGTGGGTAAACGGGGACATGCAAGTAAGCATCCTTGATGTCCAGCGACACCATAAAATCCCCCTATTCCAGGCTTGCAATAACCGCCCTGAGCGATTCCATTTTGAACTTGAACTTCCTTATATAAGTGTTCAAGGATTTTAAATTTAGAATGTGTCTCACCGAACCGTCTGGTTTCGGTACCACAAACATTGTGGAATAGTAACCCCGTCCCTGGTGAAGGAGGGGAACCTTGATTATCACCTGCTGGAGGTACAGCTTGTGAATTGCCGCTAGTACTACCTCCCTTTCCCTGGGAGCAGCTGGCAAGGCTGATTTGAGGTAACGGCGAGGGGGAGTCGCCTCGAACTCCAGCTTGTATCCCTGAGATACAATTTGAACAGCCCAGAGATCCACTTGTGAGCGAACCCACTGGTTGCTGAAGTTTCGGAGACGCGCCCCCACCGCACCCGGCTCCGCCTGTGGAGCCCCAGCGTCATGCGGTGGACTTAGAGGAAGCGGGGGAGGATTTTTGTTCCTGGGAACTGGCTGCCTGGTGCAGCTTCTTTCCTCTACCCCTGCCTCTGGGCAGAAAGGATGCGCCTCTGATCCGCTTGCCTTTCTGAGGCCGAAAGGACTGTACCTGATAATACGGTGCTTTCTTAGGCTGTGAGGGAACCTGAGGTAAAAAAAGTTGACTTCCCGGCTGTTGCCGTGGATACGAGGTCCGAGAGACCGTCCCCAAACAATTCCTCACCCTTATAAGGCAAAACCTCCATGTGTCTTTTAGAATCAGCATCACCTGTCCACTGCCGAGTCCATAATACTCTCCTGGCAGAAATGGACATTGCATTAATTCTAGATGCCAGCAGGCAAATGTCCCTCTGTGCATCCCGCATATATAAGACGACGTCTTTTATATGTTCTATGGTTAGCAAAATAGTATCCCTGTCGAGGGAATCAGTGTTGTCTGACAGGGTATCAGACCATGCGGTTGCAGCACTACACATCCATGCTGAAGCAATAGCAGGTCTCAGTATAGTACCTGAGTGTGTATACACAGACTTCAGGATAGCTTCCTGCTTTCTATCCGCAGGCTCCTTTAAGGCGGCCGTATCCTGAGACGGCAGTGCCACCTTTTTTGATAAGCGTGTGAGCGCTTTGTCCACCCTAGGGGATGTTTCCCAACGTAACCTATCCGTTGGCGGGAAAGGGTACGCCATCAGTAACCTCTTAGAAATCACTAGTTTCTTATCGGGGGAACTCCACGCTTCCTCACACAATTCATTTAATTCATCGGATGGGGGAAAAGTCACTGGCTGCTTTTTCTCCCCAAACATAATACCCTTCTTGGTAGTAACCGGGTTAATATCAGAAATGTGCAATACATTTTTTATTGCAGTAATCATGCATCGGATGGCTTTAGTAGACTGTGCATTTGTCTCATCCTCATCTACACTGGAGTCAGACTCCGTGTCGACATCTGTGTCTACCATCTGAGCTAGCGGGCGTTTATGAGCCCCTGATGGGCTCTGAGACGCCTGGGCAGGCGCGGGCTGAGATCCCGGCTGTCCCAAGGCTGCTGCGTCATCGAACCTTTTATGTAAGGAGTTGACACTGTCTGTTAAGACCTTCCACATATCCATCCAATCCGGTGTCGGGGGCGACACCACACTTAGCTGCCCTTGCTCCGCCTCCACGTAACCCTCCTCATCAAACATGTCGACACAGCCGTACCGACGCACCGCACACACACAGGGAATGCTCTGACTGAGGACAGGACCCCACAAAGTCCTTTGGGGAGACAGAGAGAGAGAGTATGCCAGCACACACCACAGCGCTATATAACACAGGGATTTTCACTATAATGAGTGATTTTTCCCAATAGCTGCTTAATATATATTATTTGCGCCTAAATTTATGTCCCCCCTCTCTTTTTTACCCTTCTTGTATCAGGAATACTGCAGGGGAGAGCCTGGGGAGCTGCTTCCAGCGGAACTGTGAAGGAAAAATGGCGCTGGTGTGCTGAGGAAGAAGGCCCCGCCCCCTCAGCGGCGGGCTTCTCCCTGCAGTTTCTGACTGAAAAATGGCAGGGGTTTTACATATATACAGTCACAGACTGTATTATGTGTATTTTTATGCCAAAAGGTATTTTATTGCTGCCCAGGGCGCCCCCCACCCTACAGTGACCGGAGTGTGTGGTGTGCAGTGGGAGCAATGGCGCACAGCTGCAGTGCTGTGCGCTACCTTAATGAAGACCGGAGTCTTCTGCCGCCGATTTCAACTCCTTCTCTTCTGTCTTCTGGCTCTGCAAGGGGGACGGCGGCGCGGCTCCGGCAACGGACGATCGAGGTCAGGCCCTGTGTTCGAACCCTCTGGAGCTAATGGTGTCCAGTAGCCTAAGAAGCACAAGCTAGCTGCACGCAGGTAGGTTTGCTTCTCTCCCCTCAGTCCCACGTAGCAGTGAGTCTGTTGCCAGCAGATCTCACTGAAAATAAAAAACCTAACAAATACTTTATTTTCTAGCAAGCTCAGGAGAGCCCACTGGGTGCATCCAGCTCTGGCCGGGCACAGATTCTAACTGAGGTCTGGAGGAGGGGCATAGAGGGAGGGGCCAGTGCACACCAGATAGTACCTAATCTTTCTTTTAGAGTGCCCTGTCAGGAATCTGCATTCTCCGTCGCATCACTACTGTGGAACTACAGGTTCCAGCAGTTCAGTTCTGTTCCAGTTTTCAGTCTACTGCAGCCTGGAGTACACAGTGATTCAGCTAACTCACAGCTGATCTGAACACCTAATCCAGCAGGGTGTGTCCTCACAGATGCAACATCCAATCATCACAGACCAAGGGGTATAAACTCCAGTTCCTGGCTCAGTCTCATGGCCTTGGACAACACGTCACATTCTGTGAACAGGCGTCTCCTGTTTGCAGTCATCTGTCTGCAGAGATACCCCTGTGTATTGGACCTGTGGAACTACAGGTCCCAGCAGTTCCAGTTCCGTTCCAGTCTTCAATCCTTTGTTTCCAGCAGTCTTCTATTTCTGGCATCTCCAAGTCATCTCCCTGTTCCAGTGTTCCTGTGGAACTACAAACTCCAGCCACAGCCAGCCACAATCCACCAGCAGTAAGAGACTCTCCTCAGGTGTTTTATCATTATCGATTACCATCTGTGCATCTCAGCAGTTAACATCTATTTGCTTAGAGACTGTCTCCTGCTTAAGCCCGTTAGGCTATCTGGACTTGTGCTTCATATAGACTGTACAGTTATCAGAGTTCTGTTTTTCCAAAGTTATTTCATCCTGAGTTATACTGAGACTGTGTGCTTTTTACAATTACCGGAGTTCTGTTTGTTTCAATCATAGTTACCAGTGACTTTTGAATATTTATTTCCTGTTATTTCTGGTTTTGCATTCCACTGCAATTGCATTCCACTGCACCTGTTATTCAATTGCTTTGTGATCCCTGTGACATAATAAATATCAGCGCCTATGTGCAGGACTATTCTTCGGTCTCCTCGTATATTACGTCACACCAACCCTGACCCACTAGCGCCCCCGCCGGGGACAGACAAAATCAGAATCCTGACAGTTTGTCCAAGGCCCATGGACCCGGACGGTGGTCAGAGTGTGGGGTCAGGGTCACTCCAAAGTTTGGTGTTTACAGCCCAAGGAGGGGTATCCAATGTTCAAGCTCTAGTAGGGGCATATGAGTCTTCTCAAAAAGGAGTTTCTGATCTGTCAACCCCAGGAGGGGTGCTGGAGAAAACAACCCTGAGAGGGGTGTCTGATTCGTCAACCCCAGGAGGGGTCACCGAAATTTCAGCCCCAAGGGAAGTATCCAGAGCCAAGTTCCCAGATGGAAATTTTTGTGCTACAGATGCAGTTATGAACTCCTGTTTGCCGTCTTCAGAGAGCACCACCCTGTTGGCATCCAGCATGGACCAGATCCAGGATGGTCTAACTGAACACTCGGATACCACTCATTCCGGTTCTAACCGGATTCTGACTCCATCAGTTCCAGCTGATTCAACTGTTTCCGGACCCAATCCGGTTCCATCCGTCAGTCCGGATCAGCCTCCTTCGGTTCCAGCCGATTCCAGTAAACCTCCTTCGGTTCCAGCAGATTCCAGTAAGATTCCACTGGTTCCTGCCAGCCTGAGTGGCTCCAATGATGGGCTACCTCCTTCGGTTCCAGCCGATTCCAGCATCTTCGGATCAAACCCGGTCCTATCCGTCAGTCCGAGGACTCCTCCGGTTCCAGCCGGTTCAAGCTTTTCTGGACCCAATTCGGTCCCATCCGTCTGTACAGATCAGCTTCCTTCAGTTCAAGTCAATTTAAGTAGTCCTGGACAAATCCCGGTTCCATCCGTCTGTCCAAAGTCGCTGTCGGTTCCTACCGATTCCAGTTCCTCCGAACCCGGTGTGGTTCTCTCCAGTGTGTCAAGTAAGAAACTCCTGTCAGTTTTGGAGATGACGTCCTCTCTCCACCCTAGAGTATTTCAAGTTGATTCTACTCCTGCTTATGAATGCTTATTCCAGTCCTCTACTCTCAAGTGTCCTACATTGTCTTCTGAGACTTCAATTGACATTCAGCCTTCCAAGTTCCAGCGTGGGTGTTCGGTGCCCACCCATAAAAGGGGGGGGGGGGGGTACTGTCAGGAATCTGCATTCTCCGTCGCATCACTACTGTGGAACTACAGGTTCCAGCAGTTCAGTTCTGTTCCAGTTCCAGTTTTCAGTCTACTGCAGCCTGGAGTACACAGTGATTCAGCTAACTCACAGCTGATCTGAACACCTAATCCAGCAGGGTGTGTCCTCACAGATGCAACATCCAATCATCACAGACCAAGGGGTATAAACTCCAGTTCCTGGCTCAGTCTCATGGCCTTGGACAACACGTCACATTCTGTGAACAGGCGTCTCCTGTTTGCAGTCATCTGTCTGCAGAGATACCCCTGTGTATTGGACCTGTGGAACTACAGGTCCCAGCAGATCCAGTTCCGTTCCAGGTTCCAGTCTTCAATCTTTTGTTTCCAGCAGTCTTCTATTTCTGGCATCTCCAAGTCATCTCCCTGTTCCAGTGTTCCTGTGGAACTACAAACTCCAGCCACAGCCAGCCACAATCCACCAGCAGTAAGAGACTCTCCTCAGGTGTTTTATCATTATCTACCTGTGCACTCATTATCAGTTACCATCTGTGCATCTCAGCAGTTAACATCTATTTGCTTAGAGACTGTCTCCTGCTTAAGCCCGTTAGGCTATCTGGACTTGTGCTTCATAGAGACTGTACAGTTATCAGAGTTCTGTTTTTCCAAAGTTATTTCATCCTGAGTTATACTGAGACTGTGTGCCTTTTACAATTACCGGAGTTCTGTTTGTTTCAATCATAGTTACCAGTGACTTTTGAATATTTATTTCCTGTTGTTTCTGGTTTTGCATTCCACTGCAATTGCATTCCACTGCACCTGTTATTCAATTGCTTTGTGATCCCTGTGACATAATAAATATCAGCGCCTATGTGCAGGACTATTCTTCGGTCTCCTCGTATATTACGTCACACCAACCCTGACCCACTAGCGCCCCCGCCGGGGACAGACAAAATCAGAATCCTGACATGCCCAGTCTCCTGCGGAGCCCGTCTATTCCCCATGGTCCTTACGGAGTTCCCAGCATCCACTAGGACGTCAGAGAAAGGTATTCTACCTTTCATAATGGTATACACAGAAAAAATTGTGGTACTGCGCTTATAGAGAAAGATAGGGTTATTCCTGTCGGTGCTGCTGAAGGGAGTGGAGCTACTACCCTGCTCCACCAAATCGGAAACACAGAAACACAAAGTTTTTCCCCAGCGCACTGGACAGAATATGATAATACTTAAACACTTAACGCAATAAATTTACTTCGTATTCGGAATTCTTTTCAAATGTATTTTATTGAAACCATCAGGGTGATAGGATTTTCAGTTTAAAAACCACATATGGGTATACCTGTGACTATCTATTACCGGTAAACATGGATATGACCAGAACAAACATAAAACATATAGTGGGAGGTAAAAAATCAAAGAGTAATTATCATTTGATAATTATGCCCCACAGTACTTCAGTGGTCTCCAGTACATAGGTAAGTAAAAATTCAAAAATAGACGAGACACGCTAATTAGCGGCTTACTCTCTCTATGGGAATTAATTAGGTCACTGCTGGTAACTTTCCAGGAGTAATCCTGCAGTCCAGTGCATTTAAATAGTCACTGATAAGGCACTTATAGAATTTCCCTTCCAAATGGAAATACCTTCAAAGACGTCCAAAGAATGTCCTGCACGCGGGAGATTACCTTCAGAGACGTCCAAAGAATGTCCTGCACACGGGAAGGCACCCTGGCTGTGTAGTCCTCCGTACTGATGAGCGGGGTCCGGAGTCCACCAGCGGAAATCCCGTGCACGCTGCCTGTAGCGCTACACGGCGTTGCTCGGGATCGATGTTATCTGCGATCTACGCGTTTCACCTGAAAAGGCTTCGACAGTATTATCATATTCTGTCCAGTGCGCTGGGGAAAAACTGTGTTTCTGTCTTTCATAATGGTATGCTTTATTGCTCTTCCATATTATTTCAACACTTGTTTCATTTTATGAAAACTTGACTTTTTCTTCAAAGATGCATCTTAATCTGCTACTTTATACCAATACATTTGCAACAAAAAATAGTAACCCTAAGTGCTTAGGGCATGATTCTGATTTAAATGGTATTGCACAGCCACAGGGAAGTGGCTGTTTAGTGCCGTGCAAATTAAATGTAAATGCATCTGGAGGTTTCTGTAGGAAATAGATATCTCCTGCGTGCATCTGTGATCTGAGTACTGCGTTCGAAGACACAGCATCTGATCCTATGGTCCCAGCACTCCGCCAGTATGCGTAAACTGAAGCTTACGCAGACTGCCTGTCAGAACCGGTCAGCCGTTTTAAGGACGTCTGCTTCTGATGGCTCAGACCCTGGGCCTAGCACATCTACAAAATGGACATGGTCGCTGGCCCCGCTACGCACCATAAACAGAACTGCGGCTAAGGAGGAACTGTAAGTGATCATAGAACCCATTCTGCACATGTCACCCTCAACAATCTGTTTGTTTTTTGGGGGTTTTACATAAACCATCGGATTTGCATACAAATGTGAATTAGGCCCTTAGCACTTTATAGCGAATTTAAGCAAAATTCAGGAAAGAGTGCTGAAGCACTGGTTTCGCTGCTCGTGGCGCACCAGAAGTCTTACTCATTATGGTGCAGTAAGGATAGATGTAATTGGGTATGCCTTTTGCCATGTGAGGTGAAAATAAATAAAAATAATGACCCTTTTTTAGTGGGGGGTGGATTTCTGGGGAGGGGGGGGAACTCAAGGTATAAGTTTGTGTGGTTACTGATTAAATAATTACTGCTAATGATGTTGAATTGCGACCAGCCCAAAAACTAAAAAACTTGGCTTAGCAGCGAAGGGGTTAAAACATGTTTCTCCTACGTCCTAGAGGATGCTGGGGACTCCAAAAGGACCATGGGGTATAGACTGGATCCGCAGGAGACATGGGCACACTATAAGACTTTGAATGTGTGTGAACTGGCTCCTCCCTCTATGCCCCTCCTCCAGACTCCAGTTAGACACTGTGCCCAGAGAGACTGGACACACACTAGGGGAGCTCTCCTGAGTTTCTCTTAAAAGACTTTGTTAGGTTTGTTATTTTCAGGGAGACCTGCTGGCAACAGGCTCCCTGCATCGTGGAACTGAGGGGAGAGAAGCAGACCTACTTAACTGATAGGCTCTGCTTCTTAGGCTACTGGACACCATTAGCTCCAGAGGGAGTCGGAACACAGGTCTCACCCTGGGGTTCGTCCCGGAGCCGCGCCGCCGTCCTCCTCACAGATGCCTGAAGATAGAAGCCGGGTGAGTATGAGAAGATAGAAGACATCTCAGGCGGCAGAAGACTTCACTGCGCGCCATTGCTCCCAGACACAAAACACAGAGGCAGCACTGATGGGTGCTGAGCGCAGGGGGGGGGCGCCCTGGGCAGCAATAATCCTCAATTTTGGGCACATAAGAGTATGATTAGGCTGCGGAGGCAGTAAATCACAGATCCCCCGCCATTTTATTACAATTGCACTGGGACCGAAGCCCGCCGTTGGGGGGGCGGAGCTTGATCCTCAGCACTAACCAGCGCCATTTTCTCCACAGAAGCTGCATGAGAACGCTGGCTCCCCGGTCTCGCCCCTGCTGAACACTTCACAGGCTGGAAAAAGAGGAGGGGGGGCACATTGGTAACGCAGTGAGTGGGAATTTGGATAGTATATAAAAAAGCGCTATCTGGTCATTTTGTTTTTCCAGTGTTATTTGAGCGCTGGGTGTGTGCTGGCATACTCTCTCTCTGTCTCTCCAAAGGGCCTGGTTGGGGATTTGTCCCCTTATAGGTATATCCCTGTGTGTGTGGGGTGTCGGTACGTGCGTGTCGACATGTCTGAGGCGGAAGGCTTCTCCAAGGAGGAGGTGGAGCAAATGAGTGGTGTGTCCCCGTCGGTTGTGCCGACTCAGGAATGGATGGACATGTGGCATATGTTGAATGCAAGTGTGGCTTCTTTACATAAGAGGCTTGATAAGGCTGAATCAGGGGAGGCATCAGGGGGTCAATCCTCGGATTGGACCGACTCACAGGGCCCGTCGGGGTCTCAAAAACGTCCCTTGGCACAAATTGTGGACACTACTACCGACACGGACTCCGATTCCAGTGTCGACTATGATGACGTAAAATTGCATCTAAGGTGACAAAAAGCATTCAGTGTATGATTGTGGCAATAAGGGATGTGTTGCATATTGCTGATGAACCCTCTGTTCCAGACACAAGGGTACACATGTTTAAGGGAAAGAAACAGATTAAAAATATTCCCACATCTCATGAACTAAATGAGTTCTTTGAAAAGGCTTGGGAGACTCCGGAAAAGAGACCGCAGCTCCCCAAAAGAATTTATATGGCATACCCTTCCCTAAACAGGACAGGGTGTGTTGGGAATCACCTCCCACTGTGGACAAGGCCTTAACGCGCCTGTCCAAGAAAGTGGCGCTACCGTCTCCAGACACAGCGACCCTCAAGGATCCTGCGGATCGCAGGCAGGAGACTACTTTAAAGTCTTATTTATTCGCATACTGGAGCTGTGCTAAGACCGACAATTGCGTCGGCATGGGTATGTAGCGCAATTTCAGCATGGACAGATGAACTAACGGTTGAATTTGGTACCATGGATAGAGATACTGTATTGTTAATTCTAGCCCATATTAAAGATGCAGTCTTATTTATGAGAGATGCTCAAAGGGATATTGGATTGCTGGCTTCCAGAGCCAATGCCATGTCTATCTCAGCGAGACGATCCTTATGGACTCGCCAATGGATGGGTGATGCGGATTCAAAAAAGCATATGGAAGTCCTACCCTCTAAGGGAGACGTATTGTTTGGGGATGGGCTGACGGACCTGGTTTCCACAGCTACCGCAGGTAAATCAAATTTTTTACCATTTATTCCCCAACAGCAAAAGAAAATACCACCGTATCAGATGCAGTCCTTTCGGTCGCAAAAGTCCAGAAGAGGTCGGGGGTCCTCCTTCCTTGCCAGAGGTAAGGCTAGAGGGAAAAGAGCACCCACTTCGGCCGGTGCCCAGGAACAAAAGTCCTCCCCGGCTACTACAAAATCCTCGGCATGACGCTGGGGCTCCCCTGCGGGACTCCGCACCGGTGGGGGCACGTCTTCGACTTTTCAGCCAGGCCTGGGTCAGCTCAGACCTGAATCCTTGGGTGTTGGAAATAGTTACCCAGGGTTACAAACTGGAATTCGAGGAGGTGCCCCCGCGCCGATTTTTCAAGTCTGCATTACCAGCTTCTACACCAGATCGGAATGTAGTGTTAGCTGCAATTCAAACGCTGGGTCTACAGCAAGTAATTATCAGGGTTCCCTTGAACCAGCAGGGAAGAGGCTACTACTCAACCCTCTTTGTGGTCCCGAAACCGGACGGTTCGGTAAGACCTATTTTGAATCTAAAATCCCTAAACCTGTACATGAAAAGATTCAAATTCAAGATGGAATCGCTCAGGGCGATTATAGCCAGTATGGAGGAGGGGGAGTTTATGGTGTCACTGGACATAAAGGATGCGTACCTTCATGTCCCCATATATCCCTTCCATCAGGAGTACCTGAGATTCGCTGTACAGGATTGTCATTACCAATTTCAGACGTTGCCGTTTGGGCTTTCCACGGCCCCAAGGATTTTCACCAAGATAATGGCGGAAATTATGGTGGTCCTGCGCAAGCATGGAGTCATAATTATTCCATACTTGGACGATCTCCTGATAAAGGCGAGATCAAGAGAGAAATTGCTGAGCAGTGTAACGCTCTCTCTGAGAGTGCTCCAGCAACACGGTTGGATTCTCAATCTACCGAAGTCACAGTTGATTCCGACAATTCGACTAACGTTCCTAGGTATGATACTGGATACGGAACAAATGAAGGTTTTTCTCCCGTTGGAAAAAGCCCAGGACATCCAGAACATGGTCAGAGACCTGCTAAAACCGAAAAGGGTGTCAGTTCATCAATGCACTCGAGTTCTGGGAAAAATGGTGGCGGCCTACGAGGCCATCCCCTTCGGCAGGTTCCATGCGAGGACGTTTCAATGGGACCTTCTGGACAAATGGTCCGGGTCGCATCTGCACTTACATCGGAAAATAACTCTGTCCCCAGGGGCCAGGGTGTCTCTCCTATGGTGGCTGCAAAGTGCTCACCTGCTGGAGGGTCGCAGGTTCGGAATTCAGGACTGGATCCTGGTAACCACGGACGCGAGCCTCCGAGGGTGGGGAGCAGTCACCCAAGGAAGAAATTTTCAGGGACTGTGGTCAGACCAGGAGTCCTGTCTACACATCAATGTGTTGGAACTCAGAGCCATATACAACGGCCTTCGGCAAGCTGAGAGTCTTCTTCGAAACCTACCAGTTCTGATTCAATTAGACAATGTCACAGCAGTGGCTCATGTGAACCGCCAAGGCGGGACAAGAAGCAGAGTCGCGATGGCGGAAGCCACAAGGATTCTTCGCTGGGCGGAAAATCACGTAAGCGCTCTGTCGGCTGTCTTCATTCCGGGAGTGGACAACTGGGAAGCAGACTTCCTCAGCAGACACGATCTCCATTCAGGAGAGTGGGGACTTCATCAAGAAGTCTTTGCAGACATAACACGTCTTTGGGGAATTCCTCAAATAGACATGATGGCGTCACGCCTCAACAAAAAGCTTCGGAGGTATTGTGCCAGGTCTCGGGACCCTCAGGCAGTAGCAGTAGACGCCCTGGTAACGCCGTGGGTGTTCCACTCGGTCTACGTGTTTCCTCCTCTTCCTCTCATCACAAAAGTGTTGAGGATCATAAGGCGAAGAAGAGTACAGACGATACTCGTTGTTCCAGACTGGCCTCGAAGGGCCTGGTATTCAGATCTTCAAGAGATGCCCACAGGAGATTCCTGGCCTCTCCCTCTGAGGGAGGACCTGTTGCAACAGGGGCCCTGTATATTCCAAGACTTACCGCGGTTACGTTTGACGGCATGGCGGTTGAACGCCGAATCCTAGCGGAGAAGGGGATCCCGGAGGAGGTCATCCCTACTTTTAATAAAGGCTAGGAAGGAGGTGACGGTGAAACATTATCACCGTATCTGGCGAAAGTATGTGTCTTGGTGTGAAACCAAGAACGCGCCTACGGAAGATTTTCATCTGGGGCGTTTTCTCCACTTCCTCCAGACAGGAGTGGATATGGGACTGAAATTAGGTTCTGTTAAGGTACAAATTTCGGCCCTTTCGATTTTCTTTCAGAAGGAATTGGCTTCTCTTCCAGAAGTCCAGACGTTTGTAAAGGGAGTGCTGCACATCCAGCCTCCTTATGTGCCTCCAGTGGCACCGTGGGTCCTGAACGTGGTGTTGCAGTTCCTAAAATCACACTGATTTGAACCACTTAACAAGGTTGAGTTGAAGTTTCTTACCTGGAAGGTGGTCATGTTGTTGGCCTTGGCATCGGCAAGGCGAGTGTCAGAATTGGCGGCCTTGTCTCACAAGAGCCCCTACTTGATTTTTCATGTGGATAGAGCGGAATTGAGGACACGCCCTCAATTTTTGCCTAAGGTGGTTTCTTCATTCCATCTGAACCAACCTATCGTGGTGCCTGTGGCTCCGAGTGACTTGGAGGATTCCAGGTCCCTGGACGTAGTCAGGGCTTTGAAGATTTATGTAGCCAGAACGGCTAGACTTAGGAAAACAGAAGCACTGTTTGTCCTGTATGCTGCTAATAAGATTGGCGCACCTGCTTCGAAGCAGACTATTGCTCGCTGGATCTGTAATACGATTCAGCAGGCTCATTCTACGGCTGGATTGCCGGTTCCAAATTCGGTTAAGGCCCATTCCACTAGGAAGGTGGGCTCTTCTTGGGCGGCTGCCCGAGGCGTCTCGGCATTACAGCTTTGCCGTGCGGCGACTTGGTCGGAGTCAAACACCTTTGCTAAATTCTACAAGTTTGATACCCTGGCTGATGAGGACCTAGCTTTTGCTCAGTCGGTGCTGCAGAGTCATTCGCACTCTCCCGCCCGATTGGGAGCTTTTGTATAAACCCCATGGTCCTTACGGAGTCCCCAGCATCCTCTAGGACGTAAGAGAAAATAAGATTTTAAACCTACCGGTAAATCTATTTCTCCTAGTCCGTAGAGGATGCTGGGCGCCCGTCCCAGTGCGGAAACTCTGCAAGACTTGTATATAGTTGTTGCTTACATAAGGGTTATGTTACAGTTGGAGTCGGTCTTGGACCGTCACTGTTGTTGTTCATACGGTTAACTGGTTATGTATGTTCCAGGTTACATGGTATGATTGGTGTGGGCTGGTATGAATCTGGCCCTTGGATTTCTAAATCCTGCCTTGTATTGTCCATCTCCTCTGGGCACAGTTCTCTAACTGAGGTCTGGAGGAGGGGCATAGAGGGAGGAGCCAGTGCACACCCATAGGAAAAGTTCTTTTTAGGTACCCATGTCTCCTGCGGAGCCCGTCTATACCCCATGGTCCTTACAGAGTCCCCAGCATCCTCTACGGACTAGGAGAAATAGATTTACCGGTAGGTTTAAAATCTTATTTAAGCTTTTTCGTGCTTCTGAGCCCGGACAGCTCAGTCAGAACAATCCCAAAAAGATTTCTATTTAAGAAGTTGAACTACAAGATGGAATCTCTCAGGGCAGGGATTTCCAACCTGTAAAAGAAGAAAGAGGGTTTAAATGCGGTTTCATCCGCATTAACCTTACCTGGGTTTGCTATTCAGGATTGTCATTGCCATTTCACCGGAGTGATGGCAGTATGATGGTTTTCCTTCAATAGTAAGAGCTATTATTATTCTGTACTGGGACGCTCTCCTGACTACGGCGAGGTCAAGAAACAAGTGGTACAAATCGTTCTTGCTCTCTGACAGTTCTTCAACACAGAGAATCGCTGTTGATCCCAACGACGCAGATGTCGGAGTTGGGAATAAGATTAGATACTGAACTGTTGAGAGTTTGTGTTTTCCTGTGGTAAGAGATCTGAGGATCCAGAGTCGGATCAGATTTGCAACAGTGTAAACCCATCAATACGTTCCGTTGATGCAGAAGATGGTTGCGGCCTTCGAGGCCATTCGGTGAGCAGGTCAAATGCCAGAGTGGTTTTTGCTGAACCAGTTGGACATGTGGTCCGGGTCTCACCTGCACATGCACCGGAAAATAATCCTGTTTTCCAGGACCAGGATATCTCTCCTGTGGTGGCTTCACAGTTCTCACCTCCTAGAGGGACGAAGGTTCGGGATCCAGGATTAGATCCTGGTGTCCATGAATACAAGTCTCCGAGGCTGGGGAGCAGTCTTTCCAGGGGAAGAATTTCCAGGGGAAAAGTTCAAGCCGGAAAGCTTGTCTGCAATAAGCATTCTTGAATTAAGAGCTATTTACAACGGAACATCTTCTTCGCAATCTGCCTGTCTTAATTCTGTCGGACGACTTAACAGCAGTGGCGTAAGTAAGCCGCTAGGGCGGAACGAAGAGCAAAGCGGCAATGGCAGAAGCCGCAAAAGTTTTTCGCTGGGCGGAAAGGCATGTAAACGCTCTATTAGCGGTCTTCGTTCCGGGTGTAGACAACGGAGAAATAGACTTCCTCAGCAGACACGATCTCCATCCAGAAGAGTGGGGTCATCATCAAGAAGTTTTCACAGAAGTGACAAGTCTTTGGGGAATTCCTCAATTAGACATGATGGCGTCTCGCCTCAACAAGAAACTTCAGGGATATTGTTCCAGGTCAAGGGACACTCAAGCAATAGCAGTGGACGCCCTCGTGACACCGTGGGTGTTTCAGTCGGTCTATGTGTTCCCTCCACTTTCACTCTTTCCAAAGGTGGTAAACATAAGAAGAAAAAAGGTTCAGGCGATCCTCATGGTTCCGGTCTAGCCAAGGAGGGCTTGGTATCCAGATCTTTAAGACTTACTCATAGAAGATCCCTGGCCTCTTCCTCTATGAGAGGACCTGTTACAGCACGGACCGGGCGTGTATCAAGACTTACCGCGGCTGCGTTTGACGGCATGGTGGTTGAACGCCATATCCTAGCCCGAAAGGGTATTTCCGGTGAAGTCATTCCCACATTGCTTCAGGCTAGGAAAGGAGTAACGGCGAAGCTTTACCACCATATTTGGAGGAATTATGTGTCTTGGTGTGAATCCAAGAAGGCTCCTACGGAAGAATTTCAGCTGGGTCGTTTCTCCATTTTTTGCAAACAGGTGTGGATGCAGGCCTAAAGTTAGGCTCCATTAAAGTGCAGATTTAGGCCTTAGCAATTTTCTTTCAAAAAGAATTGGCCACCCTTCCAGAAGTTCAGACTTTCGTGAAAGGAGTGCTGCACATCCAACCTCCATTTGTGCCCCCAGTGGCGCCATGGTACCTTAACGTGGTGTTGCAGTTTCTTATGTCACACTTCTTGGAACCTTTATGAAAGGTTGAGTTAAAATTTCTCACTTGGAAAGTGGTCATGCTATTGGCCTTGGCGTCCGCAAGGCGGGTGTCGGAATTAGCGGCTTTGTCTCACAAGAGCCCCTATTTGATCTTCCATGTAGATAGAGCGGAAGTGAGAACTCGGCAACAATTTCTGACAAAAGTGGTTTCTGCTTTTCACATGAACCAACCTATTGTGGTGCGTGTGGCTACTGAAGCCTTGGCTGATTCGAAGTCTCTCGATGTAGTCAGAGCTTTAAATATTTATGTCGCCAGAACAGCTCAGATTGGGGAAACAGAGGCTCTGTTTATCCTGTATGCTCCCAACAAAATTGGGGTTCCTGCTTCTAAGCAGACTGTTGCACGCTGGATCTGTGATACGATTCGGCGTGCTCATTCTACGGCTGGATTGCCGTTACCGAAGTCGGTGAAGGCCCATTCTACCAGGAAGGTGGGCTTTTCTTGGGCGAATGCCAGAGGAGTCTCGGTGGTTCAATTTTGCTGAGCAGCTACTTGGTCGGGTTCAAACACTTTTGCTAAGTTCTACAAGTTTGATACCCTGGCTGATGAGGACCTCATGTTTGCTCAATCGGTGCTGCAGAGTCGTCCGCACTCTCCCGCCCGGTGTGGAGCTTTGGTATAAACCCCCTGGTCCTTTTGGAGTCCCCAGCATCCTCTAGGACGTAGGAGAAAATAGGATTTTAATACCTACCAGTAAATCCTTTTCTCTTAGTCCGTAGAGGATGCTGGGCGCCCGTCCCAGTGCGTACTGTATCTGCAGTTATTGGTTATGGTTACACTCATGTGGTGTTTCTTTTCAGTCAAGTCTGTTGCTGACGTTATTCATGCCATGGCATGCGGTATGCTATAATTGGTCATGTTTACACACAGGTTGTGTTACATTTTCGGTCAGTATATTGCTGTATATTTCTCTAACGTCCTAAGTGGATGCTGGGGACTCCGTAAGGACCATGGGGAATAGCGGCTCCGCAGGAGACTGGGCACATCTAAAGAAAGCTTTAGGACTATCTGGTGTGCACTGGCTCCTCCCCCTATGACCCTCCTCCAAGCCTCAGTTAGATCTCTGTGCCCGAACGAGAAGGGTGCACACTAGGGGCTCTCCTGAGCTTCTTAGTGAAAGTTTTAGTTTAGGTTTTTTATTTTCAGTGAGACCTGCTGGCAACAGGCTCACTGCATCGAGGGACTAAGGGGAGAAGAAGCGAACTCACCTACGTGCAGACTGGATTGGGCTTCTTAGGCTACTGGACATTAGCTCCAGAGGGACGATCACAGGCCCAGCTTGGATGGGTCCCAGAGCCGCGCCGCCGGCCCCCTTACAGAGCCAGAAGGCAGAAGAGGTCCGGAAAATCGGCGGCAGAAGACGTCCTGTCTTCAACAAGGTAGCGCACAGCACTGCAGCTGTGCGCCATTGCTCTCAGCACACTTCACACTCCGGTCACTGAGGGTGCAGGGCGCTGGGGGGGGGCGCCCTGAGACGCAATAATAAACACCTTGGATGGCAAAAAATGCATCACATATAGCTCCTGGGCTATATGGATGCATTTAACCCCTGCCAAAATACATAAAAAAACGGGAGATAAGGCCGCCGATAAGGGGGCGGAGCCTATCTCCTCAGCACACTGGCGCCATTTTCCCTCACAGCTCCGTTGGAGGGAAGCTCCCTGGCTCTCCCCTGCAGTCACTACACTACAGAAAGGGTTAAAAAAGAGAGGGGGGCACAAATTAGGCGCAGTATTAACTATACAGCAGCTATAAGGGGAAAAACACTTATATAAGGTTATCCCTGTATATATATATAGCGCTCTGGTGTGTGCTGGCAAACTCTCCCTCTGTCTCCCCAAAGGGCTAGTGGGGTCCTGTCCTCTATCAGAGCATTCCCTGTGTGTGTGCTGTATGTCGGTACTTTTGTGTCGACATGTATGAGGAGAAAAATGATGTGGAGACGGAGCAGATTGCCTGTAATAGTGATGTCACCCCCTAGGAGGTCGACACCTGAGTGGATGAACTGTTGGAAGAAATTACGTGACAGTGTCAGCTCTGTATAAAAGACAGTGGTTGACATGAGACAGCCGGCTACTCAGCTTGTGCCTGTCCAGACGTCTCATAGGCCGTCAGGGGCTCTAAAGCGCCCGTTACCTCAGATGGCAGATATAGACGCCGACACGGATACTGACTCCAGTGTCGACGGTGAAGAGACAAATGTGACTTCCAGTAGGGCCACACGTTACATGATTGAGGCAATGAAAAATGTTTTACACATTTCTGATAATACCAGTACCACCAAAAAAGGGGTATTATGTTCGGTGAGGAAAAACTACCTGTAGTTTTCCTGAATCTGAGAAATTAAATGAGGTGTGTGATGATGCGTGGGTTTCCCCCGATAACAACTGATAATTTCTAAAATGTTATTGGCATTATATCCTTTCCCGCCAGAGGTTAGGGTGCGTTGGGAAACACCCCCTAGGGTGGATAAAGCGCTCACACGCTTGTAAGGGCTCTATCCTCTCCTGAGATGGCCGCCCTTAAGGATCCTGCTGATAGAAAGCAGGAGGGTATCCTAAAATGTATTTACACACATACTGGTGTTATACTGCGACCAGCAATCGCCTCAGCCTGGATGTGCAGTGCTGGGTTGGCGTGGTCGGATTCCCTGACTGAAAATATTGATACCCTAGATAGGGACAGTATATTTTTGCCTATAGAGCATTTGAAAGATGCATTTCTATATATGCGTGATGCACAGCGGAATATTTGCCGACTGGCATCAAGTCTAAGTGCGTTGTCCATTTCTACCAGTAGAGGGTTATGGACACGTCAGTGGTCAGGTGATGCGTATTCCAAACGGCATTTGGAAGTATTGCCTTATTAAGGGGAGGAGTTATTTGGGGTCGGTCTTTCAGACCTGGTGGCCACGGCAACAGCTGGGAAATCCACGTTTGTACCCCAGGTCGCCTCTCAACATGAGAAGACGCCGTATTATCAGGCGCAGTCTTTTCGTGGATAAGCGGGCAAAAGGTTCCTTATTTCTGCCCCGTGACAGAGGGAGAGGAAAAAGGCTGCAGAAATCAGCCAGTTCCCAGGAACAGAAACCCTCTCCCGCCTCTGCCAAGCCCTCAGTATACGCTGGGGCTTTACAAGCAGAATCAGGCACGGTGGGGGGCCCGTCTCAATGAATTTCAGCGCGCAGTGGGCTCACTCGCAAGTAGACCCCTGGATCCTTCAGGTGATATCTCAGGGGTACAAATTAGAATTCGAGACGTCTCCCCCTCGCCGTTTCCTAAAGTCGGCTTTACCGATGTCTCCTTCTGACAGGGAGACAGTTTTGGAAGCCATTCACAAGCTGTATTCCCAGCAGGTGATAATCAAGATACCCCTCCTGCAACAGGGAACGGGGTATTATTCCACACTGTTGTGGTACCGAAGCCGGACGGCTCGGTGAGACCGATTCTAAATCTAAAATCTTTGAACACTTACATACAGAGGTTCAAATTCAAGATTGAGTCACTCAGAGCAGTGATTGCGAACCTGGAAGAAGGGGACTACATGATGTCTCGGGACATCAAGGATGCTTACCTTCATGTCAAAATTTACCCTTCTCACCAAGGGTACCTCAGGTTTATGGTACAGAACTGTCACTATCAGTTCAGACGCTGCCGTATGGATGGTCCACGGCACCCCGGGTCTTTACCAAGGTAATGGCCGAAATGATGATATTCCTTCAAAGGAAGGGAATTTTAGTTATCCCTTACTTGGACAATTCCCTGATAAGGGTAAGATCCAGGGAACAGTTGGAGGTCGGTGTAGCACTATCTCAGGTAGGGTTGCTGCAGCACGGTTGGATTCTCAATATTCCAAAATCGCAGCTGGTTCCGACGACTTGTCTTCTGTTCCTAGGGATGATCCTGGACACAGTCCAGAAAAAGGTGTTTCTCCCGGAGGAGAAAGCCAGGGAGTTATCCGAGCTAGTCAGGAACCTCCTAAAACCGAGCCAAGTCTCAGTGCATCAATGCACAAGGGTTCTGGGTAAAATGGTGGCTTCCTACGAAGCAATCCCATTCGGCAGATTCCATGCAAGAACTTTCCAGTGGGACCTGCTGGACAAATGGTCCGGGTCGCATCTTCAGATGCATCAGCGGATAACCCTGTCACCAAGGACAAGGGTGTCCCTCCTGTGGTGGTTGCAGAGTGCTCATCTTCTAGAGGGCCGCAGATTCGGCATTCAGGACTGGGTCCTGGTGACCACGGATGCCAGCCTGCGAGGCTGGGGAGCAGTCACACAGGGAAGGAATATCCAGGACTTATGGTCAAGCCTGGAGACATCACTTCACATAAATATCCTGAAGCTAAGGGACATTTACAATGCTCTAAGCTTAGCAAGACCTCTGCTTCAAGGTCAGCCGGTGTTGATCCAGTCGGACAACATCACGGCAGTCACCCACGTAAACAGACAGGGTGGCACAAGAAGCAGGAGGGCAATGGCAGAAGCTGCAAGGATTCTTCGCTGGGCGGAAAATCATGTGATAGCACTGTCAGCAGTATTCATTCCGGGAGTGGACAACTGGGAAGCAGACTTCCTCAGCACGACCTCCACCCGGGAGAGTGGGGACTTCACCCAGAAGTCTTCCACATGATTATAAACCGTTGGGAAAAACTCGACAGGTATTGCGCCAGGTCCAGGGACCCTCAGGCAATAGCTGTAGACGCTCTGGTAACACCGTGGGTGTACCAGTCAGGGTATGTGTTCCCTCCTCTGCCTCTCATACCCAAGGTACTGAGATTGATAAGATGGTGAGGAGTAAGCACTATATTCGTGGCTCCGGATTGGCCAAGAAGGACTTGGTAACCGGAACTTCAAGAGATGCTCACGGAGGATCCGTGGCCTCTACCTCTAAGAAGGGACCTGCTCCAGCAAGGACCCTGTCTGTTCCAAGACTTACCGCGGCTGCGTTTGACGGCATGGCGGTTGAACGCCGGATCCTGAAGGAAAAAAGGCATTCCGGATGAAGTCATCCCTATCCTGATCAAAGCCAGGAAGGATGTAACCGCAAAAACATTATCACCGCAATTGGCGAAAATATGTTGCGTGGTGCGAGGCCAGTAAGGCCCGACGGTGGAAATTCAACTGGGTCGATTCCTACATTTCCTGCAAACAGGAGTGTCTATGGGCCTGAAATTGGGGTCCATTAAGGTTCAAATTTCGGCCCTGTCAATTTTCTTCCAAAAAGAACTAGCTTCAGTCCCTGAAGTTCAGACGTTTGTAAAAGGGGTACTGCATATACAGCCTCCTTTTGTGCCTCCAGTGGCACTTTGGGATCTCAATGTAGTTTTGGGTTCCAAAAGTCACATTGGTTTGAACCACTTAAATCTGTGGAGTTAAAATATCTCACATGGAAAGTGGTCATGCTGTTGGCCCTGGCCTGGGCCAGGCGCGTGTCAGAATTGGCGGCTTTATCCTGAAAAAGCCCTTATCTGATGTTCCATTCGGGCAGGGCGGAATTGAGGACTCGTCCTCAGTTTCTCCCTAAGGTGGTTTCAGCGTTTCACCTGAACCAACCTATTTGTGGTGCCTGCGGCTACTAGGGACTTGGAGGACTCCAAGTTGCTAGACGTTGTCAGGGCCCTGAAAATATGTTTCCAGGAGGGCTGGAGTCAGGAAATCTGACTCGCTGTTTATCCTGTATGCACCCAACAAGCTGGGTGCTCCTGCTTCTAAGCAGACTATTGCTCGTTGGATTTGTAGCACAATTCAGCTTGCACATTCTGTGGCAGGCCTGCCACAGCCAAAAATCTGTAAATGCCCACTCCACAAGGAAGGTGGGCTCATCTTGGGCGGCTGCCCGAGGGGTCTCGGCTTTACAACTTTGCCGAGCAGCTACTTGGTCAGGAGCAAATACGTTTGTAAAATTCTACAAAATTGATATCCTGGCTGAGGAGGACCTGGAGTTCTCTCATTTGGTGCTGCAGAGTCATCCGCACTCTCCCGCCCGTTTGGGAGCTTTGGTATAATCCCCATGGTCCTTACGGAGTCCCCAGCATCTACTTAGGACGTTAGAGAAAATAAGAATTTACTTACCGATAATTCTATTTCTCATAGTCCGTAGTGGATGCTGGGCGCCCATCCCAAGTGCGGATTGTCTGCAATACTTGTACATAGTTATTGTTACAAAAATCGGGTTATTATTGTTGTGAGCCATCTTTCAGAGGCTCCACTGTTATCATGCTGTTAACTGGGTTCAGATCACAGGTTATACGGTGTGATTGGTGTGGCTGGTATGAGTCTTACCCGGGATTCAAAATCCTTCCTTATTGTGTACGCTCGTCCGGGCACAGTATCCTAACTGAGGCTTGGAGGAGGGTCATAGGGGGAGGAGCCAGTGCACACCAGATAGTCCTAAAGCTTTCTTTAGATGTGCCCAGTCTCCTGCGGAGCCGCTATTCCCCATGGTCCTTACGGAGTCCCCAGCATCCACTACGGACTATGAGAAATAGAATTATCGGTAAGTAAATTCTTATTTTTTCATGCCGTCGGCTGGTGTTCTATTTAATGCCACGTTCTGCGGCATGTTCGAGGTGTGAGCTGGTATGACACTCACCGTGTTTAAACAATAAATTCTTTCCTCGAAATGTTCGTCTCCCTGGGCACAGTTCTCTTACTGGAGTCTGGAGGAGGGGCATAGAAGGAGGAGCCAGTTCACACCCATTCAAAGTCTTATAGTGTGCCCATGTCTCCTGCGGATCCCGTCTATACCCCATGGTCCTTTTGGAGTCCCCAACATCCTCTACGGTCTAAGAGAAAAGAATTTACCGGTAGGTATTAAAATCCTATTTTTTCATACAATGGTTTTTCAATATTTACTTACGGGCTATTCAATTAGATCACCTGTAACACAAAGGTTCAGTGGAACCTGTGCGTTTTCGACGAAAAGCTGGCGCTTATCTGGGATTTTCTTTTGCCTGCCTGAGGCTGGTGAAACAAAATCCCAGATAAGCTGTGGCGACCTCTCCAGCCAGTGTCCTGCGCCCGCTGCAGCAGCCGGGGACTGTTGGAGTGTGCCCGGAAGCCGTCACTCAGCCCCGTGGCCCACATCTGCCTCTCTTCCCCCGCACCAGGTGCTTCGGCCACATAAGGGTCATGGGGGTGGGGCAGACCCAGAAATGGAGGAGCGAGCCGGAGCACGGGAGCAGCCTAGGGAGCCGATGGCTGGTGCAGGTCATGCACTGGTACAGGCAACAGAAGCCCAGATAAGCCTCTGCGGGTAATTGGATATCCCCCATTGCTGGAGAAAGTAAATGAGGTGGGAACAAAGATGTGGAAAATGCCTGCTTGTAGATGTCAATGCTGGACTCTGCTCCACATCTGTGCATGTGTTCTGTTACTGTGTAAGATGGCCAGAGTTGCTATCTTAACCTATTAAGACCCATTGTCCTATTAATGACATTCATTTGTGCACAACTTAAAATATCTTAGTTTGTGCTGTTTGTATTAAATGTCAATAATTATCATTTCACGCGTATCTCTAATCTTTTATGAACACACCCAAAATAAAAATATTGATGTTCGCTTGCTTATTTTGCTCCCCGAGTCACATTATGGGAGATGCTGCAAAGCAAATTACAATGTGTGCTACCCCTAGGACACAAACCGGGCAATAGGAAAAGAAAAAGTGCCTGACTGTTCTTAAGCTTGACAAGATTGGGCACCTGGTAACAAAAAATCACACTGGCAAACAACTTTGTTGTGCATATTGCGCATGGGTGAAAGCTTCCACAGTTCCGCCACTCAGCACACATCTATCCCCCCACTCAGCACACAGCGCGATGTGTGCTGAGCGAGGGGGGCATGGGGGAGGCGCTCATTTCACCCAGCTGGTGAAATGAGCAATGTGCTAGATTGTGTCTGCATGCAGACCAATCTAGCACCGGCGATAGCGACGCACGGGGCCACGCATCGCTATCGCTGTGGGGCATACACACGAAAGATTCATGCTTAAAATTGAAGCAATCTAGTCAGATTTTAAGAACGGATCTCTCCGTGTGTACCCCCCTTTTCTCTGACGTCCTAAGTGGATGCTGGGGACTCCGTCAGGACCATGGGGATAGCGGCTCCGCAGGAGACAGGGCACAAAAATAAAGCTTTAGGATCAGGTGGTGTGCACTGGCTCCTCCCCCCATGACCCTCCTCCAAGCCTCAGTTAGGTTTTTGTGCCCGTCCGAGCAGGGTGCAATCTAGGTGGCTCTCTTAAGGAGCTGCTTAGAAAAAGTTTTTAGGTTTTTATTTTCAGTGAGTCCTGCTGGCAACAGGGGAGAGAAGTTCAACTCACCTGCGTGCAGGATGGATTGGCTTCTTAGGCTACTGGACACCATTAGCTCCAGAGGGAGTCGGAACACAGGTCTCACCCTGGGGTTCGTCCCGGAGCCGCGCCGCCGACCCCCCTTGCAGATGCTGAAGATTGAAGGTCCAGAAACCGGCGGCAGAAGGCTTTTCAGTCTTCATGAAGGTAGCGCACAGCACTGCAGCTGTGCGCCATTGTTGTCACACACTTCACACCATAGGTCGCGGAGGGTGCAGGGCGCTGCTGGGGGCGCCCTGGGCAGCAATGTATAATACCTTTTATGGCTAAAAAATACATCACATATAGCCCTTGAGGCTATATGGATGTATTTAACCCCTGCCAGATATCTCAAACTCCGGGAGAAAAGCCCGCCGGAATAGGGGGCGGGGCTTATTCTCCTCAGCACACAGCGCCATTTTCCTGCTCAGCTCCGCTGTGAGGAAGGCTCCCAGGACTCCTCCCCTGCACTGCACTACAGAAACAGGGTAAAACAGAGAGGGGGGGCACTTTTTTTGCGATATTTTATATATTTAAGCTGCTATAAGGATACAACACTTATATAAGGTTGTTCCCATATATATTATAGCGCTTGGGTGTGTGCTGGCAAACTCTCCCTCTGTCTCCCCAAAGGGCTAGTGGGGTCCTGTCTTCGATAAGAGCATTCCCTGTGTGTCTGCTGTGTGTCGGTACGTGTGTGTCGACATGTATGAGGACGATGTTGGTGTGGAGGCAGAGCAATTGCCGATAATGGTGATGTCACCCCCCAGGGAGTCGACACCGGAATGGATGGCTTTGTTTATGGAATTACGTGATAATGTCAGCACATTACAAAAATCAGTTGACGACATGAGACGGCCGGAAAACCAGTTGGTACCTGCCCAGGCGTCTCAGACACCGTCAGGGGCTGTAAAACGCCCTTTACCTCAGTCGGTCGACACAGACCCAGACACGGACACTGAATCTAGTGTCGACGGTGAAGAAACAAACGTATTTTCAAGTAGGGCCACACGTTATATGATCACGGCAATGAAGGAGGCTTTGCATATCTCTGATACTGCAAGTACCACAAAAAGGGGTATTATGTGGGGGGTGAAAAAACTACCTGTAGTTTTTCCTGAATCAGAGGAATTGAATGATGTATGTGATGAAGCGTGGGTTAACCCAGATAGAAAAGTGCTAATTTCAAAAAAGTTATTGGCATTATACCCTTTCCCGCCAGAGGTTAGGGCGCGCTGGGAAACACCCCCTAGGGTGGATAAGGCGCTCACACGCTTATCAAAACAAGTGGCGTTACCGTCTCCTGATACGGCCGCCCTCAAGGATCCAGCTGATAGGAGGCTGGAAACTACCCTAAAAAGTATATACACACATACTGGTGTTATACTGCGACCAGCCATCGCCTCAGCATGGATGTGCAGTGCTGGGGTGGTCTGGTCGGATTCCCTGACTGAAAATATTGATACCCTGGATAGGGACAGTATTTTATTGACTATAGAGCAATTAAAGGATGCTTTTCTTTATATGCGAGATGCTCAGAGGGATATTTGCACTCTGGCATCGAGAGTAAATGCGATGTCCATATCTGCCAGAAGAAGTTTATGGACGCGACAGTGGTCAGGTGATGCGGATTCTAAACGACATATGGAAGTATTGCCGTATAAAGGGGAGGAATTATTTGGCGTCGGTCTATCGGATCTGGTGGCCACGGCAACTGCCGGAAAATCCACCTTTTTACCTCAGACCCCCTCCCAACAGAAAAAGACACCGTCTTTTCAGCCGCAGTCCTTTCGGTCCTATAAGAACAAGCGGGCAAAAGGACAGTCATATCTGCCCCGGGGCAGAGGAAGGGGTAAGAGAGGACAGCAAGCAGCCCCTGCCCAGGAACAGAAGCCCTCCCAGGGTTCTGCAAAGCCCTCAGCATGACGCTGGGGCTTTACAAGCGGACTCAGGAGCGGTGGGGGGTCGACTCAAGAATTTCAGCGCACAGTGGGCTTGCTCACAGGTGGACCCCTGGATCCTGCAGGTAGTATCTCAGGGTTACAGGTTGGAATTCGAGAAGTCTCCCCCTCGCCGGTTCCTAAAGTCTGCTTTGCCAACGTCTCCCTCAGACAGGGCGACGGTATTGGAAGCCATTCACAAGCTGTTTTCTCAGCAGGTGATAGTCAAGGTACCCCTCCTACAACAAGGAAAAGGGTATTACTCCACGCTATTTGTGGTACCGAAGCCGGACGGCTCGGTAAGACCTATTCTAAATCTGAAATCTTTGAACCTGTACATACAGAAATTCAAATTCAAGATGGAGTCACTCAGAGCAGTGATAGCGAATCTGGAAGAAGGGGACTTTATGGTGTCCCTGGACATAAAGGATGCTTACCTGCATGTCCCAATTTGCCCTTCACATCAAGGGTACCTCAGGTTCGTGGTGCAAAACTGTCATTATCAGTTTCAGACGCTGCCGTTTGGATTGTCCACGGCACCTCGGGTCTTTACCAAGGTAATGGCCGAAATGATGATTCTTCGAAGAAGAGGCATATTAATTATCCCTTACTTGGACGATCTCCTGATAAGGGCAAGGTCCAGAGAACAGCTGGAGGACGGAGTAGCACTAACCCAATTAGTGCTGCAACAACATGGGTGGATTCTGAATTTTCCAAAATCTCAGTTGACACCGACAACACGTCTGCTGTTCCTGGGAATGATTCTGGACACGGTTCAGAAAAAGGTGTTTCTTCCGGAGGAGAAAGCCAAGGAGTTATCCAAACTTGTCAGGAACCTCCTAAAACCAGGAAAAGTGTCTGTGCATCAATGCACAAGAGTCCTGGGAAAGATGGTGGCTTCTTACGAAGCGATTCCATTCGGCAGATTCCACGCACGAACTTTTCAGTGGGATCTGTTGGACAAATGGTCCGGATCGCATCTGCAGATGCACCAGCGGATAACCTTATCACCACGGACAAGGGTGTCTCTTCTGTGGTGGTTGCAGAGTGCTCATCTGTTAGAGGGCCGCAGATTCGGCATACAGGACTGGGTCCTGGTGACCACGGATGCCAGTCTGAGAGGCTGGGGAGCGGTCACACAGGGAAGAAACTTCCAGGGAGTATGGTCAAGCCTGGAGATGTCTTTTCACATAAATATACTGGAGCTAAGAGCGATTTACAATGCTCTAAGTCTGGCAAAACCCCTGCTTCAGGGTCAGCCGGTGTTGATCCAGTCGGACAACATCACGGCAGTCGCCCACGTAAACAGACAGGGCGGCACAAGAAGCAGGACAGCAATGGCAGAAGCTGCAAGGATTCTTCGCTCGGCGGAAGATCATGTGATAGCACTGTCAGCAGTGTTCATTCCGGGAGTGGACAACTGGGAAGCAGACTTCCTCAGCAGACACGATCTACACCCGGGAGAGTGGGGACTTCATCCAGAAGTCTTCCACATGATTGTGAACCGTTGGGAAAAACCAAAGGTGGATATGATGGCGTCCCGCCTCAACAAAAAACTGGACAGGTATTGCGCCAGGTCAAGAGACCCTCAGGCAATAGCTGTGGACGCTCTGGTAACACCGTGGGTGTTCCAGTCAGTGTATGTGTTCCCTCCTCTGCCTCTCATACCAAAAGTACTGAGAATTATACGGCAAAGGGGAGTAAGAACGATACTCGTGGCTCCGGATTGGCCAAGAAGAACTTGGTACCCGGAACTTCAAGAGATGCTCACGGAGGATCCGTGGCCTCTACCTCTAAGACGGGACCTGCTTCAGCAGGGACCGTGTCTATTCCAAGACTTACCGCGGCTGCGTTTGACGGCATGGCGGTTGAACGCCGAATTCTAAGGGAAAAAGGCATTCCGGAAGAGGTCATTCCTACACTGGTAAAAGCCAGGAAGGAGGTGACTGCACAACATTATCACCGCATTTGGAGAAAATATGTTGCGTGGTGTGAGGCCAGGAAGGCCCCCACGGAGGAATTTCAACTGGGTCGATTCCTACATTTCCTGCAAACAGGATTGTCTATGGGCCTCAAATTGGGGTCCATTAAGGTTCAAATTTCGGCCCTGTCGATTTTCTTCCAGAAAGAATTGGCTTCAGTTCCTGAAGTCCAGACTTTTGTAAAAGGAGTACTACATATACAGCCCCCGGTTGTGCCCCCAGTGGCACCGTGGGATCTTAATGTAGTTTTGGATTTTCTCAAATCCCATTGGTTTGAGCCACTCAAATCGGTGGAGTTGAAATATCTTACATGGAAAGTAACCATGCTACTGGCCCTGGCTTCAGCCAGGAGAGTATCAGAATTAGCGGCTTTATCATATAAGAGCCCATATCTGATTTTCCATTCGGACAGGGCAGAACTGCGGACGCGTCCTCATTTTCTGCCTAAGGTGGTGTCAGCGTTTCACCTGAACCAGCCTATTGTGGTGCCTGCGGCTACTAACGATTTGGAGGATTCCAAGTTGTTGGACGTGGTCCGGGCATTGAAAATATATATTTCAAGAACGGCTGGAGTCAGAAAGTCTGACTCGCTGTTTATATTGTATGCACCCAACAAGCTGGGTGCTCCTGCTTCTAAGCAGACGATTGCTCGTTGGATTTGTAGCACAATTCAACTTGCACATTCTGTGGCAGGCTTGCCACAACCAAAATCTGTCAGGGCCCATTCCACAAGGAAAGTGGGCTCATCCTGGGCGGCTGCCCGGGGGGTCTCGGCATTACAACTCTGCCGAGCAGCTACGTGGTCGGGGGAGAACACGTTTGTAAAATTCTACAAATTTGATACCCTGGCTAAAGAGGACCTGGAGTTCTCTCACTCGGTGCTGCAGAGTCATCCGCACTCTCCCGCCCGTTTGGGAGCTTTGGTATAATCCCCATGGTCCTGACGGAGTCCCCAGCATCCACTTAGGACGTCAGAGAAAATAAGATTTTACTTACCGATAAATCTATTTCTCGTAGTCCGTAGTGGATGCTGGGCGCCCATCCCAAGTGCGGATTGTCTGCAATACTTGTACTTAGTTATTGTTACAAAAAAAAAAAAAAAATCGGGTTGTTATTGTTGTGAGCCGTCTGTTCAGAGGCTCCTACGTTTGTCATACTGTTAACTGGGTTCAGATCACAAGTTGTACGGTGTGATTGGTGTGGCTGGTATGAGTCTTACCCGGGATTCAATATCCTTCCTTATTGTGTACGCTCGTCCGGGCACAGTATCCTAACTGAGGCTTGGAGGAGGGTCATGGGGGGAGGAGCCAGTGCACACCACCTGATCCTAAAGCTTTATTTTTGTGCCCTGTCTCCTGCGGAGCCGCTATCCCCATGGTCCTGACGGAGTCCCCAGCATCCACTACGGACTACGAGAAATAGATTTATCGGTAAGTAAAATCTTATTATGTGTGAGGTGTAACAGAGGACTCTATGAAATGCTTTGCGCTTTATCACAGACAGTGAGAGGGAGATAGACATGGAAATGATTAGAAGTGACTATACTATTCATACATATGATCACAGGTTTTGCATAACGAAAAAGTGTAGACAATGCAGCATAAAAGTGAATTTACTCCACTTATAGCCGGCTACTTTCCTTCATTAGAGCAATCCAGTTACCAGCCTTTCAAAAGGACGGCACAACATAACCGTAATGGCAGCGCTGGCGGCTGTGCGCTCCCGAATGGAGCAACACTTCAGTTGCTCTGACAGGCGCCATCTGGTGGCCGACGGTGTGCAGAACACTTGAATTCCCCCCATAGAGGTGAGAAGCCGTGCTAGCCTTATATTATATAGGATGTAAATATTTAATATTTGTTGTAAGGATAATAGGTACAGTTTTATCAAATCAATGTTATCATTGTGTGACCAATTTAAGCAATGTGATTGGTTACACAGCACACATAGGTGAACCATCCCTGTGTGACAGGCATTTGCCATTCACTTATCATGAGCTGTTATGAGCACATCTCTTGTAACTGATAAGATACTAAAGTCCCTTAACCACTTAACCAAAAAAATAAAAAAAATAACACTTTTACTAACATTTTTAATGCTATTGAAAGTATGTAAAGAAGTATGAAGGAGATGCAACGTATGGTCCCAATGTCCAAATGGGTGGTCTTCAGTATGCCGAATGTCGGGATCCCGGTGCACATAATACCGGCGCCGGAATCCCGACACCCGGCATACCGACAGCTATTCTCCCTCGTAGGGGTCCACGACCCCCCTGGAGGGAGAATAAAATAGTGTGGCGCGCGCAGCGAGCCCGCAAGGGGCTTCTTTGCGCTCGCCCCGCTGTCGTTATGCCGGCGGCCGGGCTCCCGGCGCCGGTATGCTGGTCGCCGGGAGCCCGAGCGCCGGCATACCGTACTACACCCGTCCAAATGACTGCTTGTATCTGTAGTTAATAGTAGTTGCTCTAGTCGCTCATGCCTCCGAATTGCTTGTTACCACAGCACGCATTTACCAATTAGTGTCACAAGCATTTTGATAATGCCAGTCAATTGGTAGACTAACGTAGCCGAATAATTTGTGTATGATAAATAGCTGCACACTGCAAACATGCTTTGTTATTACAGGTTTACACTTTACGCTTTCAGTGATGGGTTTAGCTCCATTTCAAACAGTGGGGCAGATGTATTAATCTGGAGAAGGCATAAGGAAGTCATAAACCAGTGATATGTGCAAGGTGATAACGGACCAGCCAATCAGATCCTAACTGTTAATTTACATATTGGAGCTGATTGGCTGGTGTTTTTCACCTTGCACATATCACTGGTTCCTTATGCCTTTTCCAGGTTAATACATCTGCCCCAGTATTTCTATCTTGAAGGAAAGTCACTGAGGTCTATATACTAAGCCCGGGATTCAGATAAAGTAGACAGAGATAAAGTACCAGCCAATCAGCTCCTAAGTGCCATGTCACAGGCTCTGTTTGAAAAATGACAGGAGCTGGTGCTTTATCTCTGTCCACTTTATCTCCATCCAAGGCTTTGTAAATAGTCCCCAGTGGCTGATTGGGGGTTTGGTTGGGGCAAACCATAATGCTGTTGTCCTAATACAAGCTTAAGGAAAATATAAATCACCCGTGGAGTAGTACAGTTATAGGGGCAATTCAGTTCTTCGCTGCAGTGGTCAAGGCATTTTTCTGTAATATACCTTCACTCATTTTTCCTTGTGCCTCATAGAGCTATGCATGTAAATGAGCGAATATTCATAGCGTAATGAGAGATAATGTGTGTAGCCAGATTTGGTTGCACATCAGACTTTGTTTTTCTCCATAAAGAGTGATCATTGTTAAAGCACCTTACTGGCACAGCCTCTTCTTTACTATGGGTATAGTGGGTGTCTTGCAATAATCCTCAGGAAGGGTGTAGTATGGTATGCCGGCGGTCGGGCTCCCGGCGACCAGCATACCGGCGACAGTGTGGCGAGCGCAAATGAGCCCCTTGCGGGCACGGTGGCGCGCTACGCGCGACACACTATTTTATTCTCCCTCCAGGGGAGTCGTGGACCCCCACGAGGGAGAATAAGTGTCGGTATGCCGGCTGTCGGGATTCCGGCGCCGGTATACTGTGCGCCGGGATCCCGACAGCCGGCATACTGAAGACCACCCCTCAGGAATAGGCAGTTCTGTCATACACAGACAACCTATCTTTCTGCTGGCATATTTGCCCGATGTTGCTCTCAATGACACTGCACATTTCTAAAGAGCTACTGTTTTGTTGTCAAAACTACACTATTCAGCATCCTGGTGTGAAATCTTTTCCAAGTGACACATCCAACATATATTTATAAAATTCAGTGTCTTAGACTGAAACTGATGACTCTGTACTACGAATAATAATTTAGACAGACTTTTGACAAGTTACATACTTGTAGTTAGCCTCTGCATTTCCCTGTCACTCTTCAAATATGTTGAAGAATGTGCTGATGACTCAAAAATGAACTTTTTATCTGAAACGGTTCAGACTTAAATATTGGTTAACCAAAACATGTTCTTATTTAACTAGCTTTTACATGTAACTAGCATTTTTCACTGGTGTAAAAGATGTGACTAAAGTTGCTCCTCCCCCCGCACAAAGCCCATAGAGTTGCAACATGCAGCTGTTTTCCCAGGCGTCTGCCATTTCTGTAATTGTGATATCTATCAAATGGTCAGTAGCAGCAATGGTTGGTTGGATGTGGGAAGGCCTTAGTGCAGTCATGAGGAGAAATAACTATATGGAGCAGCTCCTGGTGCTTCGGTGAGGGGGAGCTGAACATTTATAAAATATATTTATATTTTTTTAAGCATACTATGTAGACAGTAGTGATTGGACACTGACAACAAATAAATCAACAAGATTTTATTCACGTCAGTACTTTGTAGGTGCACACATGCAGTGATTACTGCAGACACCCTTCTTGTCAAACTGTCCACAAGTTCCTGAACAGCAGCAGGCGGTATGTTTTGCCATTTCGCCTTACGTACAAAACATGTTTCTCCTGTAGGGTCAATAGGTTATCCACAGGATAAACATTGGGATATGAGGTAGCGCAGGTGGATTGGCACCAACGATCAAAACTTTCGGCCTCCCAGAATGCAACGGGCCAGTCCCCTATATCCCACCCTCCTGGCTCAGGCAATTCAGGTTTTTTTGTTGGTGCGGCAAGAACGGGACCACGATCTTTGGGCTGCTGATTTTGGCAGCCATAATCTTGTTATTTAATTTATTTTTATAGTCAAACTTTTTTTAGCGAGTTTTCTAAAAAGTGTCTTACACGCACCTTAGAAAGGGTCGCTCCAACAACTCTCCGCCGGGTCGTGACAACACCCACGTGTACAGTGCTGTTTCAACAGGCGTCTATGTCGGATGTACTAGCAAGTCCAGCGGACATTACCAGGCTGTGGCCGGAGCACGGGGAGAAGGTAAGGCGTTTGTTCCGCTTAGCGGGGGAGACGCAAGACACAGCCGCACTGTTTTCGGGAAGGAGACTACCGAACAGTAGCTGATGCGGCTACCACCTTGTGTGCAACAGCGCTAGGCCCCAGGGATCATAGGCTCCAGGGATTAGTTTGAGGCTGCGATCCCTGGGGTTGATGTCAGCAGTGGGGAGTAAGATGCTCCCCTGGTCGCCCCTCCCCCCGGTTCATGATCAGTTTCCTCCGAGTTTCCCGCCGTAAACTGATTTCCTGCTTCCGTCTGAGACGCTTGGGCATCTGTGTTCACTGTAGGTTCATGGGGCGTTTGTGTACATTATTAGCATCTGGATCCACTCAGTGTTCACTAACATATTGATCGATCCTGGAAGTGGGGTGAAGTCTCCCCGTATCCCACTCTCCTGAGCTAGGTGATACAGCACTAAGTGGGTAATTCAGAGTTGATCGCAGCAGCAAGTGTGTTAGCAGTTGGGCAAAACCATGTGCACTGCAGGTGTGGCAGATATAACATTTGCAGAGAGAGTTAGATTTGGGTGCGTTATTTTGTTTCTGTGCAGGGTAAATACTGGCTGCTGTATTTTTACACTGCAATTTAGATTTCAGTTTGAACACACCCCACCCAAATCTAACTCTCTCTGCACATGTTATATCTGCCTCCCCTGCAGTGCACATGGTTTTACCCAACTGCTAACAAATTTACTGCTGTGATCAACTCTGAATTAGGCCCAAAGTCTCTACCTACTATTAAGTACGAGTAGTTGGATAAGTGCCTGATGCATACGAGTCTGTAAACTATTGCTGAATACGTTTAAAATCCTATATAAGGTAATGCAGAAATATGTTTTTCCTACATACCTGAAATTTATCTGTAGTTGAATATGTGCTCATATTGCTTATTTCTCTGACGTCCTAGTGGATGCTGGGAACTCCGTAAGGACCATGGGGAATAGACGGGCTCCGCAGGAGACTGGGCACTCTAAAAGAAAGATTAGGTACTATCTGGTGTGCACTGGCTCCTCCCTCTATGCCCCTCCTCCAGACCTCAGTTAGATTTCTGTGCCCGGCCGAGCTGGATGCACACTAGGGGCTCTCCTGAGCTCCTAGAAAGAAAGTATATGTTATGTTTTTTATTTTACAGTGAGACCTGCTGGCAACAGGCTCACTGCAACGAGGGACTAAGGGGAGAAGAAGCGAACCTACCTGCTTGCAGCTAGCTTGGGCTTCTTAGGCTACTGGACACCATTAGCTCCAGAGGGATCGACCGCAGGACCCGTCCTTGGTGTTCGTTTCCGGAGCCGCTCCGCCGTCCCCCTTACAGAGCCAGAAGCATGAAGATGGTCCGGAAAATCGGCGGCAGAAGACTTCAGTCTTCACCAAGGTAGCGCACAGCACTGCAGCTGTGCACCATTGCTCCTCATACACACTTCACACTCCGGTCACTGAGGGTGCAGGGCGCTGGGGGGGGGCGCCCTGAGCAGCAATAAAAACACCTTGGCTGGCAAAATAATCACAATATATAGCCCCAGAGGCTATATATGTGATAATTACCCCTGCCAGAATCCATAAAAAAAGCGGGAGAAAAGTCCGCGAAAAAGGGGCGGAGCCATCTCCCTCGGCACACTGGCGCTATTTTCTCTTCACAGTGTAGCTGGAAGACAGCTCCCCAGGCTCTCCCCTGTAGTTTTCAGGCTCAAAGGGTTAAAAAGAGAGGGGGGGGCACTAAATTTAGGCGCAATATTGTTTATACAAGCAGCTATTGGGGAAAATTCACTCAGTGATAGTGTTTATCCCTACATTATATAGCGCTCTGGTGTGTGCTGGCATACTCTCTCTCTGTCTCCCCAAAGGGCTGTGTGGGGTCCTGTCCTCAGTCAGAGCATTCCCTGTGTGTGTGCGGTGTGTCGGTACGGCTGTGTCGACATGTTTGATGAGGAGGCTTATGTGGAGGCGGAGCAGATGCCGATAAATGGGATGTCGCCCCCTGTGGGCCGACACCAGAGTGGATGGATAGGTGGAAGGTATTAACCGACGGTGTCAACTCCTTACATAAAAGGCTGGATGACGTAACAGCTATGGGACAGCCGGCTTCTCAGCCCGCGCCTGCCCAGGCGTCTCAAAGGCCATCAGGGGCTCAAAAACGCCCGCTCCCTCAGATGGCAGACACAGATGTCGACACGGAGTCTGACTCCAGTGTCGATGAGGTTGAGACATATACACAATCCACTAGGAACATCCGTTACATGATCCCGGCAATAAAAAATGTGTTACACATTTCTGACATTAACCCAAGTACCACTAAAAAAGGGTTTTATGTTTGGGGAGAAAAAGCAGGCAGTGTTTTGTTCCCCCATCAAATGAGTGAATGAAGTGTGAAAAGCGTGGGTTCCCCCGATAAGAAACTGGTAATTTCTAAAAAGTTACTGATGGCGTACCTTTTCCCGCAAGAGGATAAGTTACGCTGGGAGATATCCCCTAGGGTGGATAAGGCGCTCACACGTTTGTCAAAAAAGGTGGCACTGCCGTCTTAGGATACGGCCACTTTGAAGGTACCTGCTGATAAAAAGCAGGAGGCTATCCTGAAGTCTGTATTTACACACTCGGGTACTAGACTGAGACCTGCAGATAGTGCTGCTGCAGAGTGGTCTGTAACCCTGTCAAACAGGGATACTAGTTTGCGAACATAAGACGTCGTCTTATATATGAGGGATGCACAGAGGGATATTTTGCCGGCTGGCATCCAGAATTAATGCAATGTCCATTCTGTCAGGAGGGTATTAGAGACCCGACACTGGACAGGTGATGCTGACTTTAAAAGGCACATAGAGCCTTATAAGGGTGAGGAATTGTTTGGGGATGGTCTCTGGGACCTCGTATCCACAGCAACAGCTGGGAAGAAAATTTTTTACCTCAGGTTTCCTCACAGCCTAAGAAAGCACTGTATTATCAGGTACAGTCCTTTCGGCTTCAGAAAAGCAAGCGGGTCAAAGGCGCTTCCTTTCTGCACAGAGACGAGGGAAGAGGGAAAAAGCTGCACCAGTCAGCCAGTTCCCAGAATCAAAATTCTTCCCCCGCTTCCTCGGAGTCCACCGCATGACGCGGGGGCTCCACAGGCGTAGCCAGGTACGGTGGGGGGCCGCCTCAAAAATTTCAGCGATCAGTGGGCTCGCTCACAGGTGGATCCCTGGATCCTTCAAGTAGTATCTCAGGGGTACAGGCTGGAATTCGAGGCATCTCCCCCCCCGCCGTTTCCTCAAATCTGCCTTGCCGACAACTCCCTCAGGCAGGGAGGCTGTGCTAGAGGCAATTCACAAGCTGTATTCCCAGCAGGTGATAGTCAAGGTGCCCCTACTTCAACAAGGACGGGGTTACTATTCCACACTGTTTGTGGTACCGAAACCGGACGGTTCGGTGAGACCCATTTTAAATTTGAAGTCCTTGAACACATACATAAAAAAATTCAAGTTCAAGATGGAATCGCTCAGGGCGGTTATTGCAAGCCTGGAGGAGGGGGATTACATGGTATCCCTGGACATCAAGGATGCTTACCTACATGTCCCCATTTACCATCCTCACCAGGAGTACCTCAGATTTGTGGTACAGGATTGCCATTACCAATTCCAAACACTGCCGTTTGGACTGTCCACGGCACCGAGGGTCTTTACCAAGGTAATGGCAGAAAGATGATACTCCTTCAAAAAAAGGGAGTTTTTAATTATCCCGTACTTGGACGATCTCCTTATAAAGGCGAGGTCCATGGAGCAGTTGTTGGTCGGAGTAGCACAATCTCGGGAAGTGCTACAACAGCACGGATGGATGCTATACATTCCAAAGTCACAGCTGGTTCCTACCACACGCCTGCTGTTCCTGGGGATGGTTCTGGACACAGAACAGAAAAAAGTGTTTCTCCCGCAGGAGAAAGCCAAGGAGCTGTCATCTCTAGTCAGAGACCTCCTGAAACCAAAACAGGTATCGGTGCATCACTGCACACGAGTCCTGGGAAAAATGGTAGCTTCTTACGAAGCAAAATTCCATTCGGCAGGTTCCATGCAAGAACCTTTCAGTGGGACCTCTTGGACAAGTGGTCGGAATCGCATCTTCAGATGCATCGGCTGATAACCCTGTCTCCAAGGACCAGGGTATCTCTACTGTGGTGGCTGCAGAGTGCTCATCTTCAAGAGGGCCGCAGATTCGGCATACAGGACTGGGTCCTGGTAACCACGGATGCCAGCCTTCGAGGCTGGGGGGCAGTCACACAGGGAAGAAATTTCCAAGGACTTTGGTCAAGTCAGGAGTCGTCCCTACACATAAATATTCTGGAACTGAGGGCCATTTACAATGCCCTAAGTCTGGCAAGGCCTCTGCTTCAAAACCAGCCGGTACTGATCCAATCAGACAACATCACGGCAGTCGCCCATGTAAACCGACAGGGCGGCACAAGAAGCAGGATGGCGATGGCAGAAGCCACAAGGATTCTCCGATGGGCGGAAAATCACGTCTTAGCACTGTCAGCAGTGTTCATTCCGGGAGTGGACAACTGGGAAGCAGACTTCCTCAGCAGACACGACCGAAACCCGGGAGAGTGGGGACTTCATCCAGAAGTCTTCCAACTGTTGGTAAACCGTTGGGAAAGGCCTCAGGTGGACATGATGGCGTCCCGCCTAAACAAAAAACTAGATATTGCGCCAGGTCAAGGGACCCTCAGGCAATAACTGTGGACGCTCTAGTGACACCGTGGGTGTACCAGTCGGTTTATGTATTCCCTCCTCTGCCTCTCATATCAAAGGTACTGAGAATAATAAGAAAACGAGGAGTAAGAACGATACTCGTGGTTCCGGATGGGCCAAGAAGAGCTTGGTACCCAGAACTTCAAGAAATAATATCAGAGGACCCATGGCCTCTACCGCTCAGACAGGATCTGCTACAGCAGGGGCCCTGTCTGTTCCAAGACTTACCGCGGCTGCGTTGGACGGCGTGGCGGTTGAATTCCGGATCCTTAAGCAAAAGGGCATTCCGGAGGAAGTCATTCCTACGCTGATAAAAGCCAGGAAAGAAGTAACCGCAAACCATTATCACCGTATTTGGCGAAAATATGTTGCGTGGTGTGAGGCCAGGAAGGCCCCAACAGAGAAATTTCAGCTGGGTTGTTTTCTGCACTTACTACAGTCAGGAGTGACTATGGGCCTAACTTTGGGTTCCATTAAGGTCCAGATTTCGGCTCTGTCGATTTTCTTCCAGAAAGAATTGGCTTCACTGCCTGGAGTTCAGACATTTGTAAGGGAAGTGCTACGTATTCAGACCCTTTTTTGTGCCATCTGTGGCACCTTGGGATCTCAACGTGGTGTTGAGTTTTTTAAAATCACATTGGTTTGAGCCACTTAAGACTGTGGATTTGAAATATCTCACGTGGAAAGTGGTCATGTTATGGGCCTTGGCTTCGGCCAGGCGTGTGTCAGAATTGGCGGCTTTGTCATGTAAAAGCCCTTATCTGATTTTCCATATGGATAGGGCAGAATTGAGGACTCGTCCCCAGTTTCTCCCTAAGGTGGTATCAGCTTTTCACTTGAACCAACCTATTGTAGTGCCTGCGGCTACTAGGGACTTGGAAGATTCCAAGTTACTGGACGTAGTCAGGGCCTTAAAAATTTATATTTCCAGGACGGCTGGAGTCAGGAAAACTGACTCGTTTTTTATCCTGTAGGCACCCAACAAAATAGGTGCTCCTGCTTCTAAGCAGACTATTGCTCGCTGAATTTGTAGCACAATTCAGCTGGAGCATACTGCGGCTGGATTGCCGCATCCTAAATCAGTAACAGCCCATTCCACGAGGAAAGTGGGCTCATCTTGGGCGGCTGCCCGAGGGGTCTCGGCTTTACAACTTTGCCGAGCTGCAACTTGGTCAGGGGCAAACACGTTTGCTAAATTCTACAAATTTGATACCCTGGCTGAGGAGGACCTGGAGTTCTCTCATTCGGTGCTGCAGAGTCATCCGCACTCTCCCGCCCGTTTGGGAGCTTTGGTATAATCCCCATGGTCCTTACGGAGTTCCCAGCATCCACTAGGACGTCAGAGAAAATAAGATTTTACTCACCGGTAAATCTATTTCTCGTAGTCCGTAGTGGATGCTGGGCGCCCATCCCAAGTGCGGATTGTCTGCAATACTTGTATATAGTTATTGCCTAACTAAAGGGTTATTGTTGAGCTATCTGTTGAGAGGCTCAGTTATATTTCATACTGTTAACTGGGTATAGTATCACGAGTTATACGGTGTGATTGGTGTGGCTGGTATGAGTCTTACCCGGGATTCAAAATCCTTCCTTATTGTGTCAGCTCTTCCGGGCACAGTATCCTAACTGAGGTCTGGAGGAGGGGCATAGAGGGAGGAGCCAGTGCACACCAGGTAGTCCTAAAGCTTTCTTTAGTTGTGCCCAGTCTCCTGCGGAGCCGCTATTCCCCATGGTCCTTACGGAGTTCCCAGCATCCACTACGGACTACGAGAAATAGATTTACCGGTGAGTAAAATCTTATTTTTTACTAATGTATAACCTGTGACAGATTGCTAGTGTGATTGTTGACTTTACTATTTCTGTCAGTTTCTGTGTATTCCGATCCTCAAAGCAGGGAGGGATCGGATTGTATGTCACTTTAACAAGTTTTAAAGTGATTTAATTCACAAATTGTGTAGTTAACACTGTACATGTGTGTGATTTGTTTATTATGTCTAAGAGCGACAAGGGTGAGAAGGATACACTCTCCACAGCAGCACCAACACTGATTTCATGTTTGTCTTGCAAAGCTGGGTTAACCTCTCAGGATCTGGTTCAAAATGGATTATGTGCAAATTGTTTTAGTTTTCACCAAAGCCTCCTTAATACTCCAAGGCAGGCACAGGTTCAAGTTGTACTCCCATGGGCTACTTTTGCACAGACATTATACAGTATAGCTGAGTGGATAATGCCAGCTCCTATGCCAGGGATAGGTTACCCTATTAACCCTTACATGCATCACAGATGCCTGGGTGCAAGAAGCTGTATCTCCTGGTTATGCGTTTACCTTCAAGAAACACCCTCCTCAAAGGTTTTTTGTACCAGCCCATCTTCAGTGGAAACGAAGGCCAGGGCTTTGCAAGAGGCAGTTCAGAAGTTGTTTCAGCCTGGAGTGATAATTCCAGTTCCTCTTGCGCAACAAGGACAAGGTTTTTATTCCAACCTGTTTCTAGTCCAGAAGCCAAATAGGTCGCTCCAGCCTATACTCAATCTCAAGGTGCTGAACAAGTACATCTGGGTGTCTTGTTTTCATATGGAGACTTTACGTTCCATTATTTTGGCCATGGAGCCGGAGGATTTTATGCTATTCCTGGATATACAGGATGCTTACCTACATGTTTCTATAGCACTGTCCCATCAGCGCTATCTCAGGTTTGCTATCCTCCAGCAACATTTTCAGTTTCAGGCCCTACCATTTGGACTGGCCACAGCTTCCAGAGTGTTCACCATAATTATGATGGTAATGGCGGCTTATCTCCATCAGCAAGGTATAAGGATTTTTCCATACTTCGACAATTTATTAATACTGGCACAATCTCAGGAATTGCTTCAGTGTCATCTGCAACAGACAATAGATTGATTACAGAGACGCGGTTGGCTCAAAAATTGGGCAAAGTCGTCCCTGTTTCCATCACAACGGATGACTGATTTGAGGGCTGTGTTGGATTTGAGTCTTCACAGAGTGATTTTACCACTGAACAAAATATCCAAAATTCAGTCGAGGATTCAGGAGCTGCTACACAGTCAGAGGGTATCCGTTCATGCAGCAATGCGTGTGATGGGATCTATGGTGTCAACACTCGACATGGTGTAGTATGCTCAATTCCACTCGAGGCCTCTACAACTTCTGATCCTTTCCAAATGGAATGGGTTACATCAGACAATAAAAATACAGACTATGGTCCTTCCTCTTGAAGTAAGGAGGTCATTAGCCTGGTGGACAAAGGGAGACCCTTTTGGATATCCGATTGTGAAGTTCTGACAACAGATGCCAGTCTTCAGGGCTGGGGAGCAGTGTCAGGAAAAAGTTGCTTCCAAGGAAGAAAGTTGCCTGCCAATAAATATATGGGAACGTCGAGCCATATATATGGCACTCATTCAGGCAAAGAACATCCTTCAGGGGAAACCATTTCAAATTCGCTCGAACAATGCAACGGCAGTAGTGTACCTCAATCATCAGGGAGGAATTTGCAGCCAAAATGCAATGAAGGAGGTAAGCCGCACGTTAAGGTGGGCAGAACTTTATCATCCAGCCTGTCCGCAGTGTTCATTCCGGGAGTCCTAAACTTGGAAGTGGATTTTCTCAATCGACCCGCCATTAATGCAAATGAATGGGCTTTACACCACGGGGTCTTCCAGACTCTGTTAGACAAGTGGGTGTTACCGGAGATAGATCTCATGGCGTCCCGTCACAACAACAAAGTTCCCGCATACGGGTCAAACACACAGGATCCCAAAGCGACCTTTGTGGATGCCCTGTCAGTAAGATGGGACTTTCGTCTGGCCTATGTGGTTCCACCGATCGCCCTGTTGCTCAGGGTGATGCGAAAGGTAAATCAAGGAAAGGGCGCCATGATACTAATAGCTCCGGCTATTACATTGGTACACAGATCTGCAGTAGATGTCGATGGATGCTCCATTCCTACTCCCTCAACGTCCAGATCTACTGTCTCGGGGTCCTTGCTATTACAAGCACCTGGATCGACTGTCTTTAACGGCGTGGCTCTTGAGACTTCCATCCTGAAAGCAAGAGGATTCTTATAACGGTAATTCAAACAATGCTCAGAGCAAGGAAACCATCCTTGGCTCGCATTTATCACTGAATATGGCAAGCCTATATTCAATGGTGCAGTGACCACAAATTTGACCCTAGGTCGTTCAGAGTTTCCAGAGTCCTAGCATTCCTTCAGGCAGGAATGGACAAAGGTTTACGGGTGGCTTCCTTGAGAGTGCAGGTGTCAGCATTGACTGTATGGTTCCAGAAGAAAATTGCTAATCTACAGGATGTTCGCACTTTTTTCCAGGGAATGCTTCACATCCAACCTCCTTTTTGTTCCTTCTACAGCCCCTTGGGATCTAGGTTTAGTCCTAAAGGCGCTTCAGGTTGCACCATTTGAACCACTGAAGCAAGTGGATCTTAAATGGCTGACAGCTAAAGTTCTCTTTCTACTAGCTATTGCTTCAGCTAGAATAGTTTCAGATTTAGGGGCATTATTATGTCGCCCTCCTTTTCTGATTTTTTTTTTTATCCAGATAGAGCGGTTCTCGGAACCAAACCTGGTTATCTTCCTAAGGTGGTGTCTAAATTCCACCTTAACGAAGAAATTGTAGTCCCGGCCTTCCAAGGGCTGAACCTTTCTGCGGAGATGCATCATTGGACGTAGTCCGTGCCTTAAGGATCTACATGGCTCGTACCAGTGGCATCAGAAAAACGCACACTCTCTTCGTCCTCTACGGTTTACACAAGAGTGGATGACCTGCTGACAAACAGACACTGGCGAGATGGATTCGGATGACTATTTCAGAAACATATTCTCAGTCTGATCTCTCTATTCTGGCTAATGTCTCTGTTCACGCTACTCGTAAGGTAGGTCCGTCATGGGCAGCACAACGTGGTTCTTCAGCTGAACAGATATGTAAGGCAGCCACATGGTCTTCCATTAACACATTCATTAGACATTATGCCTTTGATACCTTTGCCTCTCAGGATGCTGATTTCGGGCAAAGGATTCTCCTCCAATCAGGAGGGACATCCCAATGTTTATCCTGTAGATAACTTGTGGACCCTGCAGGAGAAATACGTAGTTATGGTAGACTTACCGTCGATAACGTTATTTCTCCTAAGTCCACAGTATCCACAGGGATCCCACCCTGACGCACCTGATTTGAGGATCCTTTCACCTACTAACCTCTTCCTTCTTGTACGGAAGGGTGTGCATGTGTGTTCCTCCTGCCTGATTAGGGCTCTCTATGATGCTCCTGCCTTGAGCTTTGGAAAATAACTGAATTGCCTGAGCCAGGAGGCAGGGATATAGGGGACTGGCCCATGGCATTCTGAGAGGCAGAAAGCTTTGATCGTTGATGCCAATCCGCTGACTCTACCTCATATCCCAATGTTTATCCTGTGAATAATGTGGAAATAGGAGAAATAAAGTTATCGATGGTAAGTCTACCATAACTACATATTTTTCATAGTGATTTTTTTGCGTTTTTTCACAGATACTTACGGGGTATTCAATTAGATCTGCCATAACACACAGGTTCAGTGAAACTTGTGCGTTTTCACCGAAAAGCCGGCACTTATCGGAGATTTTCTTTTTCGCCTGCCTGAGGCAGGTGCAACAAAATCCCAGATAAGCTTTAGCGACCTCTCCAGCCAGTGTCTCGTGCCCGCTGCAGTAGCCAGGGACTGCGCCCGGAAGCCGGCGCTCCACATCTGCCTCTCTTCCCCTGATCCAGGTGCTTCGGCTACACAGGGGTCATGGGGGTGGGGCAGACCCAGAAATGGAGGAGTGAGCCGGAACACGGGAGCAGGCTGGGGAGCCGATGGCTGGTGCAGGTCATGCACTGCTAAAGGAAACAGAAGCCCAGATAAGCCTCTGCGGGTAATT
Source organism: Pseudophryne corroboree (assembly GCF_028390025.1). Lineage (NCBI taxonomy): Eukaryota > Metazoa > Chordata > Amphibia > Anura > Myobatrachidae > Pseudophryne > Pseudophryne corroboree. The sequence continues at coordinate 403,641,299 of NC_086449.1, forward strand.
GGATATCCCCCATTGCTGGAGAAAGTAAATGAGGTGCAAATGAAGATGTGGAAAATGCCTGCTTGTAGATGTCAATGCTGGACTCTGCTCCACATCTGTGCATGTGTTCTGTTACTGTGTAAGATGGCCAGAGCTGCTATCTTAACCTATTAAGACCCATTGTCCTATTAATATGACATACATTCGTGCACATCTTAAAGTATCTTATTTTGTGCTGTTTGTATAAAATGTCAATAATTATCATTTCACGCGTATCTCTAATCTTTTATGAACACACCCAAAACAAAAATATTGATGTTCGCTTGCTTATTTTGCTCCTCAAGTCACATTATGGGAGATGCTGCAAAACAAATTACAATGTGTGCTACCCCTAGGACACAAACCGGGCAATAGGAAAAGAAAAAGTGCCTGACTGTTCTTAGGCTTGACAAGATTGGGCACCTGGTAACAAAAAATCACACTGGCAAACCTACCACAATATGTGTGAGGTGTAACAGAGGACTCTTTTTATGAAATGCTTTGCGCTTTATAACAGACAGTGAGATAGACATGGAAATGATTAGAACTGAATATACTATTCATACATACTGTATGTATACATATAGACCCAATGTCCTATACATAGGACACTTAATAATTTTGAACTGAGTCCTTAAAGTTATTGGCATATTCATGTTTAGAATTTTGTCTGAGTAAGTTTATCAATAAATATTTAGAAAATATGCATTTTCGTGTTATGGGTTTTAATAGGTTAAAAAATGTGTGTAGTAAAAATGTGCAGTAAGAAAGTGAGCCAATATCTAAATGACAAGAGTCTAGATTTTGGAAGGCCACACAGGAAAAGGAAAGTGTACATATCAGGTGATAATCTTCCTAACAACACTATTGTCAGTTAAGTCATCCATTTGTATTGCTAGCTGATAGATTAGTGCTAAATGTAGTATAATCCTGATATTTGTTGAATGTGCTGGTCTGTGACATTTATCATCCTTGGGAAGCCTAATACCTATTATGGTCACCTGCATAAAATATTAGCCATTATAGATTGTAATATGGCCTTTTATTATTCCAGGTATATCACAGAGAGATTATACACAATATTATGATCACATCTGTAATCAAAAAGGAGACATTCGCAGATCAATACAGGATTTCTTCATAGAGCACATTCAGTACAACTTCCTGGACGAGGACTGTAAGTAGGTACTTTTTAAGTTCATATAAGAAGTTACAGGATGTATTCAGTGATACTATAATGATTTGTTCACACTTAAATTATTTAAACAGACACATTTAAGATTTCCCAATAATCTTAATTATATGGGGATTCACAAAGGAGTTTAATATTAAAGAATAAAAACAATCATTCATGGTAAGTTATTATTATTCTTTATTTATATGGCACCACAAGGGTACCGCAGCGCTCAGTTGCAGAGTACAAAAACAAATAAGCAAAACAGGAAAACAGTGACTTACAGTTGAAGAACCTAAAGGACAAAGACAGGGTACATAAACATAGCTGCATCGACGACACTGAAATAAGTATCACGGTGGCATAAAACCCGCAGTATTTGGCGCCGTCGAAGATCGTTTAAGTAAGAAAAAGAGTCCAATTTGTACACAATATAATACAAAATTAATAAGTAATAAAACAACATAGAGAACAATACAATAGCAATTGGAATCAGGATCATATCTCAATAACACGACAAGGAGTGTCCGCTTCATTTAGACTAAACGATAGTGGGATTGACAAGGTTTATAAACAAATTGAGCACGTTCACAATCATTCACATACAGATGTGTCCACATACATCTTTGCTATATCCCACCATGTATGGCACAGTTTTGCATGCCATAGACTCAAAGATTTAGCCATGCCTTGTGATTTTTCTTAATTTGCTTCTTTAATATATTACTTTATACATATTCTATTATGGCAAACAAAAATTAAAAAATGCATCCACTCGTTACTCGTGAAAAACAGCTTAGCCGTGTTTTGCATGTTGTGCCAAATTTGTAAAAAAGCAAAGATATAAGTGGACACATCTGTATTCATGCCAGGCCATCCTCTACATAATTTAAGAGAAGGTTGAGGAAGAATACGTGATAAACTTTGTTTCTATTGTAAAATGAAAATGGACTTTGTGAAACACCTTAAGTATAGGAGGTGGGAAGGGCTGCTTCCAATATTGGTCTAAAGAGTCTTGTGCTGCTTTACAGATATCCGATATACAGGTTGAGTATCCCATATCCAAATATTCCGAAATACAGAATTTTTTGAGTGAGACTGAGATAGTGAAACCCTTTTGTTTCCTGATGTCTCAATGTACACAAACTTTGTTTAATGCACAAAATTATTCAAAAGATTGTATTAAATGACCTTCAGGCTGTGTGTATAAGGTGTATATGAAACATAAATGAATTGTGTGTATGTACGCAAACTTTGTTTAACACACAAAAATATTAAAAATATTGGCTAAAATTACCTTCAGGCTGTGTGTATAAGGTGTATATGAAACATTCTGTGCTTAAACTTGGGTCCCATCGCCATGATATCTCATTATGGTATGTAATTTTTCTAAAAATACAGAAAAATCCGATATCCAAAATACTTCTGGTCCCAAGCATTTTGGATATGGGATACTCAACCTGTATCGACTTCAGTATAATCCTTACTTTATTTTATTGGTTTCTCCTAGTAATTTTATTTCAGTACAACCATGTCAATATACAATTTAAACATAGATGTTACAATTCAACTGGTTTTTTTTTGTTTTATTTGCTAATTTTTAATCAGACTGTAAATCAAATAATAAGGAATTGTTTCTTGCACATTATATTTTTGATATGGCAGAGCAGAATGACATGGACAGTTCTGGGTTCATTAATAGATGATAGATTATACAATATTCAATGTGATCAGTTTGGATGAAAATGTGTACACAAAACATCTCCTTAGCCAAAGATTTGTCCACCTCCATACTTAATGAAAAAACTCAGATTTTATGGTATGATTAAAATGTATGTGGCTAACTTGGAAGTAAATATTGTTTGTGTTAACATAGGGATTTATTTATATTACTGTTCATGGGCATTTCTACTGGCTCTGTTCTTGTAGGGTACAGTATACTGTAGATTTATGGCTTATTATTGAGCAGCTCATGCACTGTGTTGTAACCCCTCTTATAGTCCCTCTTATCCAAATGTTCTTTCCTCTTCACAACTGTTATATAGTATATTATGGACATGTTGACACTTTTCAACAATTCTTAAATTTTGAATAATATTTCTAAATTGCATTGTAAAGTGTGCATATCTTATATGTTAACAATCTCTAGGTTTATCTTATCCTAACAAGTTTGTGTAAATGGAGCATAGAGATTCGTTAAATATCTTCCAACTGGTAGAAACCAGACAGTTTCTAATATTAGTTCTATGTATATCACAGATACTGTACATTTTAACAGATTTTTTTTCTGTCTCCTAGTTGTTTTCGACATATACAAAGACAGTGAGGTAAGTGCAATGTATCTGCCTCAATCGAAGTGTGAAGAAACGGCTCCTAGATAAATCTCTATAGAAAGGGCATATTTTTGCTTGGTTAGGAAATGATTACCATGGCAATCTATTGTATAATTACATCCCAACACTATTGAGAACATAGTTTTATTTCTGTAGCTCTAGAATATTTTTTAGTACTGTACAATAATGATTTATATAGGACATACTTGCCAACTCTCTGCAAATGTCTGGGAGAGTCCCAAATTTCCAGGCAACTCGGACGGATTCTGGAAAGAGTGGGCCAGTCTCCCACATGCCGCCCACTTACTAGGTGAAGTGGGGAGCTCAGGAGGGGTTCAGTAATACAAATCCCCAGTAAAATGTAGCAAATCACGGCTTTCAACAACAGGGAGCGGAGCTGCATTAACATAATTGCAGCAAAATCCCCACACACACACACCCTAAATTGATAACAAATTAAACGCCAATTGCTTTCAATTTTATCTTTCACAAGAGCTGTCGCCATCAGGATTATCACCACTATTAACACAGGTGTTTACTTCAGATCTTTTAGGTTAATTTTCACAATCAGTACATTTACAAAGCATTGTACATTT